>NC_053445.1:34709243-35023628 GCF_007990345.1 Gossypium hirsutum | reverse complement strand
TCAAATAAATTATGCTAATAAATGCTAAATATATTATACTAATAAATACTAAATCTTCTAGAAAGAAAATATATTTTGTTTAACTTGACTTGCAAGCAATCTTTTAGAATTTGGGTCACACAACTCTAACAATCTCCACCTTGACACGAAATCTTACAACGCCATCTTTGCCAAAGCCCGCCAAGGGCCTATCTTGAACTATACAGGGAATTAACTGAGTCGAATCTGTGCTTAGAAGCTGAAAGACTTCTATCATTCGACTTGTACACTGCCAAATCAAAACTAACCCAGGTCTGATTTTCATGAACACAGTACCCTAACTTTTCAAAACTTGCATCCAAGAGAGAACCTTTCTTCAACGAAACAGTCATACATTTTTCCCTCCTATGACCAAGTTGCCACCGCTCCAAACGAGTTGACTTCGCTCCGTAATGAACGAGGGACGTCCGATTTCATCAGTCACTGTAGAACCTTCCAGAATATAAAGATTGTCGGTTATTTTACCTTTTAATAAAATGAGAGCTCTACGAGATAATTTAATGTCGCTTAACTCGATGTTGATTCTGCATCCTTTCAAGTCTAAAATACTTAAGGAGATGAGATTCTTTCGTAAATCAGGTACATACCTGACATTTGAGAGTGTCTTAATCGTCCTATCGTGTATTCTAATTTTAATAGTACCAATACCAATTACCTTACTAGATGAATCGTTTCTCATGCGCACAACTCCACCTTCAACCGAACTGTATGTGGAGAACCATTCTCTATTGGGACACATGTGGAAAGAACATCTCGAATCTAGGATTTACTAGGATGTGAGTTTGAAGTTATCGCTCGTTGACACTAACAGGAAATCATCACCGCTTTCATCAGCCAAATTAGCACCAGCTACATCTTCCTCGTTACTCTCAGCAGCTCTTTTATTTCGCAGTTTATAACAATCTGCTTTGACGTGACATAACTTTTTACAATAGCGACACCTTTTTGCCTCGTTTCTTTGATGTTACCAAAATGGAAGCTTGTCTATCTGCCTTGCTATCCAAACCAAACTCATTGTCGAGTTTGTCTCTACTCAACAAATGACCCTTCACATCTTCGAACGAGATTTTGTCTCTGCCATAAATCAGGGTCTCCCTGAAAGACTTGTATGAATGGGGTAAAGAGCACAATAATAGCATTTCCTGATCTTCATCGTCAATATGAACATCAAAGTTCTTTAAATCATTTAAAAGAGTAATGAATTGACTAATGTAACCTCTAAGAAGCTCACCTTCGTTCATGTGAAACGTAAATCGACGTTGTTTCAACACTAAACGGTTAGCCAGAGACTTAGTCTCATAAAGAGTTTCTAACCTTTTCCACAAGGCATATGAGGTCTTCTCCATCAATACCTCTTGCAATATAGTATTCGCGAGGCACAACTGGATTGTAGATAAGGCCGTTTCATCAAGCTCTTCCCATTCTATTTGATTTAGATTATCAGGCTTTTTTTCCGGTAATAACCTTTTTCAATCCGGTTTGAACTAGAATTTTCATCATCTAAACTTGCCACAAATTGAAATTTGTCTCACCATCGAACTTTTCAATTTCAAACCTTGTTGCTGACATCTCTGAACGGGCTGATTTATGAAAATTGAACTAGCTCTGATACCACTTATTAGGATCGACCCGATTAAGCAACAAGTAATAAAAATAGCGGAATAAATTGAGAAATTGAACACACAAATTTAACGTGGAAAAACCCCTCCAAAGAGGATAAAAAAATCACGGGCAAAGATAATTTTACCATAATGGCAAAATAACGAAGAGTACAAAAGATGGAGATAAAAAACTAAACCCCGAAAAACAAAGAACCCTCAAAACATGAACACAAAATTCTCTAAATATGTTATGAGTTCTAATATCTAATTGGTGTATTTTCTAAGGTTGTAAAAGAACCTGTTTATAAGCTAAATTAGTAGGTCAAATAAACTATGCTAATAAATGCTAAATATATTATACTAATAAATACTAAATCTTCTAGAAAGAAAATATATATTTTTTAGCTTGACTTGCAAGCAATCTCTTAAAATTTGGGTCACACAACTCTAATAATTGATTTATAAAATTTTACATCTTTTAATAACTACAACGAAAATAATAATAGATAGAGTAGTTTCACTTTAAAAATTTGTAATGATATCTTTATAGAATTAGGATAAACAATATCAATAGTAAAAGTGTATTTGATATAATATGTTTTCTATCATAAACAACTATACATTGTATTATCTAAAGGGATCAATATTAATCGATTCAGACAACAAAAATATAGAAAACGAGACGTACATGAAGATTTAACTATAAAAAAAATACATGTAAATAATTTATTTTAAACTTAAAATAACATTAATAATAAAATTAATTTATTTATGTAAATTTTATATAAAAAATGAAGATTTGAATATTAATTATATGAAATAAAAAAATATTAAATAAATAAAATTGTTATAAGTATATATATTCACGTGCGACTTACATATCAATTAGACAAGTTAAATGAGATTAGTTTAAGTCAATATACATTCGAGTGATGATTAACTCTAAATTTGAGTTATTTAATCGTATCATTTTAAATTTAATTAATTTAATATTAAAATTTTAATTTTTAAACTTAAATATTACGAAGTCAGAATAATTAATAATTTATTTTGAATGATAAAAATAAAATTACATCAAAGATTTAATCGAAAAATAAAACAGACTAACTTTATTTTATTGTAACACTTTTAAGATTTCATTAGGAGTGATATGAAAAATTTATAAATTGAACTGTCGAAACCATTTTTTGAAAAAACAAATTTGTTGTCGACTTGAAAACGAAACGAAAATTGGAGTTGCCACCGATCCTTTATTAAGGTGTGATCGGCTCACCTTGAAAATAATTTTGGTATGCGAAATTTGAGAAAATAGGTTCGAGAGTCAGTTACGCACGAGGAAGGGTTAGCACCTTCGTAATGCCCAAAATTGGTACCGAATTGATTAATTAAGGTCTTAATTTCGAATATCGAAAATTCGTGAAGAATTTTAAAAAACATGATCCTCCCTTTTATTAATGTTAATTTTATAAAAGATGCTTGGATAAATCGATGCGGATGCTAAAGACCTCCTTGTCTCAAAGTAATAAAATGTCACACCCAATACATTAAGGCACGACATTTTTAGTCCTCGAGAATAAGCTTGTCTTTTGATTTCTAAAATTTGTGCGGTGAAGTTTAAAAAGGATATTCAATTGCTTTAAGTCAGATGAAAAATCGAAACCCAATACGTTAGGGTATAATTTCTCAAAATTCTTAGCATTGAATATAGCCCTTATTATTATTTTAAAAATTCTCATCTCGATGAATCAACATGTCATGTCCAATACATTAGGACACGACGTATCGAATTTCCGAGAATGAGCTTTTATTTATGCGTTTTGATTAAAGAATAATCTCGATTATTTAGATTCAACGAGGAAAAATGGAACCCAATATGTTAGGGCTCAATTCTTTCGAATATTCCAAATGCCGAACTTTGCGTTATCTTGAAAACTTTTGAATGAAATAATTTTGATATTTGTAATCTTTTGAATGAATAAAAAAACGGTTGTATAATAATGTACAACGCGCAATGATAATTCATAGACTAAAGCGTGCACTAAGGAACAGTGAATAATCAATGAATACAACAAACAAACATAACAACAATGATCTCTATTGGACATCATGCCAATATCAATATCAACATTCAAAAACTAAAAAAAAAACGAACCAATTAATGCAAATGCAAACAAAATGTATAAGTTTTGAAATAACTAAAAACAAATGATATGAAAGAAATAATATATATATATAGAAAAATAAGTGAAATATAATCAAATATAATAATATTAATAATACGAAGCGATAATAATAATAGTAACAATAATGATAATAATAATAACAATAATAATAATAATAAACAATCAGAAGGACCAATTAGCAATCAAGGCTGAAATGTAAGAGCAAATTCGAAAATAAATAAGGGGTGCGAACCACATTGAACACGCGAATAACTAAGGGGGGTCAAAAGGGAAATTAATCACTGCCCTTAAAAACACTACGTTTCAACCTGGATCGAAGTGAAATCAGCAAAAAATTGCACGGCCAAAATTAAAATAGCTGAAAAAACCAGATTGAACTACGGCACAAAATAAAAGGGACTTGGCACGAAAATATCCCCTCCCCCTCCAAAACGCCCTGATCTAGCCGCATTCAGGTCGGGTCGGGTATGGCTCAACACGGCATCGTTTTAGAGCCATTGGTACGGGCCTAAGCGGTGTCGTTTTATGACCAACATAAATGCCCTTCAAAACCCTAAAAACAGAATGCTTTAAAGCTATATTAAACTATCAGAGAAAAAAACCTAAACCTCTCTCACCTTTCACCGCCTCCAAACCCCAAAACTCCGTCTAACTCCGATTTGGGCGGAAGAAACGGAGCTTCGACGGCGTACTCGCAGGTAAGAACCTCCTTTTTCTTTTTCCTTTTTTTTTACCCACGATTAACCGAGATCGAGGCCTCAAAATCCCAACCGAAAAAGAAAATAAAAAGAACAACCACCTTTTGAACAATTTTTTTGCTTTCTGATTTCTTTCTCTATTTTTTTGTATTTTGATTCATTTTTTTGTATTGATATTGTCTGTAAAAAAAACCCTTACAAAACGCTGAAAAATGGCTTTATATAGCCAAAACTAAATGAAAATTACAAAAGAAAAATGGATTTCGCTCTTTTTCTTCTTTTTCCTTTTTTGCTGTTGATTTCTGCTCATTTTTGCTTGTTTGTTTGTGTGCAGGTACGGGCGTACGGGGTAGTGGGCGTGGCCTGTACGGAGGTAGAGGCACAAGCGTACGGAGGCTTGTCACTGTGGAGGACTTGGCTGCGGCGCTGGAGTCTGCTTCTGTTTCAGAGACTACTTTGGTTTCGGCCTTGATTTGGGCTGGGCATAGGGCTGGTGTTAGGGTTCATTGGGTATTTGGATTTTGTAATCGGGTTTGGGATTAATTTAACTTGGTCTGTAAAAAAAATTAGACTGTTCAATAATGGCATTTTAATTTTATTTGTTTTTATATTTGATTTATTTTTTTGTTTGTGTTTTTGGGCCCAGGCAAATTGGGCCTATTACAGCTGCCCTTCTTTGCTCATTGTCCTGTAACGGGGATGAAGCAAAGACTAAAAAGGGCCAATTTCGCCCGGTCATGCTGGACCTTGGTGCTCTTTTTCTTCACGTAGCCTCATTCCATCCTACTGCATCTTCAAAGGTATAGGAATTGATGCTTCGATCCACTCCACTGCAACTTCAAGGAGATAGGACCATTGGCTTCGATCTGTTTCACTGTCGATGCAGGAAGGCAAGACCTGCTATCTTCAACCTGTTCCACTACAACCGAGGGAGGCAAGGCTTGTGTCTTCGATCTACTTCGCCGTCAATGCAGGAAGGCAAGATCTGCTATCTTCAACTTGCTCCACTACAATCGAGGGAGGCAAGGCTTGTGTCTTCAATCTGCTTCACTGTCGATGCAGGAAGGCAAAATCTGCTACCTTCAACCTGCTCCACTACAACCGAGGGAGGCAAGGCTTGTGTCTTCGATCTGCTTCACTGTCGATGCAGGAAGGCAAAACCTGTTATCTTCAACCTAGTCCACTACAACCGAGGGAGGTAAGGCTTGTGTCTTCGATCTGCTTCGTCGTTAATGCAGGAAGGCAAGATCGGCAAGACCTGCTATCTTTAACCTGCTCCACTACAACCGAGGGAGGCAAGGCTTGTGTCTTCGATCTACTTTGCCGTCGATGCAGGAAGGCGATATCTGCTATCTTCAACCTGCTCCACTACAACCGAGGGAGGCAAGGCTTGTGTCTTCAATCTACTTCACTGTCGATGCAGGAAGGCAAGATCTGCTACCTTCAACCTGCTCCACTACAACCGAATGAGGCAAGGCTTGTGTCTTCGATTTGCTTCACTGTCAATACAAGAAGGCAAGATCTGCTATCTTTAACTTGCTCCGCTGTAACCCAGGGAGGCAAAGCTGGTGTCTTCGATCTGCTTCGGTGTTGGTGCAGGAAGGCAAGATCTGCTATCTTCAACCTGCTCCACTACAACCGAGGGAGGTAAGGCTTGTGTCTTCGATCTGCTTCGCCGTCGATGCAGGAAGGCAAGATCTGCTATTTTCAACCTGCTCCGCTGCAACCGAGGGAGGCAAGGCTGGTGTCTTCAATCTGCTTCGCTGTCAGTGCAGGAAGGCAAGATCTGCTATCTTCACTGATCTGTTCTCTGGGAACATGACTTGTATAATGAACCTAATTATGCCTAATGATTAGGATGGCATGATCAAAATGAATCAAATGCTTCTAACTAGACATGTGTGAATAGTGTTTGCATGAATGTAAAATTTTATTTTTTCCGAGTGATCCTCCTTTATCGCTCAGGTTGTCATTGCTTCACATTTATTAAGGCTTTATCACTGACGTGCAACCACGCCTTCTTGCTTGGCTGGCTTTTCTGAAGAAACATTTAATCAGATTGCCCCCATTGTAAACTTCAAAGATCAATCTGCTGGGATGCAAAATTTGTACCATCATTCTCCCACTGCAACCCGAGGACAGAAATATAAAGCTTTTCCTCAATCATCTTCCATCACAATTCAAGGATCTCTCTAGTCCCTTACACCATTCCTAGGGTGTCGTACCCAAAGCCTCATACACAAATATAGGCTTTCTTTTCGAGGAAACCTCTTCCTATTGCCTGGTGATCATTGCTTGCTTGTTTATTTAAGCTTTGACATCAACACGACATTCTTGTCATTTTGTTCAATTAATGTTTTTGACAACAAAATCTAAAGAGAAAGTCCTAATTTAAACTCTTCCTTCTCAAATTTCCAACCTTTAATTTTGGTGTGTTCTAAACAATCGTCCTGTTTCAGGTTCCTATATTATTTAGAAACTTTCCAGAGTAATATGCAAAACTTCCTTTGTGAAAGTTTTATTAGTCTATTAATCATTATTCCAATGCAACATGCTTGCAAAAAAAGGATCATAATAATGGATAAGAATGAAGTTGGTTCTGAGCATAGCTCGAAAGGAATAAATTATCCAAAAATAGTAAATGAGGATGACAAAGAAACTGATTGGGAATGTGTATCTTGGAAAAGAGTGAAGTATTCCAAGAACAACCAATTCAATATAAATAATATAAGAACTGGGTGCCCCAGATATCACAACTTGAACTTCTCTATACAAACTTTATGAAGACCATTCTGAGTTTGACATGTGTTTAGGAGATCTACAGTACTTTGTCGATGCCCTAAGATTTCGCCTACTCTTTCCTGTTGATTCAAGTATAGCAAGATCACCACATGTCCCAATCTGATTAAGATTTGAGTTGCTCTGATCACTTCATGCCCCATTCTAATCAATATTTGAGCCACCCCTTTCAGGTTTTCAACTCAAATCCCTTTTGGTCTCAATGCGCCCTTTGCGGGTTTTCACCTTGGCTTCTCTATTTTCTTTTTCTTTGGTTTATTCTTTTGGACTCAAAGCACCCTTTACGGGTTTTCACTTTGGTCTCTTTTTTTTTAGAAACTTTTTTTTATTGTATCTGAACTTATAGGGTTAGGCAAGTCCTTGTTATCCCTTTCGAGGGATCTTCTTTGATATCAGATTTCTTTCATAGAGCCTTCTGGGGTGAAACTACGATAGAAAACTTTTGATCTTCCTCTTTAATCAGGATAAAATCCAACAAAACTTGAAGAGATGGAAACTCGACTTCAAATGGGCAAAGCTATACTGAGTCAACGAGAAAGGCATTGCCCTGGCAAAGAATTTTCATTGCATCGTTCACACTGTAAATTTCTGCCATCGTGTTGTTGTGCAGATTTCATTATCAGCACTTAACCCGGGCATATCCTGGTATGATCATACAAAAACATCTTTGAACTCTAGAAGTGACTCAACAAGGTCTTACTTCGTCTTTGCAATCAGGTCAATTCTAATATTCACCAAGCTCACAATTTCTAATGATTCCTTGTGAGGTAGGATCTGTCTATCCTCTTGTTCTACCATCCTCAACAAGTCCGGAGATAAGCTACAATCTATATTATTTCCAAAGTCATGATATCCCTCTAAACACATGCCTCGCTCAAAAAGAAAATTTGAGTTTGTAGCAGCGTCATTCATGTCATTGATATCTAGGGATCCATAAAGAATGGATAAATTTATGAATAATTATTTGTACAATATGATTATGAATGAATTATGTGGAAGAAAATCCAAAAGAATGAAATAATAAAAAATAATTATTCAAAAGAATGGAAGAACATTGGTTCAAAAATGGTCACAAAGATATATTTCATTAGAATAATAACGTTCAGACATGAGCCTATTTCACAAAGAAGTTCTCATTGCTCCTAGGCTAAAAGCAACGAGTACGTTCTGAATATTATTCTAAATAAGCTTTAAATGCTATAGGGATTTTTTTTGCAGTCCAATTGCTTAGAACACTCTCAGGGTTATAAGGGTAGATATCTAACAAGGTCCCTTCTTCAGTTACTTTTTCGTCGATGTGAACATTTCCCACTCTTCTTTATGCATTGCATTCACTCTATTTATCAATTATGATTGGGTAATGGATTTTTCGCACTGGAAAAATCATCAAATTTAACGACGCCCATACTGATAAGCCTTTCAATCACTTTTTTAAAGGTAATGCAATTTTCTATAGAATGCCCCGTCATTCTTGCATGATAATCGCATTGTGCATTTGCGTCATACCATCTGGGGTACGGAGGCTGTGGAGGTTTTGAGTAGAAAGGGGCAACAATGTGCGATCGAATAAGCTTTGATACAACTCCTTATACGACATCGGAATTGACGTGAACTAGAGGTTCTCAGTGCCTTGTTTCACACCAGATTCTTGTCTTGATGAACCTTGTTGACTAGCAACCACTTTTCTTGGCTAGTTCACCGTAATCGATTTGTTGTAAGTGTTCACATTGCTCACCTCGTTTTCCTTCTTCTTTAAGTCAGACCTTCTATTATTCTCCCCAGCATCAATCTTTCCACTTCTCACGGCACTTTCAATCATTTCACCGCTCATGACTATGTCAGAAAAGCTTTTTGTAGCACTTCCTAACATATGTGTGATAAACGGGGCTTTCAATGTATTAATAAAAAGCATTGTCATTTCCTTTTCCAAAAGTGGTGGTTGAACCTAAACCGTGATTTCTCTCCACCTCTGCGCATACTGTCTGAAGCTTTCATTCGATTTTTTCTCCAAATTCTGTAAAGTTATTCTGTCAAACATTATTTCTGATACATGATTGTATTGTCTCATGAAAGCCTGCGCCAAATCTCTCCAAGTAGCAATTTTGGTTCGGCTCAGCTGATTGTACCATTTTGACGCCGCCCCTGTAAGACTATCCTGAAAGCAATGTATTAATAACTGATCATAATTGATATACCTCGTCATTCTCCTACAGAACATGGTGATATGAGCTTCAGGGCAACTGGTCCCACTATATTTCTCAAATTCCGGCATCTTGAACTTATAAGGAAGCGCTAAATCCGGGACCAAACTCAAATCTTTTGCATCTATTCCACGATAGCTTTCAATGTTCTCTATTGCTCTAAATTTCTCTTCGATCCATCTCCATTTCTCCTCAAACTGCTTCGGTAATTTCCCCTTTGCTTTATCCCTTTCAGCTATTTCATCAAAATCCGGGACGGCAAGATTAACCAGATTATCACCAGGGTTAGGGCCTGATCCAGCCTGGAATTTTATCGGTATTAAAACATCAGCTTGAAACTGCGGAGGCCTAATCGAAATAGAAGATCTACGCGGATGCACCTCAGTTTGAACTTGCCCATGCGGAGGCGTAAAACCTGAAGGATATAGAGGTCCCTCTTTGTCTTCTTCTTCATTAACCATAGGACCTTTCCCCTTATTTACTTTATTAGTCAGTAATTGAGTTAGCTTTGTCATCATGTCCTTTTGAGACTCCTGCATCTTTTCTGTCATGTCATGTTGCATTTTTTCAAATTGCTCCTTCATTTGCATCTGCAACTGATCTTGCACTTTTTTTTGCATTTGCTCCAATTTCTCCAATCTTTGATCCATTTCTTTAGTTTTGTGACGAGTACCGTAAGGGTGTTTGGTTGGTTGGTTTTCCAGATTAGCTGAAATAAATTTACTCAATTAGACTCTTTCAATAGATTTTAATGTATATGATGTTATGTAATGTAGATGCATGAAATGAATGCCTAAAAAGATGTTGATTCTGATTCAATTACATTTAGAAAACTTTACTAAAAGGTAAATTTCTTTACATAAAGTGGATATATATACGGCATCGCCCTCATATTCCAAGAGACAACATCGATCGTTTCCATCACCCGTATGCTAAGATAAACCTCGCGAATTCTTCAAAAGGGGTGCCTCCTCTATCTCTTTTTGCTTGATCTTGGTCGCAATCCGTTGTCTGCCTATCCTCGTAATACTGATCAGCTCCTTTTTAGAATGTCGATGGCTCCTAGATAATCATCTTGAATCTTCGGGCCATGAGGTAAAGGTCACGAACTCTTTCATCACCATTCCTGTGTTTCTTGGAATATATTCGGGCGGTCGTATTATTTTCCACTTTATCAAGGAATTCGTATTCCATGACAAGCTTTCTAATTTAGTAATCGGATTTGAATCAATATCTCTTTCCTAAGATGCAAATGCAATGCAATCATAATCAAAACAAAACAAGATGGGTTAGTACAAAACAGAAGCAAACAAGGAAAACAAAAGTACCTAGTCGGGTACCACTAGAGGTTTGGAGTGGCTCTACCTAGGATGAGTTTCTAGGTCTTCTATATGCGGTTTGGCTCTAAAGTCAAGGTACCCGAACCAGCAGATTCCTCGATCTTCACCCATCATAGGCTCATACAGACCGAGTTCGGTTCAGGGGAATTCATTTCCCTATGGCTGCACGGAGATGAAAATCTCATGAAGACATAGGTACGGATGTATTCCAAAAGTGATCCACTATCCTGCACGGAGGTGAAAACCTCACGAAGGAGTAGCTTCTCACTCCCACTTAAAAGGTAAGTCTAAACTGTCTTTATGTAATATGATGCCAAGATATAAAATTTAATTTACAGTAATCATTCAAACAAATACGAAAGGAGGATCGTGATTTTTCAAATCAAATTTTCAATTTTCGACAATAAGACAGAAAACAATCAATTTTACGGCCTGACTCTCTAAAGGTCCCCAGCGGAGTCGCCAAGCTGTCGAAACCATTTTTTGAAAAAACAAATTTGTTGTGAACTTGAAAACGAAATGAAAATTGGAGTCGCCACCGACCCTTTATTAAGGTGTGATCGGCTCATCTTGAAAATGATTTTGGTCTGCGAAATTTGAGAAAACAAGTTCGAGAGTCGGTTACGCACGAGGAAGGATTAGCACCCTCGTAACGCCCAAAATTGGTACCGAATTGATTAATTAAGGTCTTAATTTTGAATATCGAAAATTCGTGAAGAATTTTAAAAAAGATGATCCTCCCTTTTATTAATGTTAATTTTATAAAAGATGCTTGGATAAATCGATGCGGATGCTAAAGACCTCATTGTCTCAGAGTAATAAAATGTCACACCCAATATATTAGGGCACGACATTTTTTAGTCCTCGAGAATAAGCTTGTCTTTTGATTTCCAAAATTTGTGTGGCGAAGTTTAAAAAGGATATTCAATTGCTTTAAGTCAGATGAAAAATCGAAACCCAATACATTAGGGCACAATTTCTCAAAATTCCTAGTATTGAATATAGCCCTTATTATTATTTTAAAAATTCTCATCTCGAGGAATCAACATGTCATGTCCAATACATTAGGACATGACGTATCGAATTTTCGAGAATGAGCTTTTATTTATGCGTTTTGATTAAAGAATAATCTCAATTATTTAGATTCGAATAGGAAAATTGGAACCCAATACGTTAGGGCTCAATTCTTTCGAAGATTCCAAATGCCGAACTTTGCGTTATCTTGAAAACTTTTGAATGAAATAATTTTGATATTTGTAATCTTTTAAATGAATAAAAAAACGATTGTATAATAATGTACAACGCGCAATGATAATTCATAGATTAAAGCGTGCACTAAGGAACATTGAATAATCAATGAATACAACAAACAAACATAACAACAATTATCTCTATTGGACATCATGCCAATATCAATATCAACATTCGAAAACTTAAAAAAAACGAACCAATTAATGCAAATGCAAACCAAATGTATAAGTTTTGAAATAACTAAAAACAAATGATATGAAAGAAAAAATATATATAGAAAAATAAGTGAAATATAATCAAATATAATAATATTAATAATACGAAGCGGTAATAATAATAGTAACAATAATGATAATAATAATAATAATAATAATAATAATAAACAATTAGAAGGACCAATTCGCAATCAAGGCTGAAATGTAAGAGCAAATTCGAAAATAAATAACGGGTGCGAACCACATTGAACACGCGAATAACTAAGGGGGTCAAAAGGGAAATTAATCCCTGCCCTTAAAAACACTGCGTTTCAACCTGGATCGAAGTGAAATCAGCAAAAAATTACACGGCCAAAATTAAAATAGCTGAAAAAACCAGATTGAACTACGGCACAAAATAAAAGGGACTTGGCACGAAAATATCACCTCCCCCGCCAAAACGTCCGGATCTAGCCACATTCGGGTCGGGTCATCGGGTATGGCTCAACACGGCACCGTTTTAGAGCCATTGGTACGGGCCTAAGCGGTGTCGTTTTATGACCAATATAAATGCCCTTCAAAACCCTAAAAACAAAATGCTTCAAAGCTATATTAAACTATCAAAGAAAAAAAAACCTAAACCTCTCTCACCTTTCGCCGCCTCCAAACCCCAAAACTCCGTCTAACTCCAATTTGGGCGGAGGAAATGGAGCTCCGACGGCGTACCTGCAGGTAAGAACCTCCTTTTTCTTTTTCCTTTTTCTTTTTACCCACGATTAACCGAGATCGAGGCCTCAAAATCCCAACCGAAAAAGAAAATAAAAAGAACAATCACCTTTTGAACAATTTTTTTGCTTTCCGATTTCTTTCTCTATTTTTTAGTATTTTGATTCGTTTTTTTGTATTGATATTGTCTGTAAAAAAAACCCTTACAAAACGCTGAAAAATGGCTTTATATAGCCAAAACTAAAATGAAAATTACAAAAGAAAAATGGATTTCGCTCTTTTTCTTCTTTTTCCTTTTTTGTTGTCGATTTCTACTCGTTTTTGCTTGTTTGTTTGTGTGTAGGTACGGGCGTACGGGGCAGTGGGCGTGGCGTGTACGGAGGTAGAGGCGCAAGCGTACGGAGACTTGTCACGTGTGGAGGGCTTGGCTGCGGCGCTGGAGTCTGCTTCTGTTTCAGAGACTACTAGGGTTTCGGCCTTGATTTGAGCTGGGCATAGGACTAGTGTTGGGGTTCATTGGGTATTTAGATTTTGTAATCGGGTTTGGGCTTAATTTAACTTGGTCTGTAAAAAAACTGGACTGTTCAATAATGTCATTTTAATTTTATTTGTTTTTATATTTAATTTTAAGTTATTAATTTTGAGTTGAAGTTAAAGTCATCTTATAGTAAGGCTTCCACTTTTATGATTAAAAAGTTTCACTTGGAGGGGATAAGTGTGAAACATGAAATTACTCAAAGAAAATCTGCAAAACCAAATATAATTTCACGTTTAGTTCTTATAAATTGTTTAGATTTTTTTGTTGAATTTGATAATTAACGTCAAAATTATCTCAACCATCATTAAATTATTGAACAATCACCACCAAACAATTATGCTTTACTGCAATTTTCTTTTTGCCTAACTTTGATTTTTGATTATAAGTATTGAATTTAATCCTCTTATTTTGTCTTCTAACTTGAGTATTTTGCTCTTCTGCACTTAGTTATCATCGCCCTTTAGCTTAGCTCTTTCCGCCATTATCAACAATGCAAGCTCTTCAAGCTCCTACCCTTCGAGCTTCCCCATTAAACCCTCTCAAAAAACCCAACCCAAATCCCCATTTTCGCTATGTATTCACTCTCCCACATCGGCCAACCAAGAGATTCACTTCCATCACCGCTTCATCCACCACCGTTTCGGCTCCCAAGCGGGAGAAGGACCCCAAAAAACGGGTCGTTGTTACGGGTATGGGCTTGGTATCCGTTTTTGGGAACGACGTTGATGTTTATTACGATAAATTGTTGTCTGGGGAAAGTGGGATTGGACTCATCGACCGGTTCGATGCTTCCAAGTTTCCGACTCGGTTCGCCGGTCAGATCCGGGGGTTTACTTCTGAAGGGTATATTGATGGAAAGAACGATAGGCGACTCGATGATTGCTTGAGGTATTGCATTGTTGCTGGTAAGAAGGCACTTGAAGATGCTGATCTTGGGGGTGATAAATTATCTAAGGTAATGTTTTTAGATTCTGGGTTTTGTTTGATTGGATTGTTTTGCTTGTGATTTTTCATGTTTTGTTATTGAATTATTGAAAATCTTTTGAATCTTAGCTTGTTTGTGTTACTCGGATTCGGGTGTAAGCATAATATGTATTATAGTTGAAGGTCATACCTTTGTATCTATGTCACAAGTAGAAAAAGAATGAAGAGTACAAGCAACCTAGGTTGTAGATTAAACCTAGAAATGATTGCTGCATAACTCTAGACTGCTTGGAGGCTCTCTCTTAAGGATGATTGTATGAACCAATTGACTTAAGCTCAGTGGCGGATCTTGAGTCTGGGGGACCTAACTAAAACTTTCAAAATATTTTTAGGAGGTTAATGAGATATTTTATCAACAAAATTTGGGGGGGGGGTCTAATTAATATATTTAAAAATTTTATGAGATTAATGAGAATTTGGAAAGAAAAAAAACTAGAAGAGTTTATTAAAATTTTGAAAGACATAAAAGGCATAATGAAAACTTTCAAAAATTTGGGGGGTCAAATTAAAATTTTCAACAAATTTCAAGGAAAAGAATGAAAATTTCAAAAAATTTGAGGGGGGGGGGGACCAAGGCCCCCTTAGCTTCCATTTCGGTCTGCCCCTGATTAAGCTTTGGGTTTCTTATATTACTAAACATTCAATTTGTGATGCATCCACCAGAAGTATGCCTTTTAAAAATGTATTTAGAAAGATAAATTATTGGTTATATTTATAATTCGAACACCAGACCAGTTGGATGCCACCTTGTTTCATGAACCAATTGAACTAAGCTCTGGACTCATTAGATTACGACTTTTACATTGATCATGTGACGAATCCACCAGAAATATGCCTTCAAAAGAAAGTTTACAAAGATTTAACATCATCGGTTAAATTTATGATGTCTATGGAATGGATGGTTGCTTATGTCTTGCAGATTGATAAAGAGCGAACCGGAGTGCTTGTTGGAACTGGTATGGGCGGTCTTACTGTGTTCTCTGATGGTGTTCAAAATCTAATAGAGAAGGGTCATAGAAAAATAACACCATTTTTCATTCCTTATGCTATAACAAACATGGGATCTGCCTTGCTTGCAATTGAGCTTGGTTTCATGGGTCCCAATTATTCGATTTCTACCGCTTGTGCAACGTCCAATTATTGCTTCTATGCTGCTGCCAATCACATCCGTCGAGGTGAGGCTGATTTGATGATTGCTGGTGGAACTGAAGCTGCAATTATTCCTATTGGGTTGGGGGGTTTTGTCGCCTGTAGGGCATTGTCTCAAAGAAACGAAGATCCACAAACTGCTTCAAGGCCATGGGACAAAGAGCGGGATGGCTTTGTTATGGGTGAAGGTGCTGGAGTATTGGTAAGCTTGCATTCGTTACACACTAATCCTATAAATGCATTGTTTAACTTCTTGTTGGTTATTATGTTGCCTATTTCTGGTTAGCGTCTTGTTTTGTTTGCACGGGTGACTATCTCCTTTGTAATATCGAAATTTTTTCCCTCGAAGCATGTTGTTTGATACAGATGGAGCCTAACTATTATTTGATGTTTGGTGGAATGTAAGTATAAATAATCACCGATATGGGAATGGAGAAAAGATTTCAAGTTACGCATACATACTTTGCTCTCTTTTATCGCATTGAACTACGTGGTTAATGCAACTTAGTCTTGAGTTAATGGATTGGTACTTTTGCATAATGATTCTTGGTTTAATTCATACTTGGTTGGCCTTTTATAACGAGTTATTTCTTCTGCTTTCCAGGTGATGGAAAGCTTGGAACATGCAATGAAAAGAGGTGCACCAATTATCGCCGAGTACTTAGGTGGAGCTGTTAATTGTGATGCTTATCATATGACTGATCCAAGAGCCGACGGTCTCGGGGTGTCTTCATGCATCGAGAGAAGCCTTGAAGATGCCGGTGTGTCCCCTGAGGAGGTGATTCTTTCTGCCTTTTAACTTGATTTTCTTTACGAATACAGTAGGAGTAACCCAGCTTGGTCTGGTATCTAGGATATTTCTCATTTCCCGTGTTATGTTGTATCTTCAATTCTTTCTTCCCGGTTTGCTGACAACTTTAGAAACTTTTGTTTCCAAAAAATAAATTCAATATCACCAATGAATTCTCCGGTGAATCTCGTACAAATACACATCTAATTAGCTTCTCATTACCTAAAAAGGCGACAAAGTAGCAAACTAAGCAAGTTTTTTCTCGTTTCAGGTTAATTACATCAATGCACACGCGACTTCAACTCTTGCTGGTGACCTGGCCGAGATAAACGCTATTAAGAAGGTATTCAAGAATACATCTGAGATCAAAATCAATGCAACAAAGGTACCTTCCTTTTTTCTCTCATGAATTTCGCAAAACTGAAGATGAACATGTGTAATGTTGCTCGTTTGCTGATTGCTAATTGTTTTGTTTCTTTTTTGCAGTCTATGATCGGCCATTGTCTGGGCGCAGCAGGTGGTTTAGAAGCCATTGCCACTGTGAAAGCCATTACAACTGGATGGGTTCATCCAACCATTAATCAATTTGTATGTACTTCTAGTTGCCTTTTTAACATAAAGTTTTCTTGTATATGTACTCCGTAAATGCTTGAAGTGCCTCCTTTTTTCAATGCAGAATCCAGAGCCTTCAGTTGAGTTCGACACTGTTGCCAATGAAAAGCAGCAGCATGAGGTTAACGTTGGTAAGACTCTCGACCTATGTTACTCAGATTTAGGTGTATGTGACTCTGGCACTGGTATATTCAATTTTATTATAATATTTAAGGTCCTCAGAAGATCATATCATATTCATATCTAGATATGTGTCAGACACGTGCTAGATGACAAGTTCCTATTACAATTTATTTGTCTCTCTCTCCTCTTTTACGTATTTGGAGAGTCCTCGGAGGATATATCCTCATCCCCATATCTGGATACGGATTAGATATACTTGTTCAATGATAAATTCCTATCACAATTTGTTTGAGTATTCGGATAATCCTCGGAGGACATATCTGGATGGGATCAGATATACTTGTTCAGTGACAAGTTCATATCACATTTCTTTCTCCTCTTTTACTTAAATATTAGTTGATTTCGACCTTGAACCCAAAGTTCTAATTGATCTCTATATGATTCAGCAATATCGAATTCTTTCGGATTTGGTGGACACAACTCTGTGGTGGCATTTTCTGCATTCAAGCCATGAAAGTTTCATCATTTATTAGGGAAAAGATAGAATCGTTGTTCATTACAGCTGAGGGACTGCTTCAATCTTTGTAACATTTCATGAGAGCCATTTTTCATCATTAGTTTTGTTATAATTTTGACTTGGATATTAGCTACCCTAAGAAAATTGTGAACCCCTATTTAAATTAGTTGATTTATGAGGGTAATGATTTTATTGAAGTCAGAACAGATAGCCGGATTGTTAAACCGGTGTAATTGTACCTAGAATCTCATTTTTATACTCACCGATCCCACCTGAAATTACCCGCTCAAAAACTCAAAACTATACAAATCAATGATTGAAGAAAAAAGGAATCCTGGAACACAGAGAAATAATAAACGACTCCACTGGGGATCGAACCCAGAATCTCTGGTTCCGTAGACCAGCGCCTTATCCATTGGGCCATGGAGTCTCTTTTAAAGGTTGCAGCATAAGACAACAATAATAACTTTTAATCCCTAAAGTATATAAATTTCATGACTCGCTGTTGGGAGAATTCTAATTTTTATATGGACATTTTAAACCTTAGCGTGCTTGGTAGGATGAAAATAGCTGGTTAATAATGAATTAATTTAGGCTCCTTTTATTTCATTTAAAATGGTTTTTGGAAAATAATTTATTTCTTTGAAAAAATTAATATTTTTTAATCTTGGATGAATTTGTGTAAACTAATTCCTATTATTTGATAGATTTCCTAAAAATTTTATAAAAGCTGTTTTTAATGAAACAAACATATATTTGAGATTTTCTTATTTTTTTATTGTTTAATTGAATCTATTTTATATTTATAAATTTATACTTTACATTGTTTTTTGTAAAACAAGCACGACATAAACATATTTTTTATAAAATATTATAGTTTAATTTACTTTTAACAATTAAAATTTATTTTATAATAAGTGTAACAACCTGATTTTCAGTACTGTCGGAAACAGTAGTTCGAGACCACCAAATCCGAAGAGTAAGCTCGTAAATTTTATTATTTAGTATTTACGAGTTAAATGTGATGTTAAAAATATTTTTGAATTAGTAATTTGTGTTTTATAAGGATTTATTAGGTTAAGTGGTTTAGAAAACGAGGTATCGAGACCTTAATTTTATAAACCGAGCCTTAAATATTTATATAAATATTTACGGAGTGTCATTAAGGTAGTATTAAAGTTTAACGTTTTGATAGTTAATTAATTAAAAAGGACTAAATTAAAAAAATATGCAAAACATGCTAATTAAAAGAAATAGTGATAAAATGGCTTAAATGGCAAATAGGGAGGACTTCAAGAGTAAATTAGCCTAAAGGAAATGGTTGAGGCCGCATAAGCACAAAAAAATAATAAAATGATGTGAGTCAAGGGCAAAATTGGAAATAAATGAAATTAAAATATCAAATTGAAAATCTAAAAGTTTCTAGACCATTTCTTCTCCAATTTTTTTGTCCAAAAACACCATTTAAGAGCTCTTAAGGCTGATTTTCATATTTTAGCTTCATGTGAGTTTAATTCTTGCCCTTTTCTTGTAATTTTTATGTTTATGGGAATTTTACAATTAGGTCCAACTAGTTATTTCATTAGTTTTTTATTTTATTGGAAAATTTGAAAGTTACCATTGATGAATACCAGATATTTTTTTATGAAATAACATGGATTTAGAGCTTTAATTTTGTTGTATGATGGTTTTACATAGTAATTTTGTTAGATATTAATTTTAGGACCAAATCGTGAAAAGGTTAAATATTAGGGTTTGGTATTAAATTTTTGTTTATCAAGGGATATATGATAGCCTAGAATATTTAGATAAATTATCAATTGAGAAAAATTAGTTCATTTGATAGACAAATTAGTTAAGGGACTAAATTGCAAAAGTTGTAAAAGTTGGGGTAATTGTGTAAATTTGAAAAATTGAGGTGTATTAATTGTGAAGTAGAATAGAACTGAAATATATGCTAATGAATGAGTAATTTTATATTTTAGATCAAGAGCCGTAGATACTCGTGAAAAAGGAAAATTAGCAGAATAGTCCCTGAACTTCTACAAATCTTACAATTTAACCCAGGTAAGTTCGTATGGTTAAAATTTAATATTTCTATTAAATTTATGAATGGTATTATGTATTTAGTATATTGTTGAAAATGGAATTATTGCTAAGTTATAAAATTGAAGTGAATATCCGAGATAAATGGAACGCGGGATTTGAGTACAATCGTCGTGTGGCGCAAGACAACAAATGAGGAATCGATGGCAAGTTACCCAAGTAAACCGAGGTTTAGCATTTGTTGCAAATTTCGTGTTTACTTTTCGTTTAGCTTTTACGAGCTTCCGTTCAACTCATATGAGTTTCTGTTTAACCCTTATAGGTTTCCGTTTAGCTCTTATGAGCTTCCGTTCAATCCTTATGAGTTTCTGTTTAGCACTTATGTGCTTTTGTTTAGCCTTCGGGCTTTTTTAAACGATGTACTCTTATCCGTAAATCGTTCTTCGATTTGGTAAGATTTAGTAAGTGACTTATATAATTGAAATTGAAATACTTATTGTTATTATTGGTATTGATTTGAAATAAGTGTGTTCATCGATTAAAGTTGTGATTGACAGGGAGATTGCATGAATAATTTACTTATTAATTTGTTATATTAGGTCCAGTAAAATTTATGTTTAACTTAACGAACTTACTAAGCTTCATTAAACTTATTTGTGTTGTTTAATGCCCTTGTAGATTCTCGTGAAGTTGGAAGATCGGATCAACACATCTAATCACACTATCCAGCTTATTCCGGTGGTTTTTGCAACGAACATTATGGTTTATATGGAATGTATAGGGTTGGTATGGAATTAATCAAAGTTGGTTTGTGTAAATATTATTATGAATTACATTTTGTTTATATTTGTAAACAACTTATATATGTATGTGTGGTCTTCTCATGCTTGACATATGTTTGATGTGGTTAAGTGATAGTTTATAGGCATGTTGATAAATAAGATAATATGTACAATAGGTAGAAATTATGTGTTTTGATCAATATGATAAGTTTTAAATGCTATAATATATATATATATATATATATAAGATAATATGACATGTGTTAGAGCTTGAGTTGGTTGTATTGAAGGCCTTGTTATGGCCCATGAGTGTGCTAAATGATTAATGAAGTGTTTAGGTTGAAATAAAAAATGGGTGAGGGATATGGCTTGAAAAGAGCCTATTTTCATCCACACGGGCAGAGACACGGGCGTGTGTCTGAGCCGTACGTGACACACGGCCTATCACATGGGCATGTGGTCTGGCCGTGTATCCTCTGCATCTTTAAAATTGAGAAACAGAATGCTCAAGTATTTTTACATGGCCTAGCACACAGGCGTGTGGCTTGGCCCGTGTGCTAGGCCGTGTAACCCCTGCACCTTAATTTCACAAATTAATATGCTCCACTGCCTAGCACACGGGTGTGTGGCTTGGACGTGTGACCCAAGTCAGAGAGTTACACGAGTATGGACACGGGTTGGGACACAGCCGTGTGCCTCATTTCGAATGCCTACACGGCCTGAGACACGGGTGTGTCTCTTGATCGTGTGAGCCACACGGCCTGGCCACACTAGCGTGTGTCCTTTGCACCTAAGTTAAATTTTTAAGTTTTGTAAAAAATTCTTTGAGTTTCCGATTAAGTCCGATTTATTTCTAAAGTGTATTTTGGGCCTCGATGGCTCATATAAGGGACAATATGGGTGATTTATGATTAGTTTTTGATATGTATGTTAAATAATATGAAATGTTCGTAAATGATCTGAAATGCCCAATAATGCTCTGTAACCCTGTTCTGGCGACGGATAAGGGTTAGGGGTGTTACAATAAGAAAATATTTTGTAATAATCAATGTCATATATAAATTTATTAATAAATAATGCTTAATTAAAACTTGATTTAAATTACATATATTATATATATGAGAGTACATATTGACACATTACAGTTGTAAGAGAAAAATGAAGCTAAGCATTATTTAAACAAATACTCATATTTATATAATTAAAATATCCATATTTTTATACTAGGTTAAAATATGTTATAAGACTTTATACTCTTTGTAAATTTAAGATTCAGTCAATGTACTTTTATTTTTGGGTTAGTCCTATTTTTTAAATATCAAAATTTAGGTTTAGCTGTTAGCATTATTAAAAATAATTTGTTAAGTTCATATTCATTGTAACGTCATTTCTTAGTTACATTAATACCGAGTTTTTTTTATTTAAAAGTGCGACATCAACAAAATTGAAAAAAAATGTTAACAATTGGACTTGATTTTCAAATCTAAAAAATAGAAAGACTAAATTATTAAAAATAAAAGTATAAGGACTAAATTCAAAATTTGTGAATAGTAAATAGACTTATGACATATTTTAACTTTTATGCTACAGAATATTTATTATTAATATATTTGTAATTGTAATAAATATTTATTATTAAAACAATAATTTATATTAATAATTTATTATGTGATCATATATAGATAATTAAATAGGTATGTTTAGTAATATTGAAAATTATAATATTTTATATTAATATTTTATTAATTTTATATGGTTTTAAAAATAAATTATTAATATAATAATTAAGCTTGACTTAAGTTAATTTTTGTATAAAAATAAAATCATTCGTAAATAAGTTTTTTTTGAAAAAAGATTTGTGCTTCGAAAAGTCATTTAAGAAAACACTTATTTCCTGTTGAGTTATAAGCTATTTTTCTTTGGCCAAATTATTTTTCACGGAACAAATATAAAAAATAATTAATATTTATTGCTTAACAAAAGAATCAATAATACAAACTAATTTCCTCCTGTTTTTATAATAGAAACAGTTGAATATAATACTAAAAAAATGAATAAATTAATGAAAAGAGAATTCGGCAGATGGCAGAATTACAACTTACCTTCATCAACTGAGCAAAGATTTAAAGAGAAAAAGAACGGTAAACTTGTGGCGAAGGTGGACTCACCAGTCACCGTTTCTCTCTAATCTTATGGCCACTCCTCTGTTCCTCAGAAACTCTCTATTCCCTCCTCTC
This sequence comes from Gossypium hirsutum, assembly GCF_007990345.1. Lineage (NCBI taxonomy): Eukaryota > Viridiplantae > Streptophyta > Magnoliopsida > Malvales > Malvaceae > Gossypium > Gossypium hirsutum. Next base: position 35,000,818 of record NC_053445.1, on the reverse strand, counting down.
CACCATTCCTTTCTTCCCTTCCCTAAATATTCTTTCCCTTCATTTCCCTCCTCCATTAAATCAAGGCCTCTAACTTCTACCATGGTAATCCCCATAACAAGTTCCCACTTTTCCCTTTTCATTACCTTTTGTGATATCCCTTCTTGAATTTGCTTTTTTAATGTTTCTGTTAGATGAGAGGAAGTGAAATAACAGAGGAAGTTTCTGAAACCAAAGAGGCAGTAAATGTGGATACAAAGAAGAAAACTATATTTGTAGCTGGAGCAACGGGTAGTACTGGGAAAAGGGTCGTTGAACAGCTACTTTCTAAGGGATTTTCAGTCAAAGCCGGGGTTCGTGATTTGGGGAAAGCTAAAACTTTGCTTTCTAACGACAACCCATCTCTTCAAATTGTTAGTTCTTTTCTCTTCTTTAAAATTTTGAATGTGTTTTAACCTTGATATAGTACTGAAACTTCAATGGATGGCTATAAATGGTAGGCTTTTTATTTTTTGGATAAAGTTAAGGGAAATTTACTAAAGAATCAAAGGGTTCTTCAGCTTCCGTGATCTTTGTTGCTTGAGAGAAATTTGGGTGTTTATAGCTATGTTATTCGTGTTCGTAACTAGTGTCTACCATGTATTCGATAATATGATCCTTTGAGAATGTTTGAAATGCATAAAAATTTTGGATATCCGTACCGGATACTTACATTAAAGTTGAAGGAGATTATTCGAGTTTATTTGGTTTTAGAAACTGTGAATGGCTGGTTTTGCAGGTGCAAGCAGATGTGACTGAGGGATCAGCAAAGCTAGCAGAAGCCATTGGTGAAGATTCAGATGCTGTAATATGTGCCACTGGATTTCGACCAGGATGGGACTTATTTGCTCCTTGGAAGGTCAGGTTTCATTTGAACATATAGCAATTTTCATTATTGATACGGGCTACGATCCTCCAAATATATACATTTCCTAAACTCACATCCGAGTTGGAATGACATGGTTAACATATATCCATATCCTTGCTGCTTTCTTCCGGTTTCCTTTTCCGAAGTTTGAGCTTTAAAATGGAGTTGTATGATGATTCTCTTGTTTGTTGATTGTTGTTCATAAAATCTGTGTATGCATTTTGGATATGATTTCCTTAATGTATTGAAGTACACTCACTTCTTTAGATATTGAGACCAATTAACCCCTTAGCCTGAGTTTACTTTTGACTCGTGATACCATTTTCTGAGTCTAGATTGACCGAGCTTGCACGGAACCATAACGTAGCTATCTTCATTAGGGAAACAATTTCTTAAGCTTACTTTTTGATGATGGTCGGATAACGTCTGCAAGTTCATTGCTGTTTGATCATTTGTTTGTATTTTACTAGCATGATTTGTCTAGGCTTGTGAATGATGTATGCATTTACAGCACCGGAGTTAGGTCTCTGGGGTGCATGCTGATGTCTAACTCCAGCACCATTTGAACCCCTTTCTTCCCTTGTCACTTTTCAGCCACTCTGACCACCTAAATAATGACGACCTTAATCAGACCTCGACAGATTTCGTGTTTATGGATATTGTGATTCTATCCTGTTTTGCCATTTGATTTGTCCTCATTAGTGCCTTGATTCTTGTTTCCTATTATATATTGATAGTGTTAAAAGTTGTATGGTTGTGAATTTTGTGCCACCATCCTTCGATAGTTTCAATTATGTAAGTTTTATTATGTCACGCAGGTTGATAACTTTGGCACGGTAAACCTTGTCGAAGCATGCCGAAAACTTGGTGTGAACCGGTTCATTCTTATCAGCTCAATTTTGGTCAATGGAGCTGCAATGGGGCAGGTTTTTAATCCCGCTTATATTTTTCTCAATGTTTTCGGACTCACCTTGATAGCAAAACTCCAGGCTGAGCAATATATCAGGAAATCTGGGATTAACTACACAATCATAAGGCCTGGTGGGTTGAGAAATGATCCGCCAACCGGAAATGTTGTGATGGAACCTGAGGTAAACCATTTCAGTTTCGTTTTCAACTTTCTTTTCATCTTTTCTCATGTAGGTTGGCATTCTATGTTTGCTCCGACTCTTCGTTTTTTCCGTTTGATTCATAGTATGAACACATAGGGACCGGTATGAGGTGGGATGGGATGTGTTTTTTGCTTACCTCTACCCCAAAAATTTTAACGAAAAAAAAACTTACCCCTCTTGAACCCGTTCTTCAAAGGGAAAAAAACCTTGCCCTTACGACCATTATATTGCTCCGACTCTTCATTTTTATTGAAATACTCGTGTTTGAGGTTCACATCAAAATATGTGTACGGAGATATGAGTCCATGACCCCCTAATAAAGGTGATATTGGTTTGGCTTGTTTTGGTTCAATCAAGTTTTTGAAATTTTAAAAATACTTTTTTGTATAGTATTTTTAATTGTTTTTCACTTCTCAGAAATAAAATATTTATTTTTAAGGTGAATATTTGATGCATTGTCACTGCATAGGTCTCATACATCATCAGTTAATAATAAAATGGCACATCATCATTGGTGTAAAATAAAAAGTAGCATTTATTTTTCAAGTCCTTCAATATTTTTTATTTTACACGAAGTGTCATCTTATTATTAATCCGTAGTGCATAATATATCAATCTTTATTATATTATAAGTAAAAAAAAACTAAAATTAGCGTAGTTTTTTAAACTTATAAATAAAAAATCCTAAACCTAACCACATTCATTTACTTTTATCCAAACCCAAGCACTACAATTCATATTTGTTTTCGAATTGTTCATCGTGTACCGGTTTCCTAATTTAGGTATTTGACACATACTCGTATTTGACATACACCCGAGTAACATTTGGGTATTGTTTCCTAATTTAGGACACACTTTATGAAGGGAGCATATCCAGGGACCAAGTTGCAGAGGTTGCAGTGGAGTCATTGGTTCATCCTGAATCATGTTTCAAAGTAGTGGAGATTGTTTCTCGTACTGATGCTCCCAAACGTTCTTACAAGGATCTTTTTGGTTCCATAAAACTAACATGACGTTGTTTCCTTCAATTTTGTGAGAACATACTTTTTGCCAAACCAGACAATATCTTGTAACTTCTCACAATTGCTATTGAAGTAATCACGAGTTAAATTGTAAGAACCAAAGTGTTATACTGTGGGAGCATTTTTTTTATTTTTATAATTGTTAAATGCCAATGTTATTAGAATTAGATAGATGGTTGGATCGGTTCAATCATCCGTTTGTTAATTTGATTGGAACGATTGGTTCAATTAAAAAGTTATTAAAAATTTATAAAAAAAAAATCTATTCAATTGGGTTTTTAGTTGGTTCAATTGATTTGATACCATTTTTCGGGTCGATTGGATTTTATTAATACTAGAATGATTTCTTTAAAGAGGTTTTATTAATGTTAATTTAAAGAAAAAACATCTCAAGCAAGAACGAAATTGGAGAGCATAAAAAGAAATACAAAATAAATTAAAGTTTCAAAAGAACCATGCAAGCATTGAAACTACTGCGACAAACACAGCGGGAGCACCCAAAGCCACCCCAGCGCTTTCCATTGGCGACGGTGCAACTGCCCCTTGATCTTCCCTCACACTGGTGGCCGCCACTCCGGTGGCAAAAACAACAAGAACAGTGATATAAGCAACCAAAACCATAGCCATTTTGCTACCTTCCATTTTCCTAATACAACAATTGAAGGAAAGCTATTGAAGTATATAATGAGCCTTTTGATTGAAATGTAAAGAGGCTTCAAATGGTTTTTATAGTGAAAGATAATGCTAATAAAGTATATTCCATATTTATTTGGGTTAAATTCCTAAGATTCGTCCCTTTATTATTAAATGGATCAATTTAGTCCCTATAAAAAAATATCTTGAAAATTATTAATTTTTCAATTCCAAACAAAAAAGATTTCATTTACAAAACCATAAAAAACTTTAGAAACATTAACTCTGTTAAATAGCAAATGTTAAATCTATTCCCATTTGATCTTATTTGATTCTTTAGAGGGACTAATTTGATCAGATGCCTATAATAGAAGGATCTCTCAAATCCATTCACCTATTTCTATTTTATAAAGAAGGAATAATCTAAGTATTTGCCAACTATATTGTGCTGGTTTAACTACAAACAAAATCATTTGAAGGCAGTGAGTTAGATATGATTTGAGTAGTTTTGGTGTAATTATTTAAGAATTAGATAATGACATTGAAAAAAAGAACATTATTAGGGCATCTTCAACGCATTATTTAACATTCAAGTAACATGGTTGGTAGCCCCAAAAAATAATTAATACATATTAAATTATTTTATATTAATAAATTCAAAAAATATGTATGAGATATTTAATTAATAAATACCATATTGAAAAAGTACAATTTTTATTTTTATTTTTATTTTTTGAATATAAAAAAAAACTTAAAATCGTCTTCAATAATAGGTTTCACATATTTTTTTCATAATAATTAATTGATGTGTCAAAGATTATTTATTTGTCAAAATTTTAAATCGAGTTATTTTTTAATTTATTTATATACATGGGGTATTAACACTAAACAAAATAATTTTACAAACGAATTAGAATGATGCGGTGTGTTATTATAAGATAATAAGTTAATCATAAAAAATACTCGATAATATCCTATATTTATTTGAGAAGTTTTTTATTTCAACAATATAATTAGCCTCATATATATATATTAAATAAAGCAAGAAAATAGTGATTAAATAATATATAGGAAAAGGTTTTGGTTGGCATTTTCATTGAAAATATTACAAAACACTTTGGGAGTAGGCAACAAATAACAATGGCAGTGGTTCTGTCCAGGCCTGGCTCCAATGTTTTTTATATTCTTACTCATATATAATTATAATAAAATATATGATAACTCGATTCAGAATCCGACCTGAAATATTTATGATTCAAATAATCTTAAATATTTATGATTCAAATAATCTTAAACGCTCTATTTGAGTGAAGAGACTCTGATCTTTAGAACATGATACCATTCTCCTCTCTATATTAACCTCCATTGATACAATGTATCAACAGTTCCTTTCGAAAAATATTATTTTAAGTAATAAAATATAAAATTATTTCAATAAAAAATATTTATAATAAATTGAATTAAAAAAATTCTTATTATTAAATAGAAATTCCAGCAGAATCAAATTTTGTAAGATTCTTGTACAACAATCCGTAACCCTTGAAAACGGTCTAAAGCATTGCTTTGGCAAAGTTCAAAAAAAAAAAAAATCAATTCTCTATTTTTTATTTAAAAATCTTAATGTAATTATTAATTTTTTTTAAAAAATTTCCAACTTGACAAACTTATTAACAGGTCATGTGATAAGTAGACTAAATTTCGATGCGATATTTATTTGATAAAAAAAATTAAGAATATTGATTGAATTAAAATTTTTATAATATAGAAAATAAAAAGAAAATCTTTTAACTTTTTTTTCAATATAAAGATTAAATATTTTATTAAATTTTATGCGATACGTAGGTTAATTATGTATGTTAACTTTATAATATTTTTTGGGTTAATATATAATTTACGCCTTGGACTTGTTCAAAGGTACCTAGTTGACATCTAAAATTTTCTTTTACCTAGTTGATCCTAAACTTCTCCAAAAAAATGTTATATATTTTTAATATTAATTTATACTTTTTAAAAAAAATTAATTTATGTCTCTCACATGTTATACTAAGAGATTGACACATTTCACCATAGGATTAGTCACCAGTAGAGGTGCTCATGGCTCGGGCGGCCCGGCCCGACCCGACAGCCCACCCAAAATATGGGAGGGTTCAGGTAAAAATATAGGCCCGAAATATGGGCTTGGGCAAAAAAATAAGATCCGTTTAGAAAACGGGCCAGGCCTCAGGAACCACTTTTTTGGCCCGGGCCCGGCCCGAATATAATAAATATATTTTTTATTTTTAAAAATATTTTTAAAATACATTTTTTTATTTTTAAAATATTTTTAAAATACTTTTTTTAATTTTTTTAAAATTTTTTTTGGTATTTATTAAAAAAATGGGCCGGGCCGGGCCCGGACTTAGGAATTTTTTCTCGAGCCAGGCCTAGACAAAATTTTAGACCCGTATTTCGGGCCGAGCCAAGCCTGGGCCTAGGACACGGGCCGAAATTTTTTTATGGGCCCGACCCATGAGCACCTCTAGTCACCAGTGTCATGTCAGGTCTAATTAACAATGTTAATGCGAAGATACCAACTTAGGTGATGGAATACAAATTTAGGGACCAACTAGATACAAAAAAAAGCTCAAATAGTAAACTACATATTAACCCTTTAAACAATGAAAGTAAGCTAAGTAAACATTGTAGAATAAAATTATAATCTATATGAAAATCTTTTAAGTACCTTGAGTTGAATCTTTCTATTTTTCTACCTTCAATTGTAAATAAATATTATATTTTTTTATTTTTATTTTTACTTTTTTTGGTAGAAAAAACAGCCTTAAGCAATTACATTAATAAACACATAGTGAACTCATGTAGAATTAATTCTACCCACCAACAAGAAGTCGCGCACCGAAATTGGGGGTTTTTCAAAGGAGATCAATCCCACACCACCGTTAAATGCACATTTTTCCATTTGATCTGTAATTTTATTTCGAGATCATGGAATATGACAAAAACGAACTTTCCAGTTTCGAGTTAGTAACATATGGATAAGTTGTGACTAGAATAGTTTCCACTAGTAAGGCATAGTCACACTCCACATCAGTTTGTCTAAAACTCTTCTCCAAGCTATGCACAATCATTCTAACATTGCTCTTGCCTTAACTCTAAAAATTAAATCCTTACCAACCACCATCGAATAGCTATATAGCCAGTTTGTATAAGAGCCCTAAACACTTCTTTAATACAAACATTAAAAACATTCAGTGACGTTACTTCATTCATATCAAGTTTAATCCATTCTCTATTCGGTGGTAACCAACACCTACCCATTACCAGTCAGCTAGAGTGCAAAGGAGTGGTGTTCTAGCTCATAAAGCTCCTTGCCCATGCAACACCTGAAGTCACAATCTCATGTACACATATATGACTGTAACTTATAAGATTTTATGTATTTCAATATGAAAAGAACATATTTATAGTAACTTAAAAGAATTTTTAGTGAAACCTATCAATTACAATTATCATTATCATGATGTTAATGCATCAACCCGCAACACATTGTTTCCTTTTTCTTACAACCTTAAATTGTTGATATGATTTGCCATTAGGAAATAGAAGGTAAGAAAATGATTTGGACTAAAAAACTCTTTTACAAAAATTGTTTTTTCTTCTTTCTTGGTAACATAAAACTGGATCGAGAGCCTGACTTAATCGAGATAAATATACGATGCTTCTCAGCCTGTTGATGGCCCGATACAAACTCATACATAATATGAAGATATGATCGTTCAATGACCATCAACATACATGAAAATCTTAAGGAAAAAAAATTGAATATACTTATGTCCGACATATACTTATAACCAACATTTACCTCCAAGTTTGAATAATATAGCCTAAAATTACAATGTACAAAAGAGGAAACCAGTGACAGTGCTCGAGAAAAATCCCATTCATTTTCATTGCAGATAGAAAAGCAATGCTGGAGCCTATCATATGTTGGGTGCTCGGATACATACAGCTCAATCCTGGCCGATAAAATAATGCATGGATCTCCTTTCTGGCGAGCCAGTCAATCAAGTCTGTTCTGTTTTTGATGCAGCCTTCAGTTTCTCCAGTTGTTTCCGAAGATAGGCCTGTCTGAGTTTCTCGCGACGAGCCATTGCTTGCTCTTGCCTTCGCAATTTAAGCTCGGACACCATTTCCCTTGCTTGATTAGCTTCTTCATGAACTTCCCTGCGAATAACCATAACGGAATATATTTTAGCTTCAACTTTAAAGTATCAAATTTCTAATAAAAGACTTTTCAAATCTTCAGTACCTTCAAAAATGTGTTAGATTACCATATTCATATATACTTTTTGATACTATGCAATACATGGTATTTACCGTATTCATATATAAACTTTTCGATACTATGGATCAATTTCGGTCAGGTCTATTCCAGTTCTAAAAATTTTCTGGTCGCTTCAGGTTTGGATCATTTCGTGATTGGGTTAGTTTCGAGTTCAGGTCATTCGAGTTTGTCAATCAGGTTTTTCAAATCATGTCGTCTCTGATTTTTTTTATTTGGATTTGACACTTGAGTTCTATTCATTTTCAGGCTCGGGTTGAGTGGGTTCAGATAGTTGACCTTTTATGGTCGAATTGGGTTGTGTTCGGTTCAGATTCGGGTTAATCGGATCAAGTTTTCAAGTCTGGGTCATAATTGAAAAGTCTATATGGTATGCCACTTCATTGGGCAATTAAGCAAAACATTTAAGCAAGATGAAACCAGCTAGCCAGCTACTGGTTAGCAAAGAACTTAAAAAGAGGGGCATCAACTCAAACTTAAAGCTCCTTTTCCGAAACTTCACCAATCATACCTATGATAATTTTACCCATCGTTCTTATTCATATACATAAATTTAGCTCAAATCCACAATGAATTCCATGAGCAGCATGTAGGTTAAGGATAGAAAGGGATGAAACATCATGCTACTAGGAGATTGATTCACTATACTAAAGTGGTTAAATCTTCAAGCCCAACCTATCAGTTGCACCTCAAATATGCCAAGCAAAGCTAAACCCTAAACCCGTACTCGAAAATGAATGTCTAAGTCTAATATGGGTATATGTCGGACATAGCTATGCTAAATTTTTTTAAACTTTTACATATAATTGCTCGATCATAACCCATACTTGTATCCAACAAAATACTTTAAATGAAAACCAAAAGCTATAACCTATGTAATCCAGACTCGATAACCAGGTATGTGCCGGATACAGATATGTTCAATTTTTCTAAATTTTTTCATCTAGTTGTTCGATCATACCCGAAAAACACTAGGCAATTATTAATAACTTCGTAAACACCACCAAACATTTCATCGAACAATAAGTTGAATTTAACATAGCATTTAACCAAAAAGGAAAGCTAAAAAGTAAAACCCTCACCTTACAAAGCGTTTATGTTCATCATTGTTAATGGTTCCACCCGTTCTTCCAGGCCCTACGAATTTCGTTTTAAACAAAGCATGGCCATCATCAATCTCACCACCGCCTTCATCTTCTGCTCCTAAATTACCAAAATCAGGATCGACTTTCGACTGCTCCGATTTCTCGAGCTCGAAACCCTTCCTGGAAAAATCAACACAATACTTCTCCTTATCTTCTTCATCAGATAACTCTCCCTTCACTAACTTATCATATAATTCAGCCTTCTTCTCCAATGCCGCATAGCTAACTGACCCATCGTTAACAGCTTTAAGCTCAAGCTTGTCCCTGTAACCAAACACAAAATTGAGAAACCCTAAATTGAAAAAAAAGCCCTAATTTCCCAATTAGGTTAACTTTAGAAAGGGGAAACAGAAATTACTTGAGGGCGCGAGATTCGACGCCGGAGTTCTTGAAGGAGAAGGTATCCTGAGCGGAGATTTTTTTCTTTGCACGGTGGTAGTCGACGTCGGAACCGGTTAATTCCTTGGATTTCTTGGATTCTTCTTGGGATTTGTAGAGATGGGCTTTGAGTTCAAGGATGGAGGAGACTCCGACGCCTTCGATGGCGCGGTGTTTCTTGGGCATGATGGAGGATTCCGTCAGCCATCCAAGCGATTCCACCACCACCCTCTTCTTTCTCTCTTCCTCCGCCATCTTTTTTCTTTGTTTTGCTGTAATTGGTAAAGTTGCCACCTTTCAAAATCCCCAGAATTTAAAAGGAATGTCGTAAATATAAATTTGTCCCTAAAATTATGTAAATCATGTAATTTTGACCCTATTCTTTTATTAAATATCAATTAAGTCCTTAAACTTTATTTAAAAAGGTTAAATTCTACTATTAGTCCCTGTACTTTAAAAAAGTTTTAGATTTTGTCCATATACTTTAATTTGGTCGTTTTTAATCGATGTACTTTTCGAATTACATTAAACGATAACTGTTAAATTCATTAAGTTAAATTCTGTTATTTCTAAAATTTGATATGGCAAACATATTATCGTATGTGTAATGTTATATCAGCTTGTTATTTCCACATATTACTTACTAAAAATCTACTTAATTGATTAATGGTGGTCATTTGTGTGAAGACTGAAATTTTAAAATTCGAACAAATATAGGGGATTAGAATAATCCAATCCGATAATATGGACTAAATGTATAATTGTACACAAAGTACATGACTAGTAATCCAATTTAATTAAACAAATTTAACTGTGTTTGGATCAGACTAAAATTCCAAAATTCAAAAAGCACAAAAACTAAAATTGTTGAAATTAAAGTAAATGGACTAAATCGTTATGGTTACTTGACAATTGGTATATCTTCGACTTTAGAAATTGACACCATGTTTGGTTTGGGGTAGAGGTGCTCATGGGCCGGGTTCGGGCCGAGCCCAGAAAAAATTTCGGGCCGCTTGCTAGGCCCGAGCCCGGCCCGTGGAAAAAATATAAAGCCCGGGCCCGGCCCATTTTTTTTACTTAAAAGTTAAAACTAATTTTTATTAAAGTTATATCAAATATCAAATTATATTTTTTTTGTATATAATGAAAAAAATTTAAAATAATAGCTTTCATCATGTTATCTATAAACTTTATGTTAGAATTGATGTAGTATTACACTAAACTAATACACTGTAAGTTTAAAAAATTACCAACTAATTGAATTTAAATGTTATTTAATTGTCTATAATTACACATTTGTGACATTTAGGTAACAATCAATTCTTAAAAAAAGAGAATAAAAATAAAAATGATTATACAAGTAATTGTCCATCAACATATTTAATTTCATAACAAAATATAAATTGTCCATCAACATATTTAGAAGGAAAGTATCTTAATTTCATAACAAAATATAAATTGTCCATGAGCTTACAAAATGTATTTTTACTAACCGAAACTCTACGAAAAACAAAACCCCGCCACAGTTCATTTTCAATTCATTTTACATCAACCAACAAATTCAATTCAATTCATTTTCAGCAACTTTTCATTCACTTTCTCACCAACCAAAAAACAGATCAAACCAAAAAGAAAAGCAGATGAAATTTTGACTTTGCAAAAACATGACCATGTAAACCTAACTTCATTCGTATTTTAATCTTAAGGATCTTTAAGATCAAATTCCCGTTTGTTGACTAAGAAAACGAATGACAAGAAGTATTTACTACTCATACATGTAAACCTAACATCGTAATTCATATTTTAATTTTACATCAATAAATTCAAATTCAAATTCAAATTCCGCCACAGTACAATCATTTTAAAAATATATACTTAATAATTTTTATTTAAACTTTAAACAGTTTTTCTGGAAATAAAATAAAATCTGGAAAATGATCAAGCCCATCTAGACAATTTTTACAGAAAAGCACTAGCAAATGACTTCAAACTTCAAATACATGGCAACAGTATATTAAAAATCGAAGCATGTCACCGTCACTAAACTCAGCAATAAAGAGCAGCCTTCTCTTAAGTCTTAAATACATGATTAAAATGAAAACTAAAGTGAAGAAGAATAGAAATAAGTTACCTTGAAGGCTTGAACTTGTTGATTTGAAGGGTTTGGGTCGGACTCGGAAGTTGCAGAAGAATCGAAGTGAAGAGAAAACAATGCCACCTAGTGTCGTGGAGTGGAGGTGGAGTGCTGGAGGACCGGAGACTGGAAGTGGGATGGTGGATCGGTGGGGACTGTAGGTGGGTTTTCAATTTGGGGAAAAAAAGGGAGGAGGGAAGGGAATGGGTTAGGGATTTCTGTCTAAAATTTTAACGGGGTTGGGGAAATGGGGAGGGGAAATGGGACAGGTCACTCAAATGTAAAATGTAAAAATAAAATAAAAAATGTATATTATTTATAGCCGGGCCGGGCCGGGCCAGGCCCGGGCCAAAAAAATTTTGCCCGAGGCCCGGCCCGTTTTTTAAACGGGCCTCGATTTTTGCCCAAGCCCATATTTTGGGCCTATATTTTTACCCAAACCCTCTCATTTTTCGAGCAGGCCGTCGGGCTAGGCCGGGCCGCCCGACCCATGAGCACCTCTAGTTTGGGGGAATAGAATAGCATTCCCCCCTTATTTATTAAATGGTAAACCATTCTTTTGTTTGGTTGAACGTAATATTTATTCAATGAAATGACCATTACTTCCTTATTACTTGTCTTCCCGTATCAAAAAACGACTATTCCATGCAACATTGAATAACAAAACAAAATTAATATTCAGATTAGTCCTTTAAAGCTTGAACTCAGAAAATATAAAAATAAAATATTTGAAATATTTTAATATAACTCGATATAAAACTAAAAAAATATTTTAATATAATTTAATATAAAAATAATTATATTAAAAATGTTATTAAATTATATTTTTATTTTTATTAAATAATTTTTAATAATAATTATATTAAAATATGATTAAATTATTTATTTTTTATTCCTTATGCTATTATAATATCTATTCCATTCAATCAAAACCAAACACAAGTATACTATTACAATTCTATTCCATTTTATTCAACTAAACAATTAAATTATTAATTACAGCTCTATTCCACTATAGCTCTTTACTATTACAACCCTACTCAATAATTACAACTCCATTCCATTATAGCTCTTTACTATTACAACCCTATTCAATTCTAATGAACCAAACGTGTCGTGACAGTTATGTTTATCCAAAAGTAATTTAAATAATAAATCAATAATAATGCTAAATAAGTATTCAACATTAAATAAAAAAAACATATTTTACTTTAAACTGTTATGAATATCTTATTAAGTGGATGTCCATCATGATTAAGATAAAATTTTGATGTACTTTAAATTTTAATAGTTATTAGAATTAGATCTCTACTTCTTTTATACTTCTTTTGCCTATAAATAGAGACTGTAATGAAGCATTGTAATTATCCCTTTTGATCAATAAAGTACATTCTCTATTGCTTTCATATTTTCTTTATTCTTTATTCTCTCCATTTCTCTTTATTTTATAGCACGTTATCAGCATGATTCCCTTTTAATTATTTTTCTCCATTAGCCACAATTTTTTTCCCTTTCACCAAGCAATGCAATAGCCGATTACTCCAAATTTGATGTTCAAGCTGTTGTCGATTGCCTTCTAGAGCTACTACTATTTCAGTATTCAATTGAGGCTTGCGCATTATGGGTAATCATTAGAGCTTTTAACCGCTCAAATCTTTAGGTATATTTTATTATGATTTATTTACTTTATCATATTTATTATAATTGGAGACTAATCATGACAACATTAATAGATAGATTTTGATTTGAAATCCATGCATGTTTGCGATGATGATTATGAAATAAAGAATTTTTGGGATGTTTATAAGTTTGTCCTAGTAAATCTATTGCATTCCTCGAAGTGAACGCAAAAGAAAATATAAACCAATATTATTTCAATATTTGGTAGTACAAAATTAGTCCAAAGCTCTAAAAGAGCTAATATATTAATATATTGTGATGGTTAATCCATTGGTTTTAAAAGGTATTTATATTGGATCTCATATTTAGATTGTGAATGAAGAAAAATTATTATTTTTGGATATTTGAAGATTTTGGCATATTCCTTGAAGCGAATATTGCATATAATTATTTAGAAATTATATTGACTTAGTGATATTATAGACTTCACATTGATTTAGACAAATCTAGTCATAAACGTCACAATAGTACTTATATGTGGATACAAATTAAAAGGAATGATAATAAAATTATCAATTTGTTACAATTTAGTAAAATTGAAACACATGTTAAAGTAAACCAGAAGTTTACTAATACAAATACATGTATTACTTAGCTTGACCAGTTAGACCATCTTAGATCATATATGATGTGAAAATTAATTGAGAATTTATATGGACATTCATTAAATAACCATAAGATTCTTTAATTTAAAAAATTCTCATTAGTTGCTTGCTCTCAATGAAAATTAATTCTTAGAAATTCACTAGCTAAAGTTGAGATTTAATGTCTTGCATTTCTAAAATGAATATGGGCACATTCATCCACCATGTGGATGGTTTTGATATTATATGATTTTGGCAAATGTATCTACAAAATAATCACATGCGTTATCAACTCGTAACCTGTCGTTTGCGAGATTGCTTATTTAAATGATTAATTTCAGATTATGAAATTAAAACAATTCATCTTGCTAATGTTGGTGAGTTTACATCCCAAGTTTTTAATGATTATTATATGTCAATTGGGATAAAAGTTGGATATTCTGTAGCTCATGTTCACACATAAAATGAGTTAACTGAATTGTTTATCAAAAGCCTCCAACTAATAGCTAAATCATTACTTATGAGAACAAAACTTTCTATTTCAGTATGAGATTGTATTGATTTGCATGTTGTACGCATCAAGCCAATAAATTATAAATACTCCCCATTACAATTGATTTTTGGTCAAGAGCCAAATACTTCCCATCTTACAATTTTTGGATGTGCAGTTTATGTTCCAACTACTCCACCACAACGCACAAAGATGGGTCATCATAAGAGATTAGGAATGTATATTTATATGAGTCTCTTTATAATATTTATAAATTATTAATTTGAGATTTAGTTATGACATGAGTTGTCAGGAGAGAATAAAAAGCTGGATTAATAAAGTACTTGAAATAAATTATCAATGTTTAAGATCCTCGTACAAAGCAATGTGAACCAGAAGTTCAATAGAAAATTAGTTTTACAAATCAACTGCTAGATTCATTAAATCTCACATACTAATTGAAAATGCTTCAATACAGATTGATGTCTTAATAGGGCAAACTGTTAGTGAAAAAGAAAGTAATCCATGCCTGAAGTGTGGAAGACCGATCGGTTCTAAAGATAAAAATCCTTGTAAAAGTAAAGGAGCAAACATTCAAGATGGTTATATAGTGGAGGCGGGGGTTCCTGAAGAGACCCATGGCATAACTAATTATAAAACTCAAGAAGAGATTCAGGTACCTAAAAGTGAAAATGAAAATGATGAAAATAAATAGATCTCAATAAGTTATGTCAATACAAGAAAAAGATGGAACTGAAAAAAAAATGTAGTTGTCGATAACAATTTTTCTTATAATATTGCTATTGAAATAATAAAAGAAAACGAGGATCCTGAGCCTAAATCTATTGAGGAATATAAAAATAGAAAAGATTGGCCAAAATAGAAAGATGCAATTCAAGCAGAATTGAATTCACTTTCTAAACGTGAAGTTTTTGGACTTGTAGTCCAAACACCTAAAGGTAGGATATAAATGGGTATTTGTGCAAAAGCAAAATGAAATTAATGAAGTCGTAAGATATAAAACTTGACTTGTAGCACAAGAATTTTCTCAAAGGCCCAGCATTGATTATTGTAGCGACGTAAAAATTTTGATTTCGGTCGCTAATTGTGGCGATCTAGTGAAAAAGTTTGGAAACTGAAGTTCGATTTTAAAATAAAGAGAGAGTCGCCACCGATCCTTTTTCCTAGGTGTGATCGGACACCTATTAGATTCATTTTTTAAAACAAAAGGAAGGCTGAATTTAGGTCTACGTTAAAAGCCAGAGAAAAATTAGGGTTCGGGAGTCGGTTACGCGCGAGGAAGGTATTAGCACCCTCGCGACGCCCAAAAATTGGTATCTCATAAACACATGTTGTCTTAATTTTCAAAAATGCGAATTCAATGTAAAGTTTAGTCGTGATCCGATTAAAAAACAAGAAATTTTAGTTTATTTCGGTTTTTTGAGAAGGATATGCCGTTTTAACACGAGTCAATTGACGTTCACCCAACATAGCGATGAACTCGATGACTTAATGTTAAATCGGTACATTTCCTTGTTTATTGAAATTAATTAGCAAAACAAGTATATGATTTTCGAAATAATGCAAAGTAAATTGATATGAAATAAAAATAAATAAATGATAGGGCTAGGCATATATTGAAACAAATAACCGATGTGACAATAATATTAAAATGATAAAGATCTATACGACATTTTAGCGCAATACTAGAATTAAACACGAAATAGAAACAATGAATATATACATAAGATGGTATAAAGATATGTACATGGAAATGTATAAGAACTATATATAACTAGTAATATTAAAAATATTTATAACATATATAGAACATATACAATACGTACATACCTTAGAAATGATAATAATAACAAAACTATTTTGTACACTACACAAATACATAAACACATATATATATATATAGATATATAAACAATAGTATTAAGAATATACAATATAATATTAGAAACATGTATATAATAGTGTAAAAGAAAAATATGACAAGTAAGATTAAAATATATATAATAATAATAATAATATAAAAAGTGGATAAAATATAATGATATAAAAATAAAATAAGAATAAAGTAATAGGTAATAATAAATACAATAACATTAAAAATGAGAAAAGGTAAGAAAAAGGACTAAAATTAAAATAAAATCAAAGTTATGGGGCCAATTTAAAATAAAAACAAAGAAAAGGGACTTAATTGTAACACACGTGCAACTTGGAGGGTCAAAAGCGCAATAAACCCAGGTATTAAAACGCTGTGCAGCGTGGGGACCAGAATGAATTCGGGGCAAAACCATGGGGCCAAATTAAAAATAAAAAAAACCTTGATTGTAAACTCCCAGAAAAGCGGAAGGGCTAGAAGTGCAATTAGCCCTTCCAAAGAAAAACACGCGGATCCTCCCTGGTGCGGGTCAGGTCGACCCGACCCGCTTCCAAAACGACGTCGTTTTATTTACTTGGGGGGGACCAAAACGCACCGTTTTGGTCCCCTATATAAGTTAAAAATTTTGCTTTTTTTTTTCTCATTTGTACAGCTGAAAGGAAAAAAAAAAGAAGATGAGAGAAGGGAGAGAGGAGAAGGGGGGAAAGGGAGAGCTCCGGCCAGGGGGGGTCACCGGTCCGGTCACCGGAGTCTCGCCGCGGTGGCCGAAATTCGAAAAGGTCAATTTTTTTCTCTTTTTTTATTGTTTGTATTATATTGTTATTTTTATATTTTTTAGTATATATATATATGGGAAAATAGAACAAAAGACAAAACAAGAATAGATTCACAACCACCTTAGGTTTCCGGTTCTGATTTTTGACTTGTTGATTCACTGATTTTTGGGTGTTCGAATCTCTGCCTTTTGATGTTAAGATCGTAGTATTTCGGATATCAATTGTTTGCTTTTTGGTTAAGAAATCGAAAGAGAGAAGAGAAAAAAAAAGGTCCCCCCCAAAATACAACCGATTCTTCCCTTTGAAATCTCCAAAAAAAAACATAAAAATCCCCCCTCTATTACATTCAGATCTGGCATTTATAGCCATTTCAATACAATATTTTAAATTTCTTGCCGTTGCTTCCTGCCGTCTGCCTCTGTCTTAGTGTTTGCTTTCTTTTTTGTCTTATTCTGCAGGTGATGGAAATCAACAGGTGGGCGCACATGGAGGAGTTGGTGGGAGTGTCAAACGCGTGGGGCGTGGTGGCCAAGGCTGAGGGGCATGGTGGCCGACATGGTGGCATGGAGAGCTGGGGTGCCAGGGGTTTGCTGCTGAAAAACCTTAAGCAAGTGGGCTGTTATTTGGGCTAGGGTTTATTTTTGTTGGCCCGTTGGGTTTGTTTTATTTTTGGGTTGTTGTAATTGATTTGGGCTTGTTATTTGGGTACTAGGCTGTTTAGGTTAGGGTAGGTTAGTTGGGTTTTGGGGTGGCCCAAAATTGGCCTGTACAGCTGCCCCTCTTTGCTCATTGTCGTGTAACGAGAATAGAGCAAAGACACAAAGAAAGGCCAATTTTGTCCCGTCTTGTTGAGTCTTGACTTCATTGGTGCTCTTCTTATGCAAATAGTCTTCTCCCAGTCCATCGTATCTTGTAGCTTGGTCCATTGCATCTTCTGATATATGCCTTGTAGCTTCAACCTATTTCAATGTAACTTCAAAGATATGAGATATGTAACTTTGATCTGCTTCCATGCTGCTTCAGAAAGATGAGGTCTACAGCTTTAATCTGCTCTTCTATCGCTTCTGTGAGATGAAATTTGCGATCTTCTCTTCTGTAACTCTAGCAAGGCAAGATCTGATATTCTCGATCAGCTCCACTGCAACTTCAGGGAGTCAAGACTTGCAACTTTGACCTGCTCTATTGCAACTTCAAGGAGGCCACATTTTGTGTCTTTCATCAACTTCAATCTTTATTCTTACTTGGCATGTGATCTTGAGCCCAACTCATTTCTCACAATATGAATTGACTCTTTAAAAACAGACATTAAAAACAAAAACTAAAGATATCTCAACATGTGAACTGAGGCTCAACTCACTTTTCGCAATATGAGTTGATTTTTTTGACAACAGAAATTGAAATTACCTCAGCGTGTCCTGAGGCTCAACTCATTTCTCGCAATATGAGTTGAATTTTGAAAAGCAGAAATTGAAAATACCTCAACGTGTCTTGAGGCTCAACTCATTTCTCGCAATATGAGTTGAATTTTGAAAACAGAAATTGAAATTACCTCAATGTGTCTTGAGGCTCAACTCATTTCTCGCAATATGAGTTGATTCTTTCAAAAACATAATAATGAAAACAGAAATGGAAAATACCTCGGTGTGACCTGAGGCTCAACTCACCTCTCGCAATATGAGTTGATTTTTTTTTGAAAAACCAAAATCAAAAGGCTTAATTGAAAATACCTCGGCATGTGTCCTGAGGCTCAACTCACCTCTCGCAATATGAGTTGAAATTAAAACGCAAAAATTGAAAATACCTCAGCGTGCCCCGAGGCTCAACTCACCTCTAGCAATATGAGCTGATTTTGACAAAGTAGAAATTAAAAGGTTCAACCCACCTCTCGCAATATGAGTTGATTTTTTTGAAAGTAGAATTTGAAAATACCTCGGCGTGCCCCGAGGCTCAACTCACCGCTCGCAATATGAGTTGATTTTTGAAAAACAGAAATTGAAATTACCTCAGCGTGTCCTGAGGCTCAACTCACCTCTCACAATATGAGTTGATTTTTGAAAAACATAAATTGAACAGAAATTGAAAATACCTCAACGTGTCTTGAGGCTCAACTCACCTCTCGCAATATGAGTTGATTTTCTTGAAAAGTAGAAATTGAAAATACCTCAATGTGTCTTGAGGCTCAACTCACCTCTCGCAATATGAGTTGATTTTTTTGACAACAGAAATTGAAATTACCTCAGCGTGTCCTGAGGCTCAACTCACCTCTAGCAATATGAGTTGATTTTGAAAAACAAAAATTAAAAGGCTTAACTCACCTCTCGGAATATGAGTCAATTTAAAACATAAACTAAAAATACCTCGGCGTGACCCGAGGCTCAACTCACTTCTCGCAATATGTGTTGATTTTGAAAAAAAAATTAAAAATACCTCAACGTGTCTTGAGGCTCAACTCATCTCTCGTAATATGAGTTGATTTTTCTTGGAAAGCACGAATATTAAACATCAAAATACCAAAACCAGTCCTTTGGTAGAACTCGGGTATCTTTTCCTTTGATTCAGTGCGACTCTCATTCAAGATTTCTTGCTTTACTGGATTATCTGTATATGCCATGCATGATGTCATCATGATATGCACATGTTTGTCTTAAATGCCTTTATGCCTACATGATTTTGCAGTGCTCCTTAAACATATTGGTCGTATGTCATTTTCGCCATGATTGTTGAGGATCTGCGTTCATTGCTTTGATTCTCGACCTTCTCTTCAGGCCTCATACCTGTCTTCGAGCTTTACGAGTAATCGACGTTTCTCAGATATCACCCTTTTGCCCTTGGTTAAACTTTGTTCTTGCTTTGAAGATCTTGCACTTATCAAATTCTTATCCGGGTAATGCTTGACATTTCTTTTGTTTAGAGTATGTCATTTCACTATTTATCATTAAATAAACACATGATTAGATGCATGAAAATGGTCAGGTAGGGACAAAAAGGATATCTCATATTCCTTTATTTCAAATGTGGCAAACAAAGAAAGTTAACCAATGAGAGTAAAAATGTCAAAAAGAAAGAAAAGGTCGTATTCAACGGATACAAATGCTCTAGATATTCAACACATGAACTCTTCCACGTTCCTCAATCAATAATCTTTTCGAGCATGGCTTCTTGCGTAGAAAATTTCGAGCTTTCAGAAGTGCTTCAAATACTGTAGTCTCACTACTTGACCTATCGTTCGACTGCCAGGTTTGTTTCATTAGGACGCCCTCTCGGGTTTTCATCCTAATCTTTTTGTACTAATCAAGACGCCCTTTTCGGGTTTTCGCCCTGATCCCTTTTTTTTTAAGATGCCCTTTTCGAGTTTTCATCTTAAGCATAATATTTCTTCACCGCATCTGAATTCACCGGATTCGGTAACTCCTTCCCATCCATCTCGGTAAGGATTAAAGCTCCTCCCGAGAATGCCTTTTTTACAACGTATGGTCCTTCCCAATTTGGTGCCCATTTTCCTCGCAGGTCTTTTTGTATTGGGAGAATCTTTCTCAGAACGAGTTCTCCTTCATGGAACTCTCTTGGTCGTACCTTCTTGTCATGGGCTGCGATCATTCTCTTTTGGTACATTTTCCCATGACAAATTGCCCTTAGACGTTTTTCTTCAATGAGGTTCAACTGATCATATCGAGCTCGAAACCATTCTGCTTCTTCTAACTTTGATTCCATCAATACTCGCAGAGAGGGGATCTCAACCTCGATAGGTAGCACAGCTTCCATTCCATAGACTAGAGAGAAAGGAGTTGCTCCCGTAGATGTTCGCACAGATGTACGATATGCAAACAAAGCAAATGGAAGTTTCTCGTGCCAATCTTTATATGTCTCAGTCATTTTCCCAATGATCCTCTTAATGTTCTTGTTAGCTGCTTCAACAGCCCCGTTCATCTTTGGACGATAGGGCGAGGAATTATGATGCTTTATTTGGAACTGCTCGCACACTTCTTTCATCATCTTATTGTTCAGATTCGTGGCATTATCTGAGATGATTCTTTCAGGCAAACCATATCGGCAAATGATTTCCTTTTTCAAAAACTTGCACACTGCAGTCTTCGTCACATTGGCAAACGAAGCGGCTTCAATCCATTTTGTGAAGTAATCGATAACCACAAAAATGAATCGATGTCCATTTGAAGCTTTTGGAGAAATTGGCCCTATGACATCCATGCCCTACATAGAAAAAGGCCACGGAGAAGTCATGACATGAAGGGGTGAAGGGGCTACATGAATTTTATCGCCGTAGATTTGACATTTGTGGCATTTTCTGGCAAAATTGATGCAGTCACTTTCCATTGTCAGCCAATAATAACCGAGTCTTATGATCTTTCTGGCCATATTGAAACCATTGGCATGCGTTCCGCAAATTCCCTCATGGACCTCTTCAAGTATTTTTCTGGCTTTAACATCATCCACACATCTCAAAAGCATCTAATCCTTTCCTCTTTTATACAGGATATCCCCATCAAGAACAAATCTCGCTGCCATTCTTCTAATTGTTCTTTTATCGTTCTCATTCGTTTGTTCGGGATACCTTTGATTCTTGATATATTCTAAGATATCATGGAACCAAGGCCGTCCGTCTACTTTTTTCTCAATGCTACAACAGTGTGCAGGGACCTCGTATATGCTCATTTTGAGGGGCATTATTTCTGCTTCTCTACTTGCTTTGAACATTGAAGCCAAAGTGGCTAGGGCATCAGCCAGTTGGTTCTCTTCTCGTGGGAAGTAATGAAAAGTTATTTCTTTGAATTCCTTGATCAATCCAGCCACTAAATCATTGTACTTAATCAATTTTGAGTCCCTCACTTCCCATTCTCCAAGGATTTGGTAAATCACTAGGGCTGAGTCCCTGTACACCTCCAAGATCTCGATGTTTCGTTCGATAGCTGCACGAAGCCCCATGATACAGGCCTCATATTCTGTGATATTATTGGTACAGAAGAAGTTCAGTCTTGCAGTGAACGGATAATGATTCCCGTCTGGTGATACCAGGATTGCTCCAATTCCATGCCCTAAAGCATTTGACGCGCCATCAAAGCACATCTTCCATGACTTCTCTTTTGATGACTCGGATTCTATTTTTGTGATGCACATTAAGTCTTCGTCTGGGAAATCGAATCTTAAAGGCTCATATTCCTCTGTCGTTCGAGTTGCTAAGAAGTCAGCTATTGCGCTCCCTTTTATCGACTTCTGACTTACATAGGCAATGTCATATTCCGAAAGGAGGATCTGCCATCGTGCCATTCTTCCTGATAGTGTCGGCGATTCCATCATGTATTTTATTGGGTCCAGCTTTGAAATTAGCCATGTCGTGTGATACAACATATATTGTCTGAGTCTCCGAGCTACCCAAACCAGAGCGCAACAATATTTCTCAATGGACGAATATTTTGCCTCATATTCAGTGAACTTTTTGCTGAGGTAGTAGATCGCCTTTTCTTTTCTCCCTGACTCATCATGTTGCCCTAGTACGCAACCCATTGAGTTTTCAAACACGGTCAAGTACAAAATTAAAGGTTTTCCAGGGGTCGGTGGTACTAGAACAGGAGGATTAGACAGATACCGTTTTATCTTATCGAAGGCCACTTGGCACTCCTCGTTCCATTCTCCCGGGTTATGTTTTCGAATGAGTCGAAAAATTGGGTCGCATTGGTTGGTAAGTTGAGCAATGAATCGAGCAATGTAATTCAACCTCCCTAAAAATCCCCTGACTTCCTTTTGTGTGCGCGGGGGAGGTAATTCTTGGATGGCTTTTATTTTATCTAGATCAACTTCGATACCTCTTTCATTAACAATGAAGCCTAGCAATTTTCCCGAGGTAGCCCTGAATGTACATTTGGCTGGATTAAGCTTTAGCTGAAACTTTCTCAGCCTTTCGAACAACTTCTTGAGGTTCATTACATGTTCTTCTTCTCCTCGAGATTTAGCAATCATATCATCGACGCAGACCTCTATTTCCTTATGCATCATGTCATGGAATAATGTCACTATAGCCCTCTGATATGTTGCCCCAGCATTCTTTAACCCGAATGGCATCACCTTGTAGCAGAACGTTCCCTATATTGTTATGAAGGTAGTTTTCTCAATATCCTCAGGGGCCATCTTGATCTGATTATACCCTGATAATCCATCCATGAAAGAAAACAATGAATGTTTTACTGTGTTGTCCACCAACGTGTCAATATGTGGCAAGGGAAAATTATCTTTTGGGCTTGCTCGATTCAGGTCACGGTAATCCACGCACATTCGTACTTTTCCATCTTTCTTTAGTACCGGGACTATGTTAGCCACCCATTCTGGATATTTGGAGGCTTGTAGGAAGCCAGCGTCAAATTGCTTCTTGACTTCCTCTTTTATTTTCAACAGCATTTCGGGCCTCATCCGTCTTAATTTTTGCTGGATGGGCTTGCATTCTGGCTTTAATGGGAGCTTATGGACCACTAAATCTTCATCTAGCCCTGGCATGTCCTGGTATGACCACGCGAAAACATCTTTGTATTCGCGGAGTAAAGTGATCAAACTATGCCTGGTACTTTCTGAAATAGAAGTCCCAGTCTTCACTTCTTGTTTCCTCTCTTTAGTGCCCAAATTTATTGTTTCCACAAATTCTTCATGAGGCAGAACCTGTTTATCCTCTTGTTCCACCATTCTTAACAATTCAGGAGACGAGACATAATCTTCAGCATTTTCTTCGGCTTCAAATTCTCCTAAGCAAACAGCCTTCTCAAAATCAATTTCAAGATTCGTAACGGGCTTATTCATGTCGTCAATATCTGAGCACCTGAAAGTTGAATGGAAAAGGAAGCTATAAGGGGACATCCAAGTATTGGAAACAACAAACAAATGTTATGTCATGGTAATGAGGCAAATGTAAGGATGAGAAAATGATTATGAAATTAGTGATAATGCGAAAAATCGTGACAAAATGCATCTTCATTGATATTCATTTAAATGATAAAGAGCGAATGTAAACTCTTACAAAAGAATTCTATTATATCTAAGGACACAATAGAAGGTTGATGTTTAGCATTACTCTGAAGGCTTATAAACTACAAGAAGCTCCTCAGTAATCCAATTGTTCAACATGAAACCAGGAGGGCAAGGGCGTATCCTCGAGACATCTTTACTTGCACCAGCTTCTTTGTCAATGACATTTATACTGACATTCTGAAAATCCCTTTCAATTAATCCCAGCATGTTTCGTGGATCATCTTGTCCATGGTACATCATTCCCGCAGATGTAAATGTTTTTGACAAAGGAGGGTACTCTATTGGTTTCATTCTGGTTCTCGGCCCAAAGTTCTTGCAATTCTTCTCTCTTGATCCCTCTTCCACTGTCTTCTTCTTTGACGCATGTCAGGCTGGAACCCCAAACCGTATCGGGCCTTGTGGTGCACTGGCTTTAAAGCCCTCACTATTCCTTGTAGATGTCTCCCTAAACCTCTTCTCGCACGAGCTCCCTTTCCTACGGTCAACTTGACACCCATTCTGGTATTTCTTGACAGTTTTGGCATCGGAATTCTATTTCCCTCAGCGACGAAAGTGGCATTGATGAATTCAAGGAATCGAAAGGAACATTCCACTGCGTCCTTGCTTAGTTCCAGGTATGGCGCATCAGCAGAGATAGATGCGACGATGTCTTCTTCGCCCTCGACTGCGACCAAACAGCCATCCATGATGAATTTCACCTTTTGATGGAGGGATGATGGGACTGCTCCAGCAGAATGAATCCAAGGTCTTCCCAAAAGGCAGTTATAAGAGGGTGTAATGTCCATGACTTGGAATTCGACCTCATAGATGTAGGGGCCCACTTCCAAAGGGATTTCGATCTTTCCCATGACTTCGCGCTTCGTCCCGTCGAATGCCCTTACCATGGAATGACAGGGCTTTAAGTAGGACAAATTCATCGGTATTCTGGAAAGCGTAGCCAATGGCATAACATTTATCGCTGACCCATTATCGATGAGTACGTTCAGTATTATGTAGCCCTTGCAGCGGGTCGTGATATGCAGCGCTTTCACCGAGCCTCTACCATTTAGCGGTATCTCATCATCACTAAAAGAGATGAAGTTGTCCGCATTCAGATTGTTTACCCACCTATCAAGCTTTTCGACAGATATGTTGTTGGCCACGTAAGCTTGATTTAACACCTTCAATAAAGCGTTCCGGTGTGGCTCTGAATTTAACAGTAGAGATAGAACTGAGATTCGTGCTGGCTGCTTGCTCAATTGTTCCACCACACTATATTCGCTGTGCTTAATAAATTTCAAGAATTCTTGAGCTTCTTCCTCATTCACAGGCTTTTTAGTTTCTTGCACGGGTGGAATTTCTTGCTCGACTTCGACCTCGTACATCACTGCTTTCCCTTTTTGCTTCGAGTCGCTACTTTTCTTTACCGGTTCAACTTCTTTAGAATAGCATCGTCCACTTCGAGTAAAATGACCTACCTCCCCAACATCTTCAGTTATGGCTTTGGACTTTTCAACTTCCGCTGTAACGATATTAACATCATATTTCCACGGTACTGTTTTGTTGTCCTTATACGGGAAAGGAGATGGTACTTCAATTACCATCTGTGGTTTCAATGGCTCTCTTATCGCGTCGTAATAAATTACCAACGGTCGATCAGCACTATAAGGGGGCCCTGATGATTGGCTATCAGAGACGCATACTTCTCTTTCGTTGGCATCTTCACTCTTGTTATGGACCCTGATCTCCTTATTATCCATCCGGTCTTGAAGTAACCTTTTAAAGTCCTCACATGACTGAATATCATGTCCAACAATCCCATGAAAATTGCAAAAACTTTGACCTTCTTCTCCAAAAATTCTATCAGAGTGACAGAGCAATCCTTTCTTAACCAATACCTCCCAGATTTTCTGTAGAGGCGTCCTTATTTCTGATACACATCTTCTGACCTTCTATTATCCTCTTTCCCCACTGTGCTCACATTCCCTTCGGTATGGTTAGGGAACGGGTTCCCCGTGGCGTTACTAGCACTATCGAATCGTAGGATACCCGCGTCAATGAGTCATTGAACTCTCCTTTTGAAAGCGAGACAGTTCTCAGTAGAGTGCCATTAGTTCCCTGCGTGGTATGCACAACTAGTGTTTGGATCGTACCACTTTGGGTATGGAGGTTTAAGGGGTGCCATGTAATGGGGAGAAATTAGCTGTTTTTCTAAAAGTTTTGGGTACAATTCCCCATACGACACAGGGATGGGGGTAAATTGCGGTCTCTCGGGATTATGCCTTGATTGGCTTTGGACGGGTACCGTGTTTTGTGGGAAAGTGGTGACGAGTCTTTGGTTGTTCGTGGCGTATACGGGGCAGGACAGATGTGGTGCTTGGTAGTAAGGGGTTTGAGGGGGATAATAGGAAATCAGGGTGGATAATTTCGAGGTCGGGGTTGGTGAGGATACGAATTGGGAATGTAACGACTCCCAGTTTCCACCATGTGGGCTTCTGGCTCTTTCTTCCTTAAGGGTGCTACTTTTCTTGAGCCTTCTGATCCTTCCATTCTACCGCTCTTGACGGCATTCTCTATGAGTTCACCGGATATTACAATATACGCGAAATCTTTCGTGGCACTTCCCACTAATTTGTCATAAAGCGGTGCCTTTAAAGTATTGATAAAGAGAACGGTTATCTCCGTTTTTGTTAGTGGGGGTTCCACTTGAGCTGAGACGTCTCTCCATCTCTACGCATACTGTCTAAAGGTCTCTGATGGCTTTTTCTCCATCATTTGCAAGGTCATACGGTCTGGCACCATATCCGATACATGCTTGTACTGTTCGCAAAATGCTGACGCCAAGTCCTTCCAGGATCGAATCTTTTCTCTACTAAGTTGATTGTACCACCGAAGAGCTGACCCTGTTAGACTATCTTGAAAGCAATGTATGAGTAGTTTATCCTCGTTCACATAACCGGTCATTTTTCGACAGAACATAATGAGATGTGCTTTCGGGCACCTTGTCCCATCATACTTCTCAAAATCAGGCACTTTGAACTTCGGAGGCAAAATTAGATCAGGTACCAAACTGAGTTCCTTGGCACCTAGTGCGGAGAAGACTTCAGTGCCTTCTATTTCTTTGAGTCTTTCCTCTAGACTCCTATATTTTGCTTCATGGTTATCCAATTTCAACTTGGCTACCTCTGCTGGGTCATCCAGATCTGGAACTAGTGGATTAGCAGAACTAGCCCCTGGGTTCGACGCTAACATTCCTTGCCCCAAATTAGTGGGTGGAGTAGGTGGCATAGGTCGATGTTCCAAGCCAGTGGGTTCCTCTTGAGTATACCCTCTTTGTATTGTATATACGGGCGGTGGAGTGAATCCCGAGAGATAGAGTGGATCCTGATCATGGTGAATTCTTGACCGAGGTTCCATAACATCGGGGTTCTACATTTTTCCTTTGACCAAAGTTGTCATCATCTCCATCAATTTAGCCATCTGATCTCTTTGCTCGAGAGATTCCTCTCGATCCATTAGGTCTCTCGTCTCTTGTTGCAATTTGGCCAGTTGCTCTTGTAATTCCTTTTGAGCCCTTTCCATCCTTTCAATTCTCTCATTGAATTCATTCTCCATTACTCTAGCTTGTCGGTGCATTTTATACGGATGACGTGGTTCCAGTATTGAAGTCTGGCAACTGCGAATTGTACGTTTTAACCTCAGCGAACGAGTATGGGATATGCAATGAATGAACTGATGCATGAATGAATGTATGAATGTCAAATGAATGTCAGTTATGAATTAAATGCAAGAAATTGGTGTTGATTTCAAGATAGCCCCATATTTAGGTATTTCATTTATCAACATAGTCTATTACACAAAGTTCTCATTTTTCCAACAGTTACACAAATTTCCTAGCCACATTGCCTTGTTTCTTTACTTGCTCTAAAAACTCTGATATGCTCGATCTTTGGCTCGGAGGGAATTGGCAACTGAGAACTTCGGCTTCATCTGATAATTGAACAACTTGCATAGCCGCTTTACGAATTTCATTGATCAAGAAGTCAAGTTGCATTTCTTTTTCTTTGAGGGTTCCTTCATACGCGTGAATGTCCCTATCGTACTGCTCACTCTTTTCTTCTAGAGCCTTCAAGAGGTTATCTAATTGTTGTTTACGAGATTGCAGCATATTTTCTAGATCTCGTGTTTTCCTTTTTAATTCTTGATGTTCAGATTGACTATTCGCCAATTTTGCAGTCACTATTTCATACTCGGCGTTCTTCCTTCTTAACTCTATCACAGCGCGCGCAGCCTTTTCCTCCCCTTTCTTTGCTTTTCCCTTCCAAAACTCCTTTCCTGCCTTGATATTGCTAATTTCTTCCTTCCATTCTGCTGTCGACTTGCCCAACCCGCTATTCTTTATAGTGTTTCTTAATTTCTTGTTTTCCAAATTAAGGTCCCTTAAGTCGTTTCTCACAATCTCGGCTTCTCTTTGTACTTTTTCAGTCCTAGACCTTTCAACCTGAACTTCAATCTTCAGTTGATAGTTTTCTTCTTGAAGGGCACTAAGGTCCCGAGACATCTTGGCCTTTTCTCGTTCGAATTCTTGTCTTGCCATTTCTAGCTCAGACGACATTTCCTCCGAGAAAGGATTCTGGATGGTGTAGTTTGTTGATGAGATTTGCTGACTATTTACCCGTTGCTTCCTCCATATGTCGTAATCTTGGGTAAGGGTATTAGCATACAAAGCTAATTCCATGAAATGAATTTCCTTCCAATACTTTGCAGTGTCTCGGACTCTCTTCATATATCCTTCACCCGCGAAAGCGAACTCGAACTGTGCTAATCCTCCAGTTGCGGGGAGGAATTGTCGCGAAGAAAACTGCCTTTGGACTAATAGCGGGGCATATCCAACTCCTCCCCATAACCCGAGTAGAGGTACCCAATCTTGGCTTCCACATTTGTATAGCAGAACTGAAGGACGGATCCAGGGTGCTCTCCATGTTATATTCTCGGTGCGAAGATTCTGAAAAACTGATACCCAATGTTGCTCGGTGACTTCCTTTGGCCATTCTTTCTTGAGGTAAGCTTCTAGCGGGGAGAATGTTTTAGAAAACATATGGAACGGAGTGCGCTCTACCTTCCAGAAGTGACTCAAAATCCAAACATTGAGCAACTGCGTGCATCCGATAAATCGTCCCTCCCCTTTTCTTCGACAACTACTCAGGGACCTGAAGGTCTCGGCTAGGATGGTCGGGACAGGGTTGATTCCTTGTTTTAACCTTTCGAAGAAATCAACTACTGCAACTTCGAGATGTCCGAGAACTTTTGGGAAAATGACCAAACCGTAAATGGCCAAAGCAAATAGATTTACCCTTTTCAGCATGTTGGGATGGTTCAGAGTCAAATCTCGTAGGGAGGACCATGGAATGCAAATGGTTTCATTCTTCTTCTTTATCTGTTTTTCGGCCCATGCATCAGTCATGTCTGTCAGTCTCACTAACTTTTTCTTGAAGGTCATCGGCTTAGGCTCCTTCACATATATTTTGCCGAATTGTACATTGTCGATGCGGAGTAAAGCAGCATACTCTTCTATGGTTGGAGTCATGTCTTCTTGATTGAAGGTGAAACACTGATAAGCTGGGTCCCAGAATCGAACCATGGCTTGAATCAACTGTTCGTCTACACGGATGGTGATCAGGTGAGCTATATCCCCATACCTCTCAGTGAAAATGTCTCTAGTGTCTGAATCCCACTGATTCCAAATTTGAACCAAATCCTCAAGGTTATTTTGGCGAACATTTACAGTTATATGTTCGGGCAAATTGGCAATACACCCTTCCACTAGACTATCCCCCTTTTCTTTCTGAATTTTTAGAGACCAGTCCCGAACCACGGCACTCTTCTCGGTTATTTGTGTAATTGACTCCTCCATCAGAAACCCGTTTTTTTAGCAACCAACTTTTAATCAACACCTTCCTAATATGATGCCTATGATGCATGATGAAAATAAAAGTAAAAACAAACTTGGTTAGTAAACACAACAAATATAATTTGAAAAACAAATTAAACTACCCAATCCAATTATTTTGCATAAACAGTGTAAATGAAAGGCAAAAGGCATTTTCCCCGTGTACTTATTTTGATGACTATAAGCGGACAGAGGTTCGGCATGGCTCTAATTGGATGGCTCGTATGGTTCACTATATGCGGTTTTGGTTCTAGATGGGTACTCGAATTGCTCGTACTATCATCTGCTAAGATCAGCACGAAGCCTCGGTCATAACCTATCACAGGCTCACGAGTTCAATTTGAGGGATTACATTTACTTATGCCTATGCGGAGGGATAAGTTAACTCACGAAAGCATAAGTCATATGTAACCCGAAAGTATTCACTAGCCTGTGCGGAGGGACGAGTTAACTCACGAAGGCGTAGCGTTCACTTTCACTTAAACGGACGGAGCCCGGGTAAAGAGCTCATGTTATGCGAAAATGCAAGTACACGGTGTGTGGGGAACAACTCATAAACCTTTACATTTCACTTAAAGAAAACCAAACCAAAATTAAAACCATAAAAATTGAAACACTGAAAAACAACCAAATAAGCAAGTTAGAAGAAATATTTACAGCACGATACAAATGCATGAATTTTGAAAACGAGATTTTCGGATCATGACCAAATATTTACTTTGAACAAGGAAATTTGAAAATTTTGACAAAATGTGTTTAATTCCAGACACGACTCTCAACAAGGCTGTCCCCAGTGGAGTCGCCAGCTGTAGCGACGTAAAAATTTTGATGTGGCGATCTAGTGAAAAAGTTTGGAAACTGAAGTTCGATTTTAAAATAAAGAGAGAGTCGCCACCGATCCTTTTTCCTAGGTGTGATCGGACACCTATTAGATTCATTTTTTAAAACAAAAGGAAGGCTGAATTTAGGTCTACGTTAAAAGCCAGAGAAAAATTAGGGTTCGGGAGTCGGTTACGCGCGAGGAAGGTATTAGCACCCTCGCGACGCCCAAAAATTGGTATCTCATAAACACATGTTGTCTTAATTTTCAAAAATGCGAATTCAATGTAAAGTTTAGTCGTGATCCGATTAAAAAACAAGAAATTTTAGTTTATTTTGGTTTTTGAGAAGGATATGCCGTTTTAACACGAGTCAATTGACGTTCACCCAACATAGCGATAAACTCGATGACTTAATGTTAAATCGGTACATTTCCTTGTTTATTGAAATTAATTAGCAAAACAAGTATATGATTTTCGAAATAATGCAAAGTAAATTGATATGAAATAAAAATAAATAAATGATAGGGCTAGGCATATATTGAAACAAATAACCAATGTGACAGTAATATTAAAATGATAAAGATCTATACGACATTTTAGCGTAATACTAGAATTAAACACGAAATAGAAACAATGAATATATACATAAGATGGTATAAAGATATGTACATGGAAATGTATAAGAACTATATATAACTAGTAATATTAAAAATATATATAACATATATAGAACATATACAATACGTACATACCTTAGAAATGATAATAATAACAAAACTATTTTGTACACTACACAAATACATACACACATATATATATATAGATATATAAACAATAGTATTAAGAATATACAATATAATATTAGAAACATGTATATAATAGTGTAAAAGAAAAATATGACAAGTAAGATTAAAATATATATAATAATAATAATAATAATAATAATATAAAAAGTGGATAAAATATAATGATATAAAAATAAAATAAGAATAAAGTAATAGGTAATAATAATACAATAACATTAAAAATGAGAAAAGGTAAGAAAAAAGACTAAAATTAAAATAAAATCGAAGTTATGGGCCAATTTAAAATAAAAACAAAGAAAAGGGACTTAATTGTAACACACGTGCAACTTGGAGGGTCAAAAGCGCAATAAACCCAGGTATTAAAACGCTGCGCAGCGTGGGGACCAGAATGAATTCGGGGCAAAACCATGGGCCAAATTAAAAATAAAAAAACCTTGATTGTAAACTCCCAGAAAAGCGGAAGGGCTAGAAGTGCAATTAGCCCTTCCAAAGAAAAACACGCGGATCCTCCATGGTGCGGGTCGAGTCGACCCGACCCGCTTCCAAAACGACGTCGTTTTATTTACTTGGGGGGACCAAAACGCACCGTTTTGGTCCCCTATATAAGTTAAAAATTTTGCTTTTTTTTTCTCATTTGTACAGCTGAAAGGAAAAAAAAAAGAAGATGAGAGAAGGGAGAGAGGAGAAGGGGGAAAGGGGAGAGCTCCGGCCAGGGGGGTCACCGGTCCGGTCACTGGAGTCTCGCCGCGGTGGCCGGAAATTCGAAAAGGTCAATTTTTTTCTCTTTTTTTTATTGTTTGTATTATATTGTTATTTTTATATTTTTTAGTATATATATATGGGAAAATAGAACAAAAGACAAAACAAGAATAGATTCACAACCACATTAGGTTTCCGGTTCTGATTTTTGACTTGTTGATTCACTGATTTTTGGGTGTTCGAATCTCTGCCTTTTGATGTTAAGATCGTAGTATTTCGGATATCAATTGTTTGCTTTTTGGTTAAGAAATCGAAAGAGAGAAGAGAAAAAAAAGGGTCCCCCCAAAATACAACCGATTTTTCCCTTTGAAATCTCCAAAAAAAAAAACATAAAAATCCCCCCTCTATTACATTCAGATCTGGCATTTATAGCCATTTCAATACAATATTTTAAATTTCTTGCCATTGCTTCCTGCCGTCTGCCTCTGTCTTAGTGTTTGCTTTCTTTTTTGTCTTATTCTGCAGGTGATGGAAATCAACAGGTGGGCGCACATGGAGGAGTTGGTGGGAGTGTCAGACGCGTGGGGCGTGGTGGCTAAGGCTGAGGGGCATGGTGGCCGACATGGTGGCATGGAGAGCTGGGGTGCCAGGGGTTTGCTGTTGAAAAACCTTAAGCAAGTGGGCTGTTATTTGGGCTAGGGTTTATTTTTGTTGGCCCGTTGGGTTTGTTTTATTTTTGGGTTGTTGTAATTGGTTTGGGCTTGTTATTTGGGTACTAGGCTGTTTAGGTTAGGGTAGGTTAGTTGGGTTTTGGGGTGGCCCAAAATTGGCCTGTACAATTATAAAGAGACATATTCTCATGTGGTAGATGCAATCACGTTTAGATATCTTATTAGTCTGGTAGTACGTGAAAAACTTGACATGCATCTAATGGATGTTGTTACATCCTATTTATATGGTACACCTGGTAGTGAAATTTATATGAAAATCCCTGAAGGATTTAAAATCCCAAAAAGATTTAGAGTTTCTTGAGAAAATTGCTCAATCAGAATAAAGAAAAGTTTATATGGATTAAAACAATCTGAACGTATGTGGTACAATCGTCTTAGTGAACACTTGTTAAAAAAAAGTTACAAAAAGGATCCAATTTGGCCATGTATCTTTATAAAAAGGTTTGGGTTAGATTTTGTGATAATTGTTGTTTATGTTGATGATCTAAATATTATTGGAACTCTTGAAGAGCTTCAAAACACAGTAAATTTTTTAAAGAAAGAATTTGAGATGAAAGATCTTGGAAAAACAAAGTTTTATCTTGGCTTACAAATCGAGCATTTAAAAAATAAAATTCATGTTCATTAATCAACTTATATGGAAAAGATATGAAAGAAATTTTACATGGATAAAGCACACCCATTAAGTACTTTGATGGTTATACGATCATAAGATGTGAATAAAAATCAATTTCGTCCTTGTGAGGATGGTGAAGAGTTTCTTGGTCCTGAAGTACCATATTTGAGTGCCATAAGGGCATTGATGTATCTTGCAAACAACACAAGACCTAATATAACTTTCGCTATAAACTTGTTAGTAAGATTTAGTTATTCTCCAACACGTAGACATTGGAATGGAATTAAACATGTATTTAGAGGGACTATTGATATGGGGTTATTTTTTCAAATGATTCAAAATCCCTATTAGCTGGCTATGTTGATGCTAGATACTTATTAGATCCACATAAAAGTCTATCTCAAACAGGATATTTATTTACATGTGGGGGTACTGCCATAGCATGGAGTTCAACAAAGCAAACATTAGCTGCTGCTTCTTCAAATCATGCAGAAATAATTGCAATGCATGAGGAAAGTCGAGAGTGTGTTTGGCTAAGGTTATTGACCCAACATATCCAAAAGATATATAATTTGCCTTTACAGGAAAAGATGTCTACTATCTTATACGAAGATAATGCAATATGTATAGCTCAATTGAAGGGTGGTTATATCAAAGGTGATAGAACGAAACATATTTCACCAAAATTATTATTCACCCATAATCTTGAGAAAAAAGGTGATATAAATGTTCAACAAATTTGTTCTAGTGATAATTTAGCAGATTTTTTTACTAAGGCATTGCCAACTTCAACATTTGAAAGACTACTACATAAGATTGGAATACGTTGACTCAAAGATGTAATGAAATGTTGCCATCAGGGGGAGTCTAAAAACAAGTTGTACTCTTTTCCTTTAACCAAGGTTTTGTCCCATTGGGTTTTCCTAGTAAAAGTTTTTAATGAGGCAGCTTGTAATATAAGATTATGTACTCTTTTTTTATTAGGTTTTTATCCCACAAGGTTTTTCCTAATAAGATTTTAACGAGGCATATTATTTACCAATGGACATCCAATGGGGAGTGTTATCAATATCTTATTAAGTGGATGTCCATCATGATTAAGATACAATTTTGATGTACTTTAAATTCTAATAGTTATTAGAATTAGATCTCTATTTCTTTTATACTTCTTTTACCTATAAATAGAGACTTTGATGAAGCATTGTAATTATCCCTTTTGATCAATAAAGTATATTCTTTATTTCTTTACTATTTTCTTTGTTCTTTATTCTCTCCATCTCTCTTTATTTTATAGCACGTTATCAGCATGATTCTTTTTTAATTATTGTTCTCTATTAATCACAATTTTTTCCCTTTCACCAAGCAATGCAATAGCCAATATCTTTGTTCTTTATTCTCTCCATCTCTCTTTATTTTATAGCAAAAACCTATTAAATTTTTTTTTTTTACCTTAGTTAACTAATTCAAAAGATTCTCAGTTAATTGTTATAGGTTATCGATTTTAAGTTCAATAAGTACAACTGATTGATTTGATTAAATTTTTACAACAATAATACACTAATTACTTAATTCAATTTTCATGAGTACTAATTTTGCTCACAATAATATCACCATGAGTAATAATATCACGAACAAAATGATACTGAAGATTAATGTGTTTTGTTCTCTCATGAAACATTTGATCTTTCGTAAAGAAGATGACACTCTGACTGTCACAAAATACTGTATTGATTTGAAGGTCTTCATTGAGTTCACTAAAGAGTCCCTTCAACCAAATAACTTCTTTACAAGCCTCAATAATCGCTATGTACTCAGCTTCAGTGGTAGACAAAGCAACTGTAGTTTGCAAATTGGCTTTCCAACTGATTGCACAACCTCCGATTGTAAAGACATAACCTATAAGAGATCTTCTTCTATCAAGGTCTCCAGCAAAATCAGCATCAACATACCCAATGACTCCATATCTAGTTTTTCCAAACTGTAAGCAAACATCAGTGGTATCTCGTAAGTATATTAAAATCCACTGCACTAGAGTATGAAACATGTGATATGTACTCAATCTCATCATCTGGTTATGGAGACAAAGCTGACAAAAGTTTGAAATGGGCTGCTAAAGGAGTATTAACAAGCTTAGAACTCTGCATATTGAACCTATAAAGAACTTTCTCAATGTACCCCTTCTGACTTAGGTACAATTTACTTACTTTTCTATCTCTGAGAATCTCCATACCAAGTATCTTCTTTGCTGGTCCTAAATTTTTCATCTCAAATTCTTCACTTAGTTGGGTTTTGACCTTTCTTATCTCTCATTAATCTTTTGCTTCTATCAACATGTCATCAACATAAAGGAGTAAATACACAAAAGAACCATCACTGTTTTTCTTAAAGTAAACACAACTGTCAAAACTACTTCTTTTGAAATCATGAGAAGTCATAAAGGAATCAAACCTTTTGTACCACTGTCTTGGTGACTGATTCAAACTGTAAAGGGACTTTTTCAACAAGCAAACATAGTCCTCTTTTTCTGAGATTGTGAAACCCTCTGGTTGTTGCATGTAAATATCCTCCTCAAGTTCTCTATGTAAAAATACAATTTTTACATCTAACTTCTCAAGATCCAAATCATGCATGGCCACAATACCAAGCAAAGCTCGAATCAAACTATACTTCACAACTGGAGAGAACACATCTGTGAAGGCCACTCTTGGAATTTGACCGTAACCCTTTACAACAAGCCTTGCTTTATATCTAGGTTTTTCAACTCCTGGAGTCCCTTCTTTCTTTTTAAACACTTATTTACAACAAACAACCTTTTAACCTTTAGGAAGTTTCACAATATCCCATGTCCTATTTTTGTAGAGTGATTCCATCTCCTCTTGCATAGCAAACATCCACTTTTCCGAGTCTTCACAGCTAACTGCCTCAGAATAATTAGATGGCTCTTGGTTTGCATCTATATCTTCAGCCACATTTAAAGCATAAGCAACTAGATTAGCCTCGACATACTTCTTTGGAGGTTTAATTTCTCTTCTTGTTTTGTTTTTGGCGATAGAGTATTGTGGTAAAGAAGCAACTCTATTTTGAATTTTTGTACTGGCTTGAGGAGTCGACTCTGTTGTAGATTCTGGATTAATCTGATGCTCCACCTACTTTTGATTTTCTTTATTGGAAGAGTCTTTAAGAGATAAGTTAGGTAGCATAGCAGTTTCATAAAAAACAACATCTCTGCTAATCACAACTTTTCTATTTTCAAGACATCATAACTTATACCCTTTTACACTAGCTTTATAACCAAGAAAAACACATTTAATGGATCTCAGTTCCAATTTTCCATTATCAACACGAGCTTATGCAGGACACCCAAAGTTCTTTAAATCAGAATAGTCAGCAGGATTACCAGACCATACCTCTTGTGAAGTCTTTTTCTCAATGGCAACTGATGGAAATCGATTGATCAAAAACATGCAGTAGAGGCTGCTTCGACCCAAAATGACTTTGGTAAGTTGGCATTTGACAACATACATCGAACCTTCTCCATGATCATTCTGTTCATTCGTTCTGCAATGCCATTTTACTGTGGAGTATGACGAACTGTCAAGTGTCTCAAGATCCCTTCTGACTTGCACAGTTTATTAAACTCATCAGAATAGAACTCTAAGCCATTGTCTGTGCGAAGGTATTTTATTTATTTTCTCGTCTATTTTTCAATCATAGTTTTTCAAGACTTAAATACGAAAAACTCGCTTTTATGCTTCAAGAAGAACGCCCAAAATTTTTTGGAAAAATCATCAATAAAAGTTAGCATATAATTAGCTCTACCTCTCGAAGGCACTTTGGATGGCCCTCACAGATAAGAATGAATATACTCTAACGTTCCCTTCGTGTTATGAATTCCTCTATTAAATCAAACTCTTTTTTGCTTCCCAAAAACACAGTGCTCATAGAACTTTAGTTTGTAAATTCCTTGCCCATCTAAAAGTTCTCTTTTGTTCAATTCTGCCATGCCATTCTCACTCATATGCCCTAGGCGCATATGCCAAATTTTAGTAATATCATCATCTGGCAAGGAAGAGAAAGCAGCAGCTGCATCACCAGTAAACAGTATAACCCTACAAAACATATAACTTGGTCGTCTTTCTCTGCCCTTTGATCATAACGAGGGAACATTTGGAAATCTTCAAAACCCCACTTTTAGCTGTGTAGCTGTACCCTTTTGAATCAAGAGTACTCAATGAAATTAAATTTCTCTTCAATTCTGGAACATGTTGTACGTCACTAAGTGTTTTGACAACTCCGTCAAACATATTAACTTTAATTGTTCCAACACCTGTAATTTTACACGAAATATTATTTCCCATCAAAACAACACCTTCAGACATTGTTTTGTAAGTTTTAAACCAATCCTGATTAGGACTCATGTTGAAGGTTTAGCCCGAATCAAGGATCCACTCCTTGCTCACTTTAGAATTGTTGACAGAAGCAACTAGAAGTTCACCATCGCTGTAGTCTTCTAGAACATCAGCTTCACAAAAATTTTCTGGTTACGTTCCTTTTTTATCTTGTTCTGTAGCTTATATCACTCAAATTTAATGTGTCATTTCTCCTTGCAGAAGTTACAAGTTTTACCTCTGTTTGAAGACTTCGATCTACCCTTAGATCTACCGCGAAGATTCTGTTCCTGTGTCCTTTTGCGATTATCATCAGTATTCCATTCTTGTCTCTCACGAATAATGAGACTCTCTCCCTTAAAGTCGATTTAACCACAAAATGCTTCATCTTATCGTACGAGGTCAAAGAATCATAAACCTCATCAATTGTGAGAGACTCACGGCTATATAAAATCATGTCTTTAAAGGTTGAATAAGACGGGGGCAACGAACAAAGTAGAATCAACCCTGGATCTTCCTTATCATACTAAACCTCCATGACCTCCAAGTTTGAGAGAATTTCTTTAAACACTGTTAAGTGTTCGTGTACAGACGCACCTTCCTCCAAACAATTAGCATAAAGATGTTGCTTCATATGCAACCTGCTGGTTAGATTTTTCGACATACATATTTGTTCCAGCCTCTTCCATAATGCAGCGGCGGTCTTCTCCTTCATCACATCCTGCAAAATTTCGTTAGACAAATGCAGATGTAATTGTGTTAACGCCTTTCGATCCTTACACTTCTTCTTTTCATCTGTTAATGTTGAAGACATCTTATCTATCCCCAGCAGGGCATCCTCCAAATCTATCTGCGCAAGAATTGCTTGCATCTTAATCTACCACAACGCAAATCTGGTATTGCGATCCAACAGCAGAATTTCATACTTCAAAGACCCCATTACCGTAATCGAGATAAACAACCCGGAAGCTCAGATACCAATTTATGAAAAATAGAACGTCGGTAATGATAATATATCACAAAGAAAAGAGAAATAAAAATAAAAAACACATATATTTTTACGTGGAAACCCTTTCAGGAAAAAAGCCACAGACAGAGGAGAAGAAAATTTACTATGTCAAATTGGAATGATTTCAAGAGGAGTTTCGACTACATCTATTTATTGGTTGAAAAAACCTAATTCTAATTAAAGTAAAATATATTATGCTAATAAATGCTAAATATATTATACTCATAAATACTAAATCTTTTAGAAAAAAGATATATTTTGTTTAACTTGACTTGTAAGAAATCTCTTAGAATTTGGGTCACACAACTCTAACAAAAATTAATCAAAATAAACATTAATCAATTATAGAAAAAATAAAGTTATGTTAAATTAATAAAAAGTGAAACCATGCTTTATTAACTTCAAATTATAACATAATTAGATTTTAGGTAGACGCACATATAGGGATGTTCAAACGGTTAGTTCGGTTAATACTCGAATTAAATTATCATTAATCAAATTATCCAAAATGTAAAAATCTTTAACCATTAATTGAATCAAAGTTCTTTCAAATACATTAACTGAAACGAAATATTTTGATTAATTCGATCAATTAATCGAATTTATATGTTTTTTTGTCTTTTGATTAGAATAAGTATAAAACATATAAAAAATACATTGCTAATGTTCATTTTTTTAATAGTTGAAAAAACTTTAAATGGGGTGAAAACAACAAATATGACATTAGAAATACTACACAAATCTTGAAAGTTAACAATTAAACAAAAAGTTAACAATTATATTATAATATATATTATTTATTTCGGTTAATAGGGTTAATTACCCGATTTAGAATCGAATTAACCGATAACCGAAATTCTAAAAGATCATTAATCGATCTCCGACTGAACTAAATTCGGTCACCGACCGATTAACTAAATTAGATCGATTCGATTGATTAATTCAGTTTTAACCGAACTATGAACATCCATAAATACATATAGATATTTGCCCATTTGACCTAAAAGGAAACATTAGAAGGACATCATTCATTTTCTCCATTTCTCTACAAATTTATTACATGTATGAATTTTTTTACATATCATATCATATTATATTATATTATTGGAGACATCAAATAAAAGTGCAAGTTTTTAGGGTTTAGGGTTTCCCAATGCCATTTGAATTGTCGTTGTTTCTTAGCACTGCCTTAATAAGCAGCACCGGCAAACTTGGTGGAACTTTGGGTGGTTTATATGGCGGAGTAGGAGCCTCGAGTGTCGGTGCTCAACTTTGGTGCCTATAGAATGGGTCATTGAAGTGGTATGGATTTACTGGAACTAAACTTGGTACTGGTGTTAGCCGTGAATATTTTAAATATGGTGTCTGCATATTAATTTGCAAAAAAAGAAAATAGAAAAAACAATTAATGTTGAATAATCACGTTTTAGAAACTGAATTGAACCAATTGGTTGGATGGAGATCGAGTAGGATATCAGTCTGAAACAAGAGGTTATATCGGTTGACTTATGAACCGGTATAGATCAGTAAAACCGAGTTAAGGAATAGGTTTGAATTGACCATTGAATCGATTTTTATTTTACTTTTTAATTTTTTAATCGAATCAATTGGACTGGTGAACCGTAGTCGATCCAGTTATGAAAATCTTGAGAATAACTCAAAGAATAAAATAAAAATTGGTTTAATTATATCCCAATCCTTGTACATTTTTTGAACTTTAAAAATTAATCATTTTACTTCTATTTCTTGGAATAAACTTTTATTTGTCTGATTTAAAAGTTAAAAGTCCAATTAATAATGTTATTAAATTTTTATATTAAATTTGAATATATGATTTTTTAACATTTAAAAGTGTGATTTAAAAATTAATAACACATTTTCAAATTTAACACAAATTAGATAAGAATGTTATTAATTAGATTTTAATTTTTAAATTAAATAAAAAAAATTAAAGTTTTAGAATCAAACGTGAAAGAATTAAATTTTAAAAATTGTAGGACAATTAAACAAAAAAAATCGAATTCCAAATACTAATTTGTAAAAAGAAAATAAATAAAAAATACTTCAACCTTCTTTTCATTTTCTTTGGATTCAACCTACCAAAAAAAAATCTTTAGGGTTAGATAACATGCACCAAAAATAATCTTAGTGTTGTTGATTTTTTTAATAAAAAATAAGTTAAAATATGTTATAAGTCTCTATACTCTTCACAAATTTGTAATTTAGGCTTTCTATCTTTTATATTTTATAATTTAGGTTTAATTGTTAATATTATTAAAAAAAAATTTGTTAAATTTATTGATGTGATATTTTAAAATAAAGAGAATACTCATTTGGTAATCATATAACTAAAAATATTACGTTGTAATGAACATTAATTTACAAAATAATTCCATTAATGTATAACAGTTGAAACTGAATTTTAAAATATAAAAATGTTGAGTAATATTCTTTCGTGTTGTATTAAAGGAAACACAGGGGGTATTTATACACATTCCTACTGCTACTATTACAACTTACAGTAGGACCTACTATTTTATCTTGGCCTTTGGGCCGAGGGCACTGACATTCCCTGTCCCTGGTGCTGACATTCCCTGTCCCTAGTGCTAACATTCCCTGGGCCTTCTTTGTCTTATTGGATGTTTGCCTAGGGAGCACGCGGTCCTTTTTAACCCTGGGATTGACTCTCCCAGCGAACCTCGCACCTGCCAGTCATGAGTGGAGGTCCTCTTTGAAGACATGGCTCACGACCTCGTCCCCATGAGGTTTACGTGAGCTCTCCTCTTGTAACCTCATTCCTGCGAGACTTACGCAAGCTCTCCCGCGGGCTTCCCACGCGAGCTATCTCTGCGAACATCTTGCATTCCTGTGAGGTCCTTAGCTGACTATGCCTGTAGGTGAACATTCTTCTCCTAGGTCGGGTTCATCTGAGTCGGAGGTATAAATCTTATCGGTCACTTGGACTATTAGTTCCCGAATTCTAACAAAAAAGTAAAAAGATTAAATTTTTAAAAATAAAAGTATAAAAATTAAATTTTAAATTTACAAAAACTTTTTAAATAAAAATAAAAGCAAAGTGAGGCGGGTAAGGCATATACTATTGTGGAAACCAACGGAAGAATAGCCATTAAAAACATTAGAGGTTTGAAATTGGAAGCCATGGTGAAGTATAGAGAGGGCTATGATTTGATGCTCCACCATATCATTGATGGCATTAATTAAGCCTAATTTTAGTGTTACAGAAAATTTCATAAACTGTTATATAATTTTCAATATGATATTACCAAAAAGATAAATTAAATGTATTAATTTGACATTAAATAATGTTTTGAATTTGATTATAATAAAAAAACGAGTAAAAAGTATATGGTAGTTTTTATATTAGGAGTTGGATTCATTTTGTTTATTCTACTCAAAAAATTGGGTAAATTAGTCTTCATACAATAAATTAATCATTTCTGTTAAAAATTTCATCTATTTGTATTGTTAAAAATTGATGTGGCTAATAGAATAACCCAACAATAACATGTGGCGTGTTACATTTAGTTTTTAAACATTAGACAAATGAGCAATGTAACATCTATATAAAAAAATGTGTAATTTGGTACCTATAATTTGACTTGTGATACAATCCACCTCGAACCTTTAACTCCATTAAGTATATGACTTTACATGGCATTATCTAGTTACATGATGACACGTGCATGACAGTGTTGATTTTTATGCCATTCTTTTCTCTCCTTAAAGCTCACCTTTTTTCTCCTTACTCATTGATCTTCTCTACGCTTAATGTCCTATTCTTTCTCTCTCTAGAATTTTTTAAATTTTGTTTATTTTCTCTCTCTAAAAACCCTTAATATTTTAGTATTGATTCATTTTTAGTAAAATTGTTATCTTCGAGATTTACCTAAGTTCATAGGCTAAATGTGATATAATCCTAAAAATAACTTATATATATTATATTTAAGTTTTTTACTATGTTGGAATATATTAAAAAATTTTAAAAAATTATTAAAGTATTATGTCTTTTAATAATCTTATACTTTTGTTTTTAATTAAATAGTTTAAACTCCAATTCATAAGTCTTAAACTAGATTAATGAATAAGTTGGGGTTTAAAATTTATGGAATTGAAGTTTAGTGTTAATTGTATATATATTTATATAAAATTTTCTTTTTAACTCAAAATATGGTGCTTATCAAACAATTTTTAGGACATAAAAAGAAAAAATATTATCATGTGTTTTCTTTTTGAATTATAAAAAAAGGACAAAGCTTTAACAACAATGTAACTTAAGTGACTTGAACTCAGACCACACTTAAGGTGGTGAACACTCTGACCATCCATAAAAAAATGACTTATGAGGAAGTTTTCATGACTTAAAAATAAAAAGGTTTAATAACTTATTTGACCATTCAGCTTTATAATAACTATCATTTTAATCTTTCATTTAATTTTTTATTTTTTAGCCCTTGAATCTATGTCATTTGTCAAATCACCTTAAAAATAGATAAAAAAAATTATATCTATTAACTTTACTAATGTGGTATCCATGTCCACGTGTATACCACATCAACAATTAATTATTTTTTAAATTTTTTTCAAAAAATATATCAATTTAAGACTAAAATAATACATATCGACCGATACGAGTAATATCAATTACTATACCGACCATCATTATTACATT
Source organism: Gossypium hirsutum (assembly GCF_007990345.1). Classification (NCBI taxonomy): domain Eukaryota; kingdom Viridiplantae; phylum Streptophyta; class Magnoliopsida; order Malvales; family Malvaceae; genus Gossypium; species Gossypium hirsutum. The sequence continues at coordinate 34,957,027 of NC_053445.1, read as the reverse complement.
GCATTTTTAATTTAAGCAATTGTTTGCTGTCAAATACTAAACCCTAAACCCTGAACAATAGTTAGAAAATTTTCAGTTTGGTTTGATTTATTAGATTTGAGAAACTTCATTTAATTTCATCCCTCTCCAAAAATAGAAATAAAAAACCCCCAAAATAAATTAAAGAATTTTCCCATTTTATTATTTATGATTTTATATTAGCTGCTTAATATAATATTAAAAATTTTAAAGAAAAATCAGTCAGTTAAATTGACAAAGGGTAGAGAGTCGTTACACAACGTTTAGAAAAACTCAACAAAATTAATGACCTTAAAAATCATTTTAAATTTTGGGTGAACTTTTGAACTTACGTAAATAGTCCTTCCCATGATATGTAGGCACTACTCAATGAATTGTCTTCTTCTTCCCTGTATCCGAGTTTTTTTATGATAGATCTAGAATCTCCTTCGAGATCTACCCATTGAAAACCCATGTCTCTAACAAATCGCACCGCCAGCCGTAAACCGGCTAAGCATATTCTTGTTCACTTGAGAACAAACCCTAAAAAACTAACCTTTCATTATTTTAAATTTATTAATTTTTAGTTTTACGTAGGTTGTATGAGATTTTATGTGTTTATTTTTTAAATTCATCATCTAATATACTTAATTAATATTTAAAATAAATCAAAAAAATAAAGTACCATTTTAAAAGTAATGAAAAAAAAGAGAGAAACAATAATAAAACTATAAGTAATTAGATAAAATAATTTAAATCAAACATAAAATCAATATTTAACTAAAAAAATCAATTAAACATCGAATTAATATATAAACCTACTAAAAATAATATACAAATTTGGAACAATATAAAAAATAAATTATAATATTAAATTGAAAAAATGGTAAAGCAATATGCATCAATTATGATGATGCTTCATGATACATATGAAAGATATTTACAATAAATTATAAACACATCTAATAATAATGATTAAAAAAGTGTTGAAATTTCTTAACCAATGGTCGAGGGTTCGATCCTCGCCCTGAGTATGGAGCAGCTTTAAAACTCGTGGCCAACATCTGCTCCCTTAATCAGCCTACAGAATGCAAAAAATTAGTTACTGAGCTCGCTCCAATAAGATACCTTAAGAAATAAAATAAAAAAAGTGTTGAAATTTAACTTTCTTTTCAAAAATAAACCTACAAAATATTTTTCACTTGCGTTAAATAAAGAACAACTAGATAAAAAATAGTTTGAAGAAAGTTTGTATCGCACGGTATAAACAACTGACGAACAAAATTTAAAAAATAATAATATCATAATATTATATTATCACCATAATCTTCGATATTTGTAAGTGTCATTATTATTCAAATATGATTCCACACTACTTTTTAAAAAAATTATTACTATAACATTTAAAATATTTTTTTTGTTTATATTAATAATATACTTCTGTTGTTCCAATAGGGTCGGAAGCGTGTAAATTATTGTACTAAAAAATCACACAAAGTTCAATTCCCAGGGAAGAGAGGTGGATCACATGGATCTCTTAAATACCAAGTCTTTCCTTAGACAGAATATCCCTTCTATAGTAATTTAATAGCACAATTAAATACTACTATTATACCCTCAAATATTGAAAGAAAAATAGGACAAGAAAGAACACAAGAGATTTAACGAGGTTCGGTAAATTATACCTACGTCCTCGGGCACTAACACCAGATGATAACTTTACTATCTCCAAAGTATTACAAACAAATAGAATTCCTTAAGAATTGTCAAATGGGAGAAGAGAGAAAACTAAGAGAGAAAGATTGGTTGGGATGGTTGAAATGAGAAATGGTTAGGCCTATTTATAGTTGAGGTTCAGGGACTAACTTGCAAATGGCCTAAAAATTAGGGACCAAAATTGCAATTATACCATTCAACTTTAAACTCAACTTGCCAACCACTTTTTACTTTCTTCTTTCGGTGCCAATTGCACCTCCCACCATTTTTGACTTTTCAACAATCTCCACCTTGAAGATTTGATTAGGATAATCATATCTTCACACACTTCCTTCAACTCCCCAAATTTGATAAAGCTATCTTTTGTAGTGCCTCCAAATGCGCTCTCGAGCGCCATACACCTAAAGGTGCTCAAATTCTCAGGATGTTAATCAAGTTCAAACAATGATTAAACTTGATTGTTGTTACCACCTTGGTCATCATATCTGCGGGATTATCTGCTGTCGGAATCTTCTGAAGTAGAATTTTTCCTTTTTCAAAGACTTCCCGCACAAAGTGATATCTTACGTCGATATGCTTGGTTCTTGAATGATAGACTTGATTTTCGCTAAATGAATAGCACTCTGACTGTCACAATATCGACTAATGTGACCTTGAACAACTCCCAAGTCTTTCAATAATCCATTAAGCCAAATAGCCTCCTTAACAGCTTCTGTAACTGCCATATATTCTGCCTCTGTAGTAGACACAGCTACTGTAGACTGTAAGGTAGACTTCCAACTCACTGGGGCTTTCGCAAGAGTAAACAGATACCCCGTAGTTGAACGACGTTTATCTAAATCACCAGCAAAGTCGGAATCAACATATCCAACTACAAACTGACCAAGTGCTTCATCCTGTTCAAAAATTAAACCAACATCTACGGTTTTTCGAAGATACCGTAGAATCCATTTCACAGCTTGCCAATGTCCTTTTCCAGGATCATGCATATACCTGCTCACAACTCCAACAGCTTGTGAAATGTCAGGCCTCGTGCACACCATCGCATACATCAAACTCCCAACTGCATTAGCATATGGGACTTTCGCCATATATTCTCTTTCATCTTCAGTCTTCAGAGATAATTGAGCACTAAGTTTCAAATGAGAAGCAAGTGGGGTACTTACATGTTTTGTGTTTTCATTTACACCAAAACATTGTAATACCTTTTTCAGATATTGCTTCTGATTCAAACAAAGCTTGCCTCTCTGTCTATCTCTACTTATCTCCATGCCGAGAATCTTCTTGGCCTCACCTAGATCTTTCATCTCGAACTCTTGATTCAACTGAGCCTTCAGCTTATCTATCTCATTTTGGCTCTTCGAAGCGATTAACATATCATCAACATACAAGAGTAGATAAATGAAAGATCCGTCATGCAGCTTCTGCAAATACTCACAATTGTCATATTTGCTTCTTGTGTACTTCTGCCTTCTCATAAAGCTATCAAATCGCTTGTACCACTGCCTCGGGGATTGCTTCAATCCATATAGCGATTTGTTAAGCTTACAAACCCAATTTCTACCACCAGCATCTGTGTATCCTTCTGTCTGAGTCATATAGATCTCCTCTTCTAACTCACCATGCAAGAAAGCCGTCTTAACATCAAGTTGAGCTAGCTCCAAATTCAACTGTGCTACCAAGGCCAACAAAATTCTAATGGAGGAATGCTTCACAACAGGGGAAAATACATCATTGTAGTCAATTCCCTCCTTCTGAGCGTAGCCTTTAGCTACCAATCTTGCCTTGTAGCGAATATCCTTCTTGCTAGGAGATCCATCTTTCTTTGCGAATACCCACTTGCATCCGATTGCCCTTTTACCTTTCGGTAATTGCGCCAACTCCCAAGTATTGTTCTTCCGGAGAGACTGCATTTCTTCATCCAAGGCGCTTTTCCATTTATCACTTTCTAAGCTTTGCATTGCTTCTTGATAAGTGATAGGAATATCATCAACAACGGGAAGGGCGTAGGCCACCATATCAGTAAATCGAGCAGGTTTACGAATTTCTCTCCGTGGCCTTGCAACTGTAACTGGTTCTGGTGTACTTAGTGGTTCTTGGGTCAGAACCTCTTCAACCTCTAATTCCTCCATTGTGGCTGGAGAATTAGACTTATTAACTGGGCAAATCCCCATCTGCTCAAACTCCACCTGTTTTGGAGTACACACCACCTGCTGTGGAGTATTGCTCGTCTGAATATCTTTATCTGCTACCTTTTTCAATGTGGCAGATTCATCAAAGATAACATCTCTGCTACAGATCATTTTCTTTGTGCTTAAGCACCAAAGACGAAATCCCTTCACTCCAGAAGTGATTCCCATAAAGAGAGCTTTCTTTGCCCTCGGATCTAACTTTGACTCCTTTACATGGTAATATGCAGTGGTTCCAAACACATGTAAGGAATCATAATCTGTAGCCGGTTTTCCAGACCATACCTCCATAGGAGTTTTTCTTTCTAATGCAGATGATGGCAAACGATTAACAAGATGGCCAGCGTATGTCACAGCCTCAGCCCAAAATTACTTGTCCAACCCAGCATTGGACAACATACATCGAACTTTCTCCAGTAATGTTTGATTCATACGCTCTGCCAATCCATTCTGCTGTGGTGTATCCCTAACTGTGAAGTGTCGAACAATACCATACTCTTGGCACACATCGAAGAACGGATCACTTTTATATTCCCCTCCATTGTCTGTCCTAAGCCGCTTAATTTTCTTGCCAGTCTGGTTTTCGATCATAGTTTTCCATTTAAGAAAAACTCTAAGCACTTCATCCTTAGTTCTCATGGTATACACCCAAACTTTTCTGGAAAAGTCATCAACAAAAGTAACAAAGTAGTGTTTTCCTCCCAACGAAGGTGTTTTGGAAGGCCCCCACACATCTGAGTGAATATATTCCAAAATACCTTTTGTATTATGGATAGCAGTGCCGAATTTCACTCTCTTTTGCTTTCCTAGAACACAGTGCTCACAAAATTTTAATTTGCAAGCCTTTGCACCTTTCAACAATCCTTGCTTTGCCAGAATTTGCAAGGATTTTTCGCTGGCATGTCCCAACTTCATATGCCACAACTGCATTGAGTCCAAGTCTTTGTTACCGGAAGTTGCAGCGACTGCTCCAATAACTGTACTACCTTGGTTGTAATACAAGTTATTTTTCCTGATGCCCTTCAATATCACAAGTGCGCCAGATGTCACTTTCAAAATCCCATCTCTCATAGTAACAACTGAACCATTGGATTCCAAGGCTCCCAATGAGATGAGATTTTTCTTCAAACTGGGCACGTACCGAACATCAGTCAGAACTCTGGTTGATCCATCTTGATTCTTTAATTGGATTGAACCTATCCCAACAGTTTTACAGGCATTGTCATTGCCCATATAAACAACTCCTCCATTTAGTTCTACTAAATCAGAGAACCACTCCCGGTTAGGGGACATATGATAGGTACAACCCGAATCCAATATCCACTCATCTGAATGGAACGACGATGATGATGCAACCAGTGATAGTTCAGAGTCACTAGTATCATGCTTAGCAACACAAGCATCTACAGCAGCTTTTCCCTTATTCTTCAGCTTTGGACAATTTTTCTTCCAGTGGCCTTTCTCATGACAAAAAGCACATTCATCTTTCCCGAGTCTGGACTTTGACTTTGATCTCCCCTTTTGAGTTTTCTTCCGAGTGTATGAACGACCTCCGACTACTAAAGCTTCTGTATCTCTGATTGAGTTTTTCTGTTTGTCCTTCTTTCTCTGTTCATAACTGTATAAGGCCGCACAGACTTCGCTCAGAGATATATCACTCCTGCCATGAAGTAGAGTAGTTTCTAGGAACTCAAACTCCTCAGGAAGTGACCCCAACAGCATCAAAGCCAAATCTTCATCTTTGAATGTCTCATCCATATTCAGCAAATCAGTGACTAACTGATTAAATTTGGTGATGTGATCATTCATTGTGGTACTTGGGACGTATGTGAAGTGAAACAGTCTTTTCTTCAAGTGGAGCTTATTTTGACTGTTTTTCTTCAAAAAATTTTCTTCAAGTGCCACCCACAACTTATTTGCAGAAGTCTCCTTTGAAAAAGCATACCTCTGCTCTCGAGAAAGGCATGATCGAATTGTGCCACATGCCAACCGATTGATCGCCTTCCAATCTTTCTCCTGTACATCATCTGGTTTCTCTTCATCAATGGCAATGTCTAGACCCTGCTGAAAAAGGGCATCTAGAACCTCACTTTGCCACATACCAAAATGGCCCGTGCCATCAAAGATCTCCAGGCCAATCTTGCATTTGCAATTGTCGGTCTTGTCCACATGGACGATGTTGAAGCTCCTACACCGACCGTTTTCTCCATAATCTTTCAATATACCTAAGGAAATCTTTTCTGATGTGGAAGATCAGTTTAAACTGCAACCACAGAGCATATTACGATTAACCTTCGGCTCTTGATACCACTTGTTGTTCCAATAGGGTCAGAAGCGTGTAAATTATTGTACTAAAAAATCACACAAAGTTCAATTCCCAGGGAAGAGAGGTGGATCACATGGATCTCTTAAATACCAAGTCTTTCCTTAGACAGAATATCCCTTCTATAGTAATTTAATAGCACAATTAAATACTACTATTATACCCTCAAATATTGAAAGAAAAATAGGACAAGAAAAAACACAAGAGATTTAACGAGGTTCGGTAAATTATACCTACGTCCTCGGGCACTAACACCAGATGATAACTTTACTATCTCCAAAGTATTACAAACAAATAGAATTCCTTAAGAATTCTCAAATGGGAGAAGAGAGAAAACTAAGAGAGAAAGATTGGTTGGGATGGTTGAAATGAGAAATGGTTAGGCCTATTTATAGTTGAGGTTCAGGGACTAACTTGCAAATGGCCTAAAAATTAGGGACCAAAATTGCAATTATACCATTCAACTTTAAACTCAACTTGCCAACCACTTTTTACTTTCTTCTTTCGGTGCCAATTGCACCTCCCACCATTTTTGACTTTTCAACAACTTCTTTAAATAAAAAAAATTAGTTTTCCATCAACCGATCGATCGGTAAATACTTTGTGATTTTAATATTTTTTTTAATTTTTCAGTGAAATTTAGCTTTACCAAAATATAAAATTAATACCAAAGAATAGGATAAATTCTGCTATTAAATTATGTATTGTGGAAGTTCTACATTTAGTATCTGTATTTTAATTTGATCAATTAATTTTAGTCCCTACACATTATGATTTTTAAAATTTTAGTCCTGACTAAATAGTAACAGTTAAATCTATTTGATTAAATTCTGCTATTAGTCTTGTATTATGCGTAAAATTATAGATTTAGTCAATATTATCCAACTAAATCATTCTTAATCGCTATATTATTCGAATTTTAAAATTTCAATCTTAATGCAAACGACAATTGTTAAATCTATTAATATACTTATATTTTAGATAGAGGCAAATATAGATTTTCTCCTTTGCTTTATAAACTTATTACATATATAGTATATTATATATAAAAAGCCAACTAATATTAATTCTATTGACATTATTGTTGTTGCTATTGTTACTGCAACAACTTGAAAGTCACAAGTTTATGTTTGAGTTCGGGTTTTCGAGCCTACAATTAGGCTGGCGCCAGTAGGTTTTGATAAAAGTGAAGCATTTGCTACACATTTCTTTGTTGACATATTTCTCTGGTGGAACATTACAGGTGCATCTCACACAGCAATTGATGCATTCTCTCACACAAAGTTATAGTACCATGGAAGTGAGTTACACTTTTCTTCGCATGAAGGGATGCAATCTGTCAACAAAGAGAAAAATAAAGTTTTCCCCCTGTTATGGGAAGTTGATAATTACATCACTTTATTAGTAAATTTACCTCTGAATTATACCCAATTTTAGGTAAAAAAAATCTATGAGCTTTTTCAATTTCAACATTAAATAAATTAGTGTTTTTTAAAAAATTAGAGAAATTTAGTTATTGTCAATTTTGAAAGTGAATAATTAAGGACAATTAATCAAGGTGTTAATGTCTTGCTTTAATTGTGCATAATTTTGATTGGCATAATAGCAAATTTAACCCTTGATGTTCACATATTTTGTCAACTTAACCTTAATTCTAAAAGCCCCCAACAAATTTAATCTCAACATTCGCACAAATGTTGTGGGTAAATTTGTTAAATCACGACCAAATTGATAAAATGTGCAAATTTTGAGAGCTAAATTTATTATATCGATCAAAATTATGTATAATTGACGAAAAACATTAACACCGTTATTAATTATCCTTAGTTGCTCACTTTTGAAATTGACAATGATTAAATTACTCTAGTTTTTTGAAATGGATAAATTTACTATATCGAAATTGAGAGAGACCGAAGAGTCTTTTTACTGCAATTTTAAGATTGATCTTTAAAATAATGCCAACCAATAAGAATGCGATGTGGCTTATTCTTATTGGGTGTTGTACATTTTTGGGTAAACTGGAATAAAATTGATAGTTCAATTACCATTTTAGACAAACAAAAAACTTTAAGGACCAATCTAAAAATTGGGATATAGTTCAGGAGCCATTTTACAAATATAACCCCAAAAAACTCAAGTTTTTACCCTTTATTGTCTTGTGAGATGGCGATGGTGGGTTTAGTGGAGTTGTTGGTGGCTTATATGGGAAACCGCCAACATATTTTATCTGCAGATAATTTGCAAATATTTTAGTAAACAATCAACATTCAATAACTCAAAGTTAAAACAAAAAAGGAAAGGTCTAATTATGGCTCAGTCCCTGTCATTTTTGAATTTTTAAAATTTAATCACTCTATTTTTATTTCTTAATTAAAACCCTATACTGCTTTATTTATTTGATTTGAAATTTAAAATGTAGTTGAAAACCATTTGTCTGATTTGAAAATTAAAATTCAGTTGATAATGTTATTAATGAATTTTTATTAAATTTGAATATATGATATGATAATACTCAAAGGTCTGATTTAAAATTGTTTAATAAACAATATATTCAAATTGGGTTAATATATATTTAGCCCCTTAACTTGTCTATTTGTACCTAGTTGGTGTCTAATTTTTTGGACCTCACTTGTACTTGAACTTGTATTCTGTCAACTAGATCGGTACCTTCGCACTTGGTTGACGAAATACAAGTTCAGGTATCAATTAGATCCAAAAAAATTAGGGACCAACTAGGTACAAAAGCTAAGGGGCAAAATATATTGAAAGAAAACTTGTGAAACAAGAAACAAAATTAAGTGAAATAAAAACGAGCCTTGTGGCATGAAGCATTTTCCTTAAGGCTTTATTTTACCTTTAGGATGCAATAAGTCATAAAACAACATAAGTAGAAGAGTGAAAATGAAATAATTTGATTCGTATATAGGCATTGAATGGTTGAACATCAAAATATGTGTCTCTTTATATATACTTTAGGGAACATGTAATATCCCGAAAATTACTACTGTAATACCCCGAAAATTACTACAGTAAGAAAGTAGGTATCTTTTGTACAAAGCCCAAATTTGCTCCAGCCCAACAAACTAAATTAAGCCCAATTGCAGAAACAAAGCCCGGTGGCCCAAAACCTTAAAATTTTTTTGGAATGGGGTTTTTGGCGCCCCTCGCGCCGTTGCTACCCCATGTGCGCCTTTAGCGCGCACCACGCCTGATGTCTGCCACCGCTAGCCCTCCTTTCATCGAAATGGCAAGTTGACCTTGCCGTGTACCTGCAAAGAGAAAAGAAACACGCAAAGCAAAAGAAAACAGTAGCAATGAGAGAATTTCTTAGATCTTTTTTTCTTTTCTTTCGGCTATAAAGCCGAAGGTGTTGCATTGTAAAGAGGGGGGAATTCTCTTTTTCTTTTCTTTTGTAACATTTCCACAGAAATAGGAAATAAAGAAATCAAAAGGTGATTTCCGATTCTTCTTGTTTTGGTTTTTAGATATTTCAACTTTTTCTTTATTTTTGTTTACTATTTACTTATACATATAATAAAAATAAAAAAAGGGGAGAGACTCACCGGAAATAGGGCTTGAAACGCCAGTTTTCGCGCTTGATCGGCCGTCGGTTTAACGCTGGTGCGGCAGGCAGACGAGCGGCGGTGAGAAGCCCGATCGACGGAAGACATCGGGGGCATTAAGAGGATTTCTGTTTTTTTTTTCTGATGGGGAAGGAAAAATGAAAAGAATAAAAAAATGGGTTTAAAATAGATAAATGAAACGTCGCCGTTTTGATGGGGTCAGGAAAGCCCCAAAACGACGTCGTTTTGGGCTCCTGACCCGAGACCTGACCCGCCTACCCCAGGGGATCTGCGTGTTTTGACGGAAGGGCTAATTTCACGTTTAGCCCTTCCGCTTTTTAATTATTTTTAAATCAGTTTTTTATATTTTAAATTTACCCCGTTCATTTATTGTGTTTTCAATATTAGTCCATTCTGAAACTACATCATTTAAAGAAGAAGGACAAATTTCCTTTTTAGCCCCTCCATGTCTCGCACGTATTCAGAGTAGTCCTTCCTCTTTTGTTTATTTGCGTTTTGAGCTCCGAATCTTGTTTTAATATTTAATCTAATCCTTTTGTTATTTTGTTTATTTTCTTAATAAATTTCATATTATTATTGTTATTATTATTATTATTATTATTGCTTTTATATATATAGGAGTATATCTTTTTCTTTATATTTTTACATATATACTTATATAAATACTTTTTATATTTTATGATAGTTATATACGTATATATGTACATATTTACTTATATATATACTTTATATAATATGTTGTAGGCCAATTTTAGCCCATTTACATCAAAACCCAATTTAGCCTTACCTAACCCACTAAAATTAAACCCAAAACCCAAAATCTTAACTACCCAAAGCCAAATTTACATCAAAACCCCAATGGCCCAAACCCTAAGCCCAAATCAAAATAAAAAACCTAGCCCACAACTTAAACTTTTCTCAACTAGCCACTCCTTTTCCACCACTAACTCCACTAGCCACACCTTTTCCACCACCAACTCCACTAGCCACTCTTTTTCCACCACCAACTCCACTAGCCATACCTTTCCACCACCAACTCCACTAGCCACTCTTTTTCCACCACCAACTCCACTAGCCACACCTTCTCCACCACCACTTGTACCTACAAATGAAGACATAAACAATAAAAAAATATTTTGTAAATGGCTATATAAGCCTTCTCATATTTTGTATATGGAGGAGGAAAGATTTTTTTGAGAGTTTTTGGGAGAGAAAGTTATTGTAAAGGATTTTTGGAGAGGTTTCTTTTTAAAGTAATCAAGGAGAAGAGTTATTGTGAAGGCTAGTTTTTGGAGAAGCTAGTTTTTTTGGAGATTAATCAAAAATCAAAGCAAAAGAGGTTTCTTTGTCTATTCTCATTTTAAGTTCTTTGTTTACTTATTGTTTTCCTTTCAATCTTATTTTGTTTCTTTTATACGAAAGTAAAAAAATAAAAGGAGGAAGCTTACCCATTTTTACCGAAAAAGTTTTTTTGAGGTCCGGCTGCCGTGTACGGTGGCGCCGACGGCAGTCCGGCGACCGGACGATGGCCAGCCTTGTGGCCGAAAATCACCCACCCTCTCCCTCTTTTTTTTGTTATTATTATATTTCTTAATATTATATTATATATATTCTTTTAATATATTAGATATATTTTAAATTCTATATTACGTATATATATTATACTATTTTATGTATATATCTTTAATATTATATTATTTATATATATATATTTTACATGTTATCTTATGTATATATCTTAACTATATTATGTATGTATTTTTAACACTATATTATGTACATATTTTTAATATTATCAGGTATTTATTTTTTATATATGTACATATTGATGTAGTATTATTAATAGTATTGATTTTAAACATCATTATTATTTCTAATATATATATTATGTACATTTTTTTATTTCTATTTTATTTTTTATTTGTCAATATTAATTATTATTATTCTAATATTTTGATATTTTAATATTTTATATTTTATATATTTTATTATTCACATCATTATTCGCATTTTTTTGACAATAATATTCTTGGATTTTTTTTACTATCATTTTAAAAACTTTTTACATTTTAATTTTAAGAATAAGGCAATGTACCGATTTTAACATTAAGTCATCGATTTCATCGCTATGTTGGGTGAAATTAATCGGCTCGTGTTAAAAACAGGACGTCCTTCTAAAAAACAAAAAACTTGCAACTTCTCATTTCCTTCAATCGGATCACACTTAAATGTCAAATTGAATTCGTATTTTTGAAAATCAAGACAACATGTGTTTAATAAGATACCAATTTTGGGCGTCGCGAGGGTGCTAATACCTTCCTCGCGCGTAACCGACTCCCAAACCCTAAATTTTCTCTGAATTCTAATGTAGACCTAAACTTAGCCTTTTATTTGTTTTAATAAGAAATCTAATAGGTGTCGGATCACACCTAGGAAAAAGGATCGGTGGCGACTCCCTGTTTATTTCAAAAATCAAATGTCAAATTTCAAACTCTTTTTTTCAATAAATCGCCACAATTAGCGACCAAGCTAAGCTAAAATTTTTACGTCGCTACAGCTGGGGACTCCACTAGGGACCTCCATTTTTGAGAGTTGAGTTGAATTAAACGCGTGTTGTCAAAATTTTCAAATTTCCATGTTCAAATTAATATTTAATCATGATCCTTAAGTTTTGTTTTTTTTAAAAATCATACATACGTATCTCCTAATTTGTTTTATCTTTCGTTTTAGTTTTGTAGTTTTAAAATAAATGGAAGGATTGCAAGTTTCTCCCACACACCATGCACTTGCATTTTGCATAACATAAGCTCTCTACCCGAGCTTTGTCCGTTTAAGTGAAAGTAAACGCTATGCCTTCGTGAGTTAACTCGTCCCTCCGCACAGGCTAGTGAATACTTTCGAGTTACATATGACTTATGCTTTCGTGAGTTAACTTGTCCCTCCACATAGGCATAAGTAAATGTAATCCCTCGAATTGAACTCGTGAGCCTGTGATGGGTTATGACCGAGGCTTCGTGCTAATCTTAGCAGATGATAGTACGAGCAATTCGAGTACCTGTCTAGAACCAAAACTGCATATAGTGAACCATACGAGCCACCCAACTAGAGCCATGCCGAACCTCCGCTCGTTTAGTAGTCACCGAAATAAGTACACGGAAAAAGCACATCTTACCTTCTATTTCTTTTACATTTGTCTTTCTAAGCAAGGGAATCGAGTCCACTGGACCAAGTAGCTTAATTTGTTAGATTTTCCACAGTTTTTCTCTGTTTATATGTGTTGCGCTAACCAAGGTCGTTTGTCTGTATTTTTATTTTTCATCATGCATCGAAGGCATCTTGTTAGGAAGGTGTTGATTAGAGATTGGTTGCCAAAAACGGGTTTCTAATGGAGGAGTCAATTATACGAGTGACCGAAACGTTGTGTTATACTCATTTGATTAAGGAAATGCCTAAATAGGGGCTATCTTGAAATTAACACCAAATTTTGGCATATTCATTCATGACTGACATTCATTTGACATTCATGCATGCATTCATGCATTCATTGACATTCATGCATTCATTCATGCATTCATTCATACATTGCATATCCCATACTCGGTCGCTGAAGATAAAATATATAATTCGTAATTGTAATACCACAAGACTGGAACCACGTCATCCGTATAAAACGCGCTGACAAGCTAGAGTAATGGAAGCTGAATTCAATGAGAGAATTGAAAAGATGGAAAGGGCTCAAAAGGAATTACAAGAGTAACTGGCCAAATCGCAACAAGAGACGAGAGACTTAATGGTGAGATCTCGAGAGGAATCACTCGAGCAAAGAGATCAGATGGCTAAAATGATGGAGATGATGACAACTTTGGTCAAAGGAAAAGGACCCATACAGAACCCCGATGTTATGGAACTTCGGTCAAGAATTCACCATGATTAGGATCCACTTTATCCCCCGGGATTCACTCCACCGCCCGCGTATACAACACAAAGAGGGTATACTCAAGGGGAACCCACAGGCTTGGAACATCGACCTATGCCACCTGCTCCACCCACTAATTTAGGGCAAGGAATATTCGCGTCGAACCTAGGGGCTAGTCCTGCTGATCTACTAGTTCCAGATCTAGATGACCCAGCAGAGGTAGCCAAGTTGAAATTGGATAACCATGACGCAAAATATAGGAGTCTAGAGGAAAGACTCAAAGCAATAGAAGGCACTGAAGTCTTCTTCGCACTAGGTGCCAAGGAACTCAGTTTGGTACCTGATCTAATTTTGCCTCCAAAGTTCAAAGTGCCTGATTTTGAGAAGTATGATGGGACAAGGTGCCCAAAAGCACATCTCATTATGTTCTGTCGAAAAATGACTGGTTATGTGAACGAGAATAAACTACTCATACATTGCTTTCAAGATAGTCTAACAGGGTCAGCTCTTCGGTGGTACAACCAACTTAGTAGGGAAAAGATTCGATCCTGGAAGGACTTGGCGTCTGCATTCTGCGAGCAGTACAAGCATGTATCAGACATGGTGCCAGACCGGATGACCTTGCAAATAATGGAGAAAAAGCCATCAGAGACCTTCAGACAGTATGCGCAGAGATGGAGAGACGTCTCGGCCCAAGCGGAGCCCCCACTAATAAAAACGGAGATAACCGTTCTCTTTATCAACACCTTAAAGGCGCCGTTTTATGACAAACTAGTGGGACGTGCCACGAAAGAGTTTGCGGATATTGTAATATCTGGTGAGCTCATAGAGAATGCCGTCAAAAGCGGTAGAATGGAAGGTTCAAAAAGGGCAGCGCCTATAAAGAAGAAAGAACCAGAAGCCCATATGGTGGGAATGGGAAACCATTATGCCCCTAATCCATATCCAAATTAACCCCGACCTCGAAATTATCCACCTCCAAATTTTTATTATCCTCCTCAAACCCCTTACTACCAAGCACCACATCCGTCCTACCCCGTATACGCCGTGAACAACCAAAGACCCGTCACCATTTTTTCACAAAACACTGCACCAGTTCAAAACCAACCCAGAAACGAACCAAGACCAACAAGGCCCAACCCCGAGAGGCCACAATTTACTCATATCCCTGTGTCGTATGGGGAATTGTACCCAAAACTCTTGGAGAAACAATTGATATCTCCCCACTACATGGCCCCCCTTAAACCTCCATACCCGAAATGGTACAATCCAAACGCTAGTTGTGCATACCATGTGGGGAATCAGGGGCATTCTACTGAGAACTGTCTTGCTTTCAAAAGGAGAGTTCAAGGGCTCATCGATGCGGGCATTTTGCGATTTGATGGTACTGGCAGTACGACCGGAAATCTATTCCCAAACCACACCGAAGGGAATGTGAGCGCAGTAGGAGAGGAAAATGAACAGTAAAGTAAAAGATGAGTTTCGGAAATAAGGACGCCTCTGCAGAAAATCTAGAAGGTATTGGTTAAGAAAGGATTGCTTTGTCACCCCGATAGAATTCTCGGAGAAGAAGGTCAAAGTTTTTTCAATTTCCATGGAATTGTGGGACACGACATTCAGTCGTGTGAGGAATTTAAAAGGTTGCTTCAAGACCGGATGGATAATAAGGAGATTAAGATCCTTAACAAAAGGGAAGAGACCAATGAAAGAGAAGTATACGCCTCTGATAGCCAGTCATCAGGTCCCCCTTATAGCGCTGATCAACCGTTGGTAATTTATTACGATGCGACAAAAGAGCCGGTGAAACCAAAAATGATAATCGAAGTACCATCTTCTTTCCCTTACAAGGACAATAAAGCAGTACCATGGAAATATGACGTTAATATCGTCACACCTGAAGATGAAAAACCCAAAGCCATGACTGGAAGCGTCGGGGAATTAGGTCATTTCACTCGTAGTGGAAGATGTTATTCGAAGGAGATAAAGAAGAACAGTGACTTGAAACAGAAAAGAAAAGCACCGATGCATATGACCGATGATGAGCATGAAACTGCGCCTGAACAAGAAGCTAAAAATCCTGTGGACGAGGAGGAAGCACAGGAATTCTTAAAATTTATCAAGCACAGTGAGTACAACGTGGTAGAACAATTGAGTAAGCAGCCAGCGCGAATCTCGGTATTATCTCTGCTGTTGAATTCAGAACCACACCGAAACGCTCTGCTGAAAGTGTTAAATCAAGCTTATGTGGCAAACAATGTATCCGTTGAAAAACTGGATAGGTGGATGAACAACTTGAATGCGGATAATTTCATTTCTTTTAGTGATGATGAAATACCGCCCAATGGTAGAGGCTCAGTGAAAGCATTGCATATCACAACCCGTTGCAAGGGCTACATAATACCGAACGTGCTCATCGATAATGGTTCGGCACTCAACGTTATGCCTTTGGCCACGCTTTCTAGAATTTCGATGGATCTGTCCCATTTAAGGCCCTGACATTCTACGGTAAGGGCATTCGACAGGACAATGCGTGAAGTCATAGAAAAAATTGAGATCCCTCTGGAAGTGGGTCCCTACATATATGATGTCGAGTTCCAAGTCATGGACATTACATCCTCATATAACTGCCTTTTGGGAAGACCCTGGATCCATTCTGCTGGAGCGGTCCCATCATCCCTCCATCAAAAGGTGAAATTTATCATGGATGGCTGTTTGGTCACTGTCGAGGGAGAAGAAGACATTGTCGCATCTATCTCTGCTGATGCGCCATACCTTGAAGTGAGCAAGGACGTAGTGGAATGCTCCTTCTGATCCCTTGAATTCGTCAATGCCACATTCTTAACTGAGGGAAACAAAATTCCCGTGCCTAAATTGTCGAGAAATACTAGAATGGGTGTCAAATTGACCGTAGAAAGGGGAGCTCGAGCGAGAAGAGGTTTAGGGAGATATCTGCAAGAAATAGTCAGGGCTTTAAAGCCAGTGCACCACAGGGCCCGATACGGTTTGGGGTTCCATCCTGACATGCATCAAAGAAGAAGACAGTGGAAAAAAGATCAGGAAAGAAGGATTGCAAGAACTTTGGGCCGAGAACCAGAATGGGAACCAATAGAGTACCCTCTTTTGTCAAAAACATTTACATCTGCGGGAATGATGTACCCTGGACAAGATGGTCCACGAAACACGCTATGGTTAATTGAAAAGGGTCTTCAAAATGTCAGTATAAATGTTATTGACAAAGGGGCTGATGTGAGTAAAGACGTCTCAAGGATACGCCCTTGTCCCCCTGGTTTCATGTTGAACAATTGGATTGCTGAGGAGCTTCTTGTAGTTTATAAGCCTTCAGAGTAATGCTAAACATCAACCTTCTATTGTGTCCTTAAATATAATGGAATTCTTTTGTAGGAGCTTGCATTCGCTCTTTATCATTTAAGTGAATATCAATGAAGATGCATTTTGTCACGATTTTTCGCATTATCACTAATTTCATAATCATTTTCTCATTTCATAGCCTATCCTTACATTTGCCTCATTGCCATGACATAACATTTTGTTTGTTGTTTCCAATACTTGGATGTCCCCCGATAGCTTCCTTTTCTATTCAACTTTCAAGTGCTCAGATATTGACGACATGAATAAGCCCGTTATAAATCTTGAAATTGATTTTGAGAAGGCTGTTTGCTTAGGAGAATTTGAAGCTGAAGAAAATGCTGAAGATTATGTCTCGTCTCCTGAATTGTTAAGAATGGTGGAACAAGAGGATAAACAGGTTCAGTCTCATGAAGAATCTGTGGAAACAATAAATTTGGGCACTGAAGAGAGGAAACAAGAAGTGAAGATTGGGACTTCTATTTCAGAAAGTACCAGGTATAGTTTGATCACTTTACTCCGCGAATACAAAGATGTTTTCGCGTGGTCATACCAGGACATGCCAGGGCTAGATGAAGATTTAGTGGTCCATAAGCTCCCATTAAAGCCAGAATGCAAGCTCATCCAGCAAAAATTAAGACGGATGAGGCCCGAAATGCTGTTGAAAATAAAAGAGGAAGTCAAGAAACAATTTGACGCTGGCTTCCTACAAGCCTCCAAATATCCAGAATGGGTGGCTAACATAGTCCCGGTACCAAAGAAAGATGGAAAAGTACGAATGTGCGTGGATTACCGTGACCTGAATCGAGCAAGCCCAAAAGATAATTTTCCCTTGCCACATATTGACACGTTGGTGGACAACACAGTAAAACATTCATTGTTTTCTTTCATGGATGGATTCTCGGGGTATAATCAGATCAAGATAGCCCCTGAGGATATGGAGAAAACTACCTTCATAACAATGTGGGGAACGTTCTGCTACAAGGTGATGCCATTCGGGTTAAAGAATGCTGGGGCAACATATCAGAGGGCTATGGTGACGTTATTCCATGACATGATGCATAAAGAACTAGAGGTCTACGTCGATGATATGATTGCTAAATCTCGAGGAGAAGAAGAGCATGTAATGAACCTCAAGAAGTTGTTCGAAAGGCTGAGAAAGTTTCAGCTAAAGCTTAATTCAGCCAAATGTACATTTGGGGCTACCTCAGGAAAGTTGCTAGGCTTCATTGTCAATGAAAGAGGTATCGAAGTTGATCCAGATAAAATAAAAGCCATCCAAGAATTACCACCTCCGCGCACGCAAAAGGAAGTTAGAGGATTTTTAGGGAGATTAAATTACATCGCCCGATTTATCGCTCAACTTACCAACCAATACGACCCAATCTTTCGGCTTCTTCGAAAACATAACCCGGGAGAATGGAATGAGGAATGCCAAGTGACCTTTGATAAGGTAAAACAATATTTGTCCAGTCCTCCAGTGCTAGTACCGCCAACTCCGGGAAGACCATTAATTTTGTATCTGACAGTGTTCGAAAGTTCAATAGGTGGCGTACTGGGACAACATGACGAGTCAGGAAAGAAAGAAAAGGCGATCTACTACCTCAGCAAAAAGTTCATTGAATATGAGGCAAAATATTCGTCCATTGAGAAATATTGTTGCACTCTGGTTTGGGTAGCTCGGAGACTCAGACAATATATGTTGTATCACACGACATGGTTAATTTCAAAGCTGGACCCAATAAAATACATGATGGAATCGCCGGCACTATCAGGAAGAATGGCACGATGGCAGATCCTCCTTTCGGAATATGACATTGCCTATGTAAGTCAGAAGTCGATAAAAGGGAGCGCAATAGCTGACTCCTTAGCAACTCGAACGACAGAGGAATATGAGCCTTTAAGATTTGATTTCCCAGACGAAGACTTAATGTGCATCACAGAAATAGAATCCGAGTCATCAAAAGAGAAGTCATGGAAGATATGTTTTGATGGTGCGTCAAATGCTTTAGGGCATGTAATTGGAGCAATCCTGGTATCACCAGACGGGAATCATTATCCGTTCACCGCAAGACTGAACTTCTTCTGTACCAATAATATCGCAGAATATGAGGCCCGTATCATGGGGCTTCGTGTAGCTATCGAACAAAACATCGAGATCTTGGAGGTGTACGGGGACTCAGCTCTAGTGATTTACCAAATCCGTGGAGAATGGGAAGTGAGGGACTCAAAATTGATTAAGTACAGCGATTTAGTGGCTGGATTGATCAAGGAATTCAAAGAAATAACTTTTCATTACTTCCCACGAGAAGAGAACCAACTGGCTGATGCCCTAGCCACTTTGGCTTCAATGTTCAAAGCAAGTAGAGAAGCAGAAATAATGCCCCTCAAAATGAGCATATACGAGGTCCCTGCACACTGTTGTAGCATTGAGAAAGAAGTAGACGGACGGCCTTGGTTCCATGATATCTTAGAATATACCAAGAATCAAAGGTATCCCGAACAAGCGAATGAGAACGATAAAAGAGCAATTAGAAGAATGGCAGCGGGATTTGTTCTTGACGGAGATATCCTGTATAAAAGAGGAAAGGATCAGATGCTTTTGAGATTTGTGGATGATGTTGAAGCCAGAAAAATACTTGAAGAGGTCCATGAGGGAATTTGCGGAATGCATGCCAATGGTTTCAATATGGCCAGAAAGATCATGAGGCTCGGTTATTATTGGCTGACAATGGAAAGTGACTGCATCAATTTTGCCAGAAAATGCCACAAATGTGAAATCTACGGCGATAAAATTCATGTAGCCCATTCACCCCTTTATGTCATGACTTCTCCGTGGCCTTTTTCTATGTGGGGCATGGATGTCATAGGGCCAATTTCTCCAAAAGCTTCAAATGGACATCGATTCATTTTTATGGTTATCGATTACTTCACAAAATGGATTGAAGCCGCTTCGTTTGCCAATGTGACGAAGATTGCAGTGTGCAAGTTTTTGAAAAAGGAAATCATTTGCCGATATGGTTTGCCTGAAAGAATCATCTCAGATAATGCCACGAATCTGAACAATAAGATGATGAAAGAAGTGTGCGAGCAGTTCCAAATAAAGCATCATAATTCCTCGCCCTATCGCCCAAAGATGAACGGGGCTGTTGAAGCAGCTAACAAGAACATTAAGAGGATCATTGGGAAAATGACTGAGACATATAAAGATTGGCACGAGAAACTTCCATTTGCTTTGTTTGCATATCGCACATCTGTACGAACATCTACGGGAGCAACTCCTTTCTCTCTAGTCTATGGAATGGAAGCTGTGCTACCTATCGAGGTTGAGATCCCCTCTCTGCGAGTATTGATGGAATCAAAGTTAGAAGAAGCAGAATGGGTTCGAGCTCGATATGATCAGTTGAACCTCATTGAAGAAAAACGTCTAAGGGCAATTTGTCATGGGCAAATGTACCAAAAGAGAATGATCGCAGCCCATGACAAGAAGGTACGATCAAAAGAGTTCCATGAAGGAGAACTCGTTCTGAGAAAGATTCTCCCAATACAAAAAGACCTGCGAGGAAAATGGGCACCAAATTGGGAAGGACCATACGTTGTAAAAAAGGCATTCTCAGGAGGAGCTTTAATCCTTACCGAGATGGATGGGAAGGAGTTACCGAATCCGGTGAATTCAGATGCGGTGAAGAAATATTATGCTTAAGATGAAAACCCGAAAAGGGCATCTTAAAAAAAAGGATCAGGGCGAAAACCCGAAAAGGGCGTCTTGATTAGTACAAAAAGATTAGGATGAAAACCCGAGAGGGCGTCCTAATGAAACAAACCTGGCGGTCGAACGATAGGTCAAGTAGTGAGACTACAGTATTTGAAGCACTTCTGAAAGCTCGAAATTTTCTACGCAAGAAGCCATGCTCGAAAAGATTATTGATTGAGGAACGTGGAAGAGTTCTTGTGTTGAATATCTAGAGCATTTGTATCCGTTGAATACGACCTTTTCTTTCTTTTTGACATTTTTACTCTCATTGGTTAACTTTCTTTGTTTGCCACATTTGAAATAAAGGAATATGAGATATCCTTTTTATCCCTACCTGACCATTTTCATGCATCTCATTATGTGTTTATTTAATGATAAATAGTGAAATGACATACTCTAAACAAAAGAAATGTCAAGCATTACCCGGATAAGAATTCGATAAGTGCAAGATCTTCAAAGCAAGAACAAAGTTTAACCAAGGGCAAAAGGGTGATATCTGAGAAACGTCGATTACTCGTAAAGCTCGAAGACAGGTATGAGGCCTGAAAAGAAGGTCGAGAATCAAAGCAATGAACGTAGATCCTCAACAATCATGGCGAAAATAACATACGACCAATATGCTTAAGGAGCACTGCATAATCATGTAGGCATAAAGGCATTTAAGACAAACATGTGCATATCATGATGACATCATGCATGGCATATACAGGTAATCCAGTAAAGTAAGAAATCTTGAATGAGAGTCGCACTGAATCAAAGGAAAAGATACCCGAGTTCTACCAAAGGACTGGTTTTGGTATTTTGATGTTTAATATTCATGCTTTCCAAGGAAAATCAACTCATATTGTGAGAGATGAGTTGAGCCTCAAGACACGTTGAGGTATTTTTAATTTTTTTTTCAAAATCAACTCATATTGCGAGAAGTGAGTTGAGCCTCGGGGCACGCCGAGGTATTTTTAGTTTATGTTTTAAATTGACTCATATTGCGAGAGGTGAGTTAAGCCTTTTAATTTTTGTTTTTCAAAATCAACTCATATTGCTAGAGGTGAGTTGAGCCTCAGGACACGCTGAGGTAATTTCAATTTCTGTTGTTAAAAAAAAGTCAACTCATATTGCGAGAAATGAGTTGAGCCTCAGGACACGCTGAGGTAATTTCAATTTCTGTTTTCAAAATTCAACTTATATTGCGAGAAATGAGTTGAGCCTCAAGACTCGTTGAGGTATTTTCAATTTCTGTTTTCAAAAAAAAAATCAACTTATATTGCGAGAGGTGAGTTGAGCCTCGGTTCACATGCTGAGGTATTTTCAATTTCTGTTTTTAGAAAAAAATCAACTCATATTGCGAGAGGTGAGTTGAGCTTCAGATTACACACTGTGGTATTTTTTCAATTCATATTGCGAGAGGTGAGTTGAGCCTCAGGACACGATGAGGTAATTTCAATTTCTGTTTGTCAAGAATCAACTCATATTGCGAGAGGTAGGTTGAACCTTTTAATTTCTACTTTTTCAAAATCAGCTCATATTGCAAGAGGTGAGTTGAGCCTCGGGGCACGCTGAGGTATTTTCAATTTTTGTGTTTTAATTTCAACTCATATTGCGAGAGGTGAGTTGAGCCTCAGGACACGCTGAGGTATTTTCAATTTTCGTTTTTAATTTATGTTTCAAAAAAATCAACTCATATTGCGAGAAGTGAGTTGAGCCTCAAGACGATGAGGTAATTTCAATTTTTGTTTGTCAAAAATCAACTCATATTGCGAGAGGTGAGTTGAGCTTCAGGACACACTGAGGTGGTTTTAATTTATGTTCATCAAAAATTAGCTCATATTGCAAGAGGTGAGTTGAGCCTTGGCTCACACGCTGAGGTATTTTCAATTTCTGGTTTTCAATTTCTGTTTTTCAAAAATCGACTCATATTGCGAGAGGTGAGTTGAGCCTCGGGACACGCTGAGGTAATTTCAATTTCTGTTTGTCAAAAATTAACTCATATTGCGAGAGGTGAGTTGAGCCTCGGCTCACATGCTGAGGTCTTTTCAATTTCTCTTCTTCAATTTCTGTTCGTAAAAAAAAAATCAACTCATATTGCTAGGGGTGAGTTGAGCCTCAGGACACGCTGAGGTAATTTCAATTTCTGTTGTTAAAAAAAATCAACTCATATTGCGAGAGGTGAGTTGAGCCTCAGGACACGCTGAGGTATTTTTAAATTTCTGTTTTTCAAAAATCAACTCATATTGCGATATGTGAGTTGAGCCTTGGGTTCACATGTCGAGGTATTTTCAAAATCTACTTTTGCGAGAGGTGAGTTGAGCCTTGGCTCACGTGCTGAGCTATTTTCAATTTCTGTTTTTAATGTCTAGTTTTACAGAGTCAATTCATATTGCGAGAAATGAGTTGAGCTCAGGATCACATGCCGAGTAAAGAATCAATATTAGAGCTGATTGAAGACACCATATTTTGTCTCCTTGAAGTTGCAGTGGAGTTAATCGAGGATATCAGATCTTGCCTTTCTAAAGTGGCAGAAGAGAAGACCCAAAACCTTATCTCACTGAAGCGATAGAAGAGCATATTGAATTACATTGGAACAGATTGAAGCTACAAGGCATATCTCCAAATTTGCAGTGGATTGAACCAAAGCTACAAGATGCGATGGACTGGAAAGAGACTACCTGGATGAGAAGAGCACCAAAGAAGTCCATACTTAGCAAGACCGGGCAAAATTGGCCTTTCTTTATATCTTTGCTCTATTCTCGTTACACGATAATAAGCAAAGAGGGGCAGCTGTTGTAGGCCAATTTTAGCCCATTTACATCAAAACCCAATTTAGCCTTACCTAACCCACTAAAATTAAACCCAAAACCCAAAATCTTAACTACCCAAAGCCAAATTTACATCAAAACCCCAATGGCCCAAACCCTAAGCCCAAATCAAAATAAAAACCTAGCCCACAACTTAAACTTTTCTCAACTAGCCACTCCTTTTCCACCACCAACTCCACTAGCCACACATTTTCCACCACCAACTCCACTAGCCACTCTTTTTCCACCACCAACTCCACAAGCCACACCTTTTCCACCACCAACTCCACTAGCCACTCTTTTTCCACCACCAACTCCACTAGCCACACCTTCTCCACCACCACTTGTACCTACAAATGAAGACATAAACAATAAAAAAATATTTTGTAAATGGCTATATAAGCCTTCTCATATTTTGTATATGGAGGAGGAAAGATTTTTTTTGAGAGTTTTTGGGAGAGAAAGTTATTGTAAAGGATTTTTGGAGAGGTTTGTTTTTAAAGTAATCAAGGAGAAGAGTTATTGTGAAAGCTAGTTTTTGGAGAAGCTAGTTTTTTTGGAGATTAATCAAAAATCAAAGCAAAAAAGGTTTCTTTGTCTATTCTCATTTTAAGTTCTTTGTTTACTTATTGTTTTCCTTTCAATCTTATTTTGTTTCTTTTATACGAAAGTAAAAAAATAAAAGGAGGAAGCTTACCCATTTTTACCGAAAAAGTTTTTTTGAGGTCCGGCTGCCGTGTACAGTGGCGCCGGCGGCAGTCCGGCGACCGGACGATGGCCGGCCTTGTGGCCGAAAATCACCCACCCTCTCCCTTTTTTTTGTTATTATTATATTTCTTAATATTATATTATATATATTCTTTTAATATATTAGGTATATTTTAAATTCTATATTACGTATATATATTATACTATTTTATGTATATATCTTTAATATTATATTATTTATATATATATTTTTTACATGTTATCTTATGTATATATCTTAACTATATTATGTAGGTATTTTTAACACTATATTATGTACATATTTTTAATATTATCACGTATTTATTTTTTTTATATATGTACATATTGATGTAGTATTATTAATAGTATTGATTTTAAACATCATTATTATTTCTAATATATATATTATGTAAATTTTTTTATTTCTATTTTATTTTTTATTTGTCAATATTAATTATTATTATTCTAATATTTTGATATTTTAATATTTTATATTTTATATATTTTATTATTCACATCATTATTCGTATTTTTTTGACAATAATATTCTTGGATTTTTTTTACTATCATTTTAAAAACTTTTTACATTTTAATTTTAAGAATAAGGCAATGTACCGATTTTAACATTAAGTCATCGATTTCATCGCTATGTTGGGTGAAATTAATCGGCTCGTGTTAAAAACGGGACGTCCTTCTAAAAAACAAAAAACTTGCAACTTCTCATTTCCTTCAATCGGATCACACTTAAATGTCAAATTGAATTCGTATTTTGAAAATCAAGACAACATGTGTTTAATAAGATACCAATTTTGGGCGTCGCGAGGGTGCTAATACCTTCCTCGCGCGTAACCGACTCCCGAACCCTAAATTTTCTCTGAATTCTAATGTAGACCTAAACTTAGCCTTTTATTTGTTTTAATAAGAAATCTAATAAGTGTCCGATCACACCTAGGAAAAAGGATCGGTGGCGACTCCCTGTTTATTTCAAAAATCAAATGTCAAATTTCGAACTCTTTTTTTTCAATAAATCGCCACAATTAGCGACCAAGCTAAGCTAAAATTTTTACGTCGCTACATGATAATTTTAGAATACATATATACATATATTTTTCATGTTTTTATAAATTTACGTACACTCGTTTTTATAACGTATATACTTATATTTTATATATCTTTGTATTTTATAATCTATATACATATGCATGTAAATACTTATATTTTTATATCTTATAATTTGTATATATTCTCATATTTACATAATTTTATGTATATATATACATATATATATTTCCCTTAAATGTACATACACATGTTCATATTTTATAATTTTCATCTATTTTCCTTTTTTTTATGTTCATTTATGTATTTATTTATATGTCCATTTTTATGTTTTAGTTTATTTATTTATTTATTTGTTATGGTATATACATGATTTTTTTCTTTATTATTCGTTTTTTTGCTCATATTATTTTTGTTCACATTATCATATTTATTTATTTTTCATTATGCATATTAACACCACACTTCAAAAAAGAAATTTTTCTAAATGAGGCAATATTTAGCATTTGGAAATTCGAGAAAACGTGCCCTAAGGTGCTGGGTGTCAATTTTTCTCGTTCAACCAAATGACTTAATATCCTTTTAAAAATTTTCAAAATAAGGCAATGTTTTGCATTTGGAAATTTGAGGAACGTACCCTAAGGTGCTGGGTTTCGATTTCTCGTTTAACCAAATAGCCAAATATCCTCTCGAATTTCAATCCATGTCATCCGAGTTTTTTTAAGGATCGTATTTTAAATTTCTCTAAAGTTTTCAATTTTTCGACACTAAGACATTAAGTAATCAACTAGGTACCAATTTTGGGCGTATCGATGGTGCTAATCCTTCCTCGTGCGTAACCGACTCCCGAACCCGTTTTTCTGAATTTCGTGGACCAAAATCGTTGTTTTAATAAAATTAAATCGTTTATTAAAAACAACCACTTTTTGAGGTGATCCGATCACACCTCATCAAAAAGGATCGGTGGTGACTCCCGTTTTCGTTTTCATTTTTCAAAACCCAAGTCGACCCCGTTTTCATCAAAAAAATGGTGTCAACAGCTTGGTGACTCCACTGGGGACTTTGTATAAGAGAGTCAAGCCACGAGTTGATTATTTTTTGTCTTTTTGTCGAAAGTTGAATATTTGATTTAAATATACGATCCTCTCATTGCATTTCATTTGTTTTGAGTTATAGTTTTCATTATGTTTTGTATTTTAAATTTTTATATCTTTCCGCACATTGCATTGCATGACCGTTGGTCACACCTTTTTAGTGGGAGTGAGAAACTAGTCCTTCGTAAGGTTTTCACCTCCGTGCAGGATAGTGTATCACTTCCGGGATACATCCGTACCTATGTCTTCGTGAGATTTTCATCTCCGTGCAGCCATAGGGAAATGTATTCTCCTGAACCGAACTCGGTCTGTATGAGCCTATAATGGGTGAAGATCGAGGAATCTGCTGGTTCGGGTACCTTATCTTTAGAACTAACCCTCATATATTGGACTTAGGAACTTAACCTAGGTAGAGCCACTCCAAATCCCTAGTATTCACCTGATTAGGTACTTTTTGTTTTCCGTGCTTGCTTATGTTTTGTTCTAACCCTTCTTATTGTGTTTTGATTATGATTGCATTGCATTGCATTGCATTTGCATCTTAGGAAAGAGATATTGATTCAAGTTCGATTACTAAATTAGAAAGCTTGTCATGGAATACGGATTCCTTGATAAAGTTAGAAACAATACGACTTCCCGAATATATTCTGAGAAACACAAGAACGGTGATGGAAGAGTTCGTGACCCTGCTTCGTGGCCTGAGGATTCAAGGCAATTGTCTAAGAGCCTTCAACATTCCAACCCCTTAAAGAGGCGAACGAGCCTTATGAGGACGGGCATGTGATGGATTGCAACCAAGATCAAGAGAAGAAGCTAGCAATGGCATCTATTGGCGAGATTACCTCAAGCATGCAGATGAAGAAAATGATAGATGTTGTTTCTTGGAATATGAGGGTGAGGCCGTACATGTATCCGTTTTATGTAAAGGAATTTGCTTTCTAGAAAAGTTTCCTAAATGTAATTGAATCAGAATCAACGTCTAAACGAGTCTAAACGAGTAAATTTATTTCAGCTAACCTGGAAAACTGACCAACCAAACACCCTTACGATATCCAAGTAAAGACTAGAGAAATGGAACGAAGGTTGGAAAAGTTAGAGCGAATGCAGATTCAGATGCAGAAGCAATTGACTGAATTTCAACAAGAGATGAGAGATCAGATGCTAGAATTACGGAGAACTATGATAAACCAGTTCAACCGATTGCTAGTTGGAAAGTCAAAAGAAGTGAAAGACCCGGTGGTTTACTTTGGAGTTGATAATGAGAATCTTGTCTATTTCTTAGATTGTACTCCGACAAGTGTCCAGGTCCAGCCAGATGGGCGCCCACAAGAAGCGCTCTTTACTATCGGATCCCAACACTATCAGACTGGTACATCGACACCAGTGAATTGCCTGACAGGCTTAGGATTCAATTTGAGGAACGATTTAGTTAATCCTGTTGCTAATCTAGCCGAAATAAAGCAGATGAGGGTAGAGTACCCAGATACTACAAAGTCCCCAAGGAAGAAGGGGAATAGAAGGGATAATGTAGGCGGATATAACAAGGGCCACTCAAAACCAATCACTGTGGGCAGGCCCAAGACGGAGACCACCAGCCATCAGAGCCCTTTAAAGCAAGAACCTGGAGTGAAACCAAGTACTGAGAAGCTCCAGTTCACACAAATTTCGATGTCATATAAGGAGCTATATCAAAGCTTGTTCGATGCGCATGTTATTGCTCCTCGTTACTTGACCCCTTTACAACCTCCTTATCCCAAATGGTACGATATGAACGCACAATGCGACTCATCTAGTGCAGAAAGCTAGTCGAAAAATTCATCAACATGGGTATTGTCAAGTTGGGTGACTCATCTAGTGCAGAAAGCTATCTACCCAATCATATTGACAACGGGATGAATGCGATGTATGAAGAAGTGTTGGCAAGTGTTCACACCAATGGCATATATGAGGACACAATTGAAAAGGGAACTTGTTAGATGACCGCCCTTATAAATTTGAGAGCGTTCTAAGCGATTGGATTGCGGAAGAAATCCTTGTAGTCTTTAGATCTTATTTAGAGTAATGTTCAGAACATTTTTGTTGTTTTTAGCCTAAAGCGATAGAAATTCCTTTGTGAAATAGGCTAATGTCTGAACGTCATTATTCTAATAAAATACATTTTTGCATTCCTTTTTAAGCCAATGTTCTTTCATTCTTTTTGAATAATTATTTCTGATTATTTCATTCTTTTAGATTTTCTTCCACATCATTCATTCATAATCATATTGTATAAATAATTATTCATAAATTTATACTTTCTTTTGTATATTCTTTGGTACTTATTATGAGTCCTCAGATATCAATGACATGAGTGACACTGCTACAGACTCAGATTTTCCTTTTGAGCGAGGCATGTGTTTAGACAGATCTCATGACTTTGGAAATGACATAGATTGTAGCTTATCTCCTAACTTGTTGAGGATGGTAGAATAAGAGGATATGCAGATCCTACCTCACAAGGAATCATCAGAAATTATGAGCTTGCGAAGATTAGAATTGACCAGACCACAAACATGAAGTAAGAGCTCATCAAGTCACCTCTAGGGTTCAAAGATGGCTTCGTATGATTATACCAGGATATGCCTGGGTTAAACACCGATAATGAAATCTGCACAACAGCACGATGTCAGAAATTTACAATATGAATGATGTAATTCATTGCTGGGACAATGCCTTTCTCGTGGAGTCAGCATAGCTTTGCCCATTTGAAGTCGAATTTCCATCTCTTCAAGTTGTTGTTGGGTCCATCCTGATTAAAAAGGAAGATCCAAAGTTTTTTGTCGAAGTTGCGCCCCAAAAGGCTCAGATCAAAAAAAGAAAAAAAATCAAAAATCAAAATAAAAACAAAAAGAAAAAAGAAGAAAAAATCAAAATCAAGATCAAAATGAAAATGAAAATGAGAAAAAGAAAGAAGAATGAAAAAAGAGAAATCTATATGGAAAAAATCAGAATGAAAAAGAAAAGAAAAAGAAAAATGAGAGGTCAAGGCGAAAACCCGCAAAGGGCGCTTTGACCAAAAGTGGATTTGAGTTGAAAACCCGAAAATGACGACTCAAATTTTGAGCGAAATGGGGCAGGGACATCACCATTATTGAATACTTCTAATAGGCATTACTTCATTTTTGAGATCATTAGTTAATTCGTCAAACGGGTAGAGGCTGCTTCATGCGTCAATGTCATCATATGCCGGTATAGAATTACAGAGGAGAGGGTATCATGAATGATAGCACAATAGCTGAGGTCTGTGATCAATTCAAAATCAGACATCACAGTTCATCACTGTAATAAATTGCAAACAATGACTGAGACTTACGAGGGTTGGCATGTGAGGTTACCATCTGCCTTCCTCGTTTTTTTCGAACGGTTATCGGGACTTTGACTGGGGTAACACTGTTTTCTTTGGTTTACAAGACAGAAGTAGTTCTACCTATTGAAGTAGAAATCCTTGTTCTCTAGTTTCAGTTGAGCAAAACAAATTCAATCTGATCAAAAGGAAAAAGACTAAAAGTTATTTAGCAGAGTCATATATGCCAATGGAAAATGATACAAGCCCATGACAAACAGGGTCGTCCTAGAGAATCCCACAAGAGGGCTGGATGTTGAAAGAAGATTCTTCCTCAACGAAAGGATGCTAGAAGGAAATGAATGCCAAACTGGAAATGTCCCTATGTTGTAAAAGATGATCATTTCTAGAGGAACACTGATCCGGAGTGAGATTGCTAATCCTATAAACTCAGATCCAGTCAAGAAACACGTCGTTTAAAGAAAAAGAAAGGACCAAGGTGAAAACCCGCAAAGGGCACTTTGAGTCAAAAAAATGAAAAATGGAGAGGCTAAGGGGAAAACCCGCAAAGGGCATCTTAGGCCAAAGGGGATTTGAGTTGAAAACCCGAAAAAGACGGCTCAAATATTGATCAGAATGGGGCATGAGGTGATCAGAGCGATTCGAATTTTGATCATATTGGGGAATGTGATGATCTTGTTATACCTGAATCAACAAGAAAGGGTAGGCAACGTCTTGGGGCATCGACAAAGTAATGTAGATCTCCTAAACACATGTCAAACTCAGAATGGTCTTCATAAAGTTTGTACAGAGAAGTTCAAGCTGCGATATCCGGGGCACCCAATTCTCATATTATTTATATTGAATTTTTTTGTTCTTGGAATACTTCATTCTTTTCCAAAATATGCATTCCCAATCAATTTCTTTATTATCCTTCTTTACTATTTTGGATAATTTATTCATTTTGAGTTATGCTTAGAACCAGCTTTATTCTTATCCATTGTTATGTTCTTTTTGCAAGCATGTTGCATTGGAATAATGATTAATGGACTAATAAAACTTTAACAAAGGAAGTTTTGCATATTACTCTGAAAAGTTTCTAAATAATATAAGAACCTGAAACAGGACTATTGTTTAGAACACACCAAATTTAAAGGTTAGAAATTTGAGAAGGAAGAGTCTAAGTTTGGACTTTCTCTTTGGATTTTGTTGTCAAATGCATTGGTTGAAAAAAATGACAAGATGTCGTGTTAATAACAAAGCTTAAATAAACAAACAAGCAATGATCACCAGGCAATAGGAAGAGGTTTCCTCGGAGAAGAAATTTTTTATGAGCATTTGGTATGACATCATTAGAATGGTATAAAGGACCAAAGAATTTAGAAATTTGAGAAGGAAGAGTCTAAGTTTGGACTTTCTCTTTGGATTTTTTTGTCAAATGCATTGGTTGAAAAAAATGACAAGATGTCGTGTTAATGACAAAGCTTAAATAAACAAACAAGCAATGATCACCAGGCAATAGGAAGAGGTTTCCTCGGAGAAGAAATTTTTTATGAGCATTTGGTATGACATCATTAGAATGGTATAAAGGACCAAAGAATTTCACATCATGTATCCTCGAATGGTGAAGGAGAAGATTGAGGAAAAGCCATATATTTCTACCCTTAAATTACAGCGGGAGAGTGATGGTACAAATTTTGGCGTCCCAGTGGATATAACTTTGAGGTTTATAGTGGGGGCAGGCTGGCTAAATATTTCTTCAGAAAACGCCAGTCGAGAAGGAAGGTGTTATAGCACTTCGATGACAAAGCCTTAATAAACTTCGAGTAATGATAACCTAAGCGAGATCATTCACGAAAAATAAAATTCTACATTCATGCAAACACCATTCACACATGTCTAGTTAGGAGCATTTGATTCATTTTTATCATGCCATCCTAATCATTAGGCATAATTAGGTTCATTATACAGGTCGTGTTCCCCAGGGAATAGACCGAAGAATTTCAGATCTTATCTCCCTGAGTTTACAGCGGAGCAGATTGAAGCTAGTAATCCTATCTCCCTGAGATTACAGTGGAGAATATTAAAATAAAGGATCTTATCTCTCTGAAGTTACAGCAGAGTAGATCGCATCAGGTCTTATCTCCCTGAGGTTATAGTGGAGTAGACCGAAGAATTTCAGATCTTATCTCCCTGAGGTTACAGTGGAGCAGATTGAAGCCAGAGATCTTATCTCCCTGAGATTACAGCGGAGCAGATCCAAGACACTATCCTATCTCCCTGAAGTTACAGTGGAGCGGATTAAAATAAAGGATCTCATCTCTCTGAAGTTACAGTAGAGTAGACCGCATCAGGTCTTATTTCCCTGAGGCTACAGTGGAGTAGACCGAAAAATTTCAGATTTTATCTCCCTGAGGTTACAGTGGAGCAGATTGAAGCTAGTAATCCTATCTCTATAAGATTACAGTGGAGCGGATTAATATAAAAGATCTTATTTTTCTGAAGTTATAGTAGAGTAGATCGCATCAGGTCTTATCTCCCTGAGGTTATAGTGGAGTAGATCAAAGAATTTTAGATCTTATCTCCCTGAGGTTACAGTGGAGCAGATTGAAGCTAGTAATCCTATCTCCCTAAGATTACAGTGGAGCGGATTAAAATAAAGGATCTTATCTCTTTGAAGTTATAGCAGATTAGATCGCATCAGGTCTTATCTCCCTGAGGTTACAGTGGAGTAGGTCGAAGAATTTCAGATCTTATCTCCCTGAGGTTACAGTGGAGCAGGTTGAAGCCAGAGATCTTATCTCCCTAAGATTACAGTGGAGTAGATCCAAGACACTATCCTGAAGTTACAGTGGAGCGAATTAAAATAAATGATCTTATCTCTCTGAAGTTACAGCAGAGTAGATCGCATCATATCTTATCTCCCTGAGGTTACAGTGGAGTAGACCGAAGAATTTCAGATCTTATCTCCCTGAGGTTACAGTGGAGCAGATTGAAGCCAGAGATCTTATCTCCCTGAAATTACAACGGAGCAGATCCAAGACACTATCCTATCTCCCTGAAGTTACAGTGGAGCGGATTAAAATAAAGAATCTCATCTCTCTGAAGTTACAGTAGAGTAGATCGCATCAGGTCTTATCTCCCTGAGGCTACAGTGGAGTAGACCGAAAAATTTCAGATCTTATATCCCTGAGGTTACAGTGGAGCAGATTGAAGCTAGTAATCCTATCTCCCTGAGATTACAGTGGAGCGAATTAAAATAAAGGATCTTATCTCTCTGAAGTTATAGCAGAGTAGATCGCATCAGGTATTATATCTCTGAGATTACAGTGTAATAGACCGAAAAATTTCAAATCTTATCTCCTTGATGTTACAGTGGAGCAGATTGAAGCTAGTAATCCTATCTCCCTGAGATTACAGTGGAGCGGATTAAAATAAATGATCTTATCTCTCTGAAGTTATAGCAGAGTAGATCGCATCAGGTCTTATCTCCCTGAGGTTACAGTGGAGTAGATCGAAGAATTTCAAATCTTATCTCCCTGAGGTTACAGTGAAGTAGGTTGAAGCTAGAGATCTTATCTTCTTGAGATTACAGCGGAGTAGATCCAAGACACTATCCTGAAGTTACAGTGGATCGGATTAAAATAAAGGATCTTATCTCTCTGAAGTTACAGCAGAGTAGATCGCATCATGTCTTATCTCCCTAAGGTTACAGTGGAGTAGACCGAAGAATTTCAGATCTTATCTCCCTAAGGTTACTGTGGAGCAGATTGAAGCCAGAGATCTGATCTCCCTGAGATTACAGCGGAGCAGATCCAAGACACTATCCTATCTCCCTGAAGTTACAGTGGAGCGGATTAAAATAAAGGATCTCCTCTCTCTGAAGTTACAGTAGAGTAGATCGCATCAGGTCTTATCTCCCTGAGGCTACAGTGGAGTAGACCGAAAAATTTCAGATCTTATCTCCCTGAGGTCACAGTGGAGCAAATTGAAGTTAGTAATCCTATCTCCCTGAGATTACAGTGGAGCGGATTAAAATAAAGGATCTCATCTCTCTGAAGTTACAGAAGAGTAGACCGCATCAGGTCTTATCTCCCTGAGGCTACAGTGGAGTAGACCGAAGAATTTCAGATCTTATCTCCCTGAGGTTACAGTGGAGCAGATTTGAAGCTAGTAATCCTATCTCTCTAATATTACAGTGGAGCGGATTAATATAAAAGATCTTATTTCCCTGAAGTTATAGCAGAGTTGATCGCATCAGGTCTTATCTCCCTGAGGTTACAGTGGAGTAGATCGAAGAATTTTAGATCTTATCTCCCTGAGGTTACAGTGGAGCAGGTTGAAGCCAGAGATCTTATCTCCCTGAGATTACAGCGGAGTAGATCCAAGACACTATCCTGAAGTTACAGTGGAGCGGATTAAAATAAAAGATCTTATCTCTCTGAAGTTACAGCAGAGTAGATCACATCAAGTCTTATCTCCCTGAGGTTACAGTGGAGTAGACCGAAGAATTTCAGATCTTATTTCCCTGAGGTTACAGTGGAGCAGATTGAAGCTAGTAATCCTATCTCCCTGAGATTACAGTGGAGCGGATTAAAATAAAGGATCTTATCTCTCTGAAGTTATAGTTGAGTAGATCGCATCAGGTATTATCTCCCTGAGGTTACAGTGGAGTAGATCGAAGAATTTTAGATCTTATCTCCCTGGGGTTACAGTGGAGCAGGTTGAAGCCAGAGATCTTATCTCCCTGAGATTACAGTGGAGTAGATCCAAGACACTATCCTGAAGTTACAGTTGAGCGGATTAAAATAAAGGATCTTATCTCTCTGAAGTTATAGCAGAGTAGATCGCATCAGGTCTTATCTCTCTGAGATTACAGTGGAATAGACCGAGGAATTTCAGATCTTATCTCCCAAGGTGGAGAATATTGAAGATGACAGACTTTACCTCCCTGCAAGTACAGTGGAGTATATTGAAGCCACCAGTCCTATCTCCCTAAGCAGTAGTGGAGCAGGTCGAAGATGGTAGATCTTATCTCCCTAAGCAGTAGTGAAGCAGGTCGAAGATGGTAGATCCTATCTCCCTAAGTAGTAGTGGAGCAGGTCGAAGATGGTAGATCTTATCTCCCTAAGCAGTAGTGGAGCAGATTGAAGATGGTGAATCTTATCTTCCTAAGCAGTAGTGAAGCAGATTTAAGCCACCAGTCCTATCTCATTAAGCAGTAGTGGAGCAGGTTGAAGATGGTAGATCCTATCTCCCTAAGCAGTAGCGGAGCAGGTCAAAGATGGTAGATCTTATCTCCGTAAGCAGTAGTGGAGCAGATCGAAGACGACGAATCTTATCTTCCTAAGCAGTAGTGAAACAGATTTTAGCCACCAATCCTATCTCCCTAAGCAGTAGTGGAGCAGGTCGAAGATGGTAGATCCTATCTCCCTAAGCAGTAGTGGAGCAGGTCGAAGATGGTAGATCTTATCTCCCTAAGCAGTAGTGGAGCAGATCGAAAATGGCGAATCTTATCTTCCTAAGCAGTAGTGAAGCAAATTTAAGCCACCAGTCCTATCTCCCTAAGCAGTAGTGGAGCAGGTCGAAGATGGTAGATCCTATCTCCCTAAGAAGTAGTGGAGCAGGTCAAAGATGGTAGATATTATCTCCCTAAGCAGTTGTTGACACCATTTTTTTGGATTGAAAACGGGGTCGACTTGGGTTTTGAAAAATGAAACGGGAGTCGCCACCAATCCTTTTTTATGAGGTGTGATTGGATCACCTCGAAAAGTGGTTGTTTTTAATAAACAGCTTGATTTTATTAAAAGAACGATTTTGGTCCACGAAATTCAGAAAACGCGTTCGGGAGTCGGTTACGTACGAGGAAGGATTAGCACCCTCGTAACGCCCAAAATTGGTACCTAGTTGATTAGTTAGTGTCTTGATGTCGAAAATTGAAAACTTTGAAGAATTTTAAAAATACGATCCTTGTATTAAAATATTAAATTTTTTTTGGGAAAATGAGCATATTTCACGTTAGTCGAGGAAGAGAATCATATCCGTAAGTTAGAATACAATATCTCGAATTCCCGATACCCGAATGAAAAAATGCTTATTTAAAAGATATTTAACTATCTTGGATTTAAAAGGGATCACGACCAGTAAGTTAAGACACGATCCTTTATAAATCCCGAGATCATTTAAAACTTGAGTTTGAAAAGTTTCGTGCATTTAGATTTATCGAGAAAATCGAAACCTAGTAAGTTAGGGCACGATTCTCTCCAATCTAAACACGAAATGCCATTTTTAAAACAAATCTTGTTATATCAAGTAAAATAAAACACGAAATCGTAGTAAAGAATGTGAAAGCAGATTACATTTTGTTATGCATGGAAAAATCATAATGAATACGAAAGTATAAAAATGATATGAACAACGATAACAACAATAAATAAAAGTCAATCCTACAATCATATAAAATAACAATGTAGATAAACAAATAAATTAAAACTTTCATTCAAAATAATAATGGAAATGAAACAAATAGTGAACACAAATAAAAATGTAAAGGGATATACATGTATATAAATGTAAATTAAAATATGTGTGTATATACATAAAATTATAGAAATATATAGAAACATGTATATATGAAAGTATGTATATGTATATGTACTTTATATATTTATATAAAATATAAAAACATATGTACATAAATATATATACTTATAAAAATTTAGAAAATATGTATGTAGATATAAGTATACGTATACAAATCATAAAATATATAAAAATAGGAGTTTGTATATGTACCAATATATGCGTATAAAGTTAAAATATATAAAATATAAAGGTAGGTATATATACGTATATTTATAAAAATTAAAAGAGCGTATATTAACATATATATGTATATATTAAAAGTATATGTATACATGCAAAATAAATTATAAAAATAGGTATCACAAAAAGGTAAGTATGTAAGTATATTAAAAATATATATAAAAATATGCATATATTAAAAATAAAGCTGGAAATAAAATAAAACTAATTAATATATTAATATAATAATAGCAAATACATAAAAAGGAAAATAAAGCTGACAATAATTAATATTAAAAAATAATAACATTGAAATAATTAACTAAAATAATGAAAGTATTAAAATGCGGACTAAATCAAACTAATAATGAACATATTGGGCAAATTTAAAATAAAAAGGATTAGATTGCAACAAGCGCCAAAAGGAGAGGGACTAAAAGAGTAAATAAACTAAGACTCCCAAAACGCAGCACTGCGATGGATTAAATTAATACAAAAATAAAATTATGGGGCTAGATTAAAAATAAAAGAAAATAGCAAAAAGGGGCTTGATTGAAGCATGCTGCAGAGTGAAAGGACTGCGCGCGCAATTATACCCTTCAAAGAAACACGCGGATCCTCCCCCTGGGTCGGGTCACCGCGCGGGTCGAAGGGGCTAAAACGGCGCCGTTTTGTTTGGGGTATTTAAACCCCAATTTTCCCAAAAAAATTTCATTTATCAGGTTCCTTAAAAAAATGCAGAATATAAAAAATCAAAAACATTCTTCTCTCAGCCTCCCCTGTTGCCAGACGAACGGGCCACCGTCGGCCCCGCCGTCAGCGGCGGTTAAAAGCTCAAACGTTGGGTTTTTAAGACCCTGCTTCAATGACCGACTGAAGGCCAAGCTTTCATGGTCTCAGGGTTGCGAGAGTAAGAATCGGATCGCCGCTTTCCTCGCCCGATTTCGGTGACCGAAATAGGACTCCGGCGACGATGCACACGGGGTGTTCAGATAACGTTCCTCTTCCTTCCTTTTTTAGATTTTAAAGAAATGAAATCGAAATGAAAATATTCAAAAAAAAAAACCTATGAACAATAAAAGAAAACAGAGAAAATAAAAGGTGAAGTCACCTTGAATTTTTATTTCTGCTAATATATCTTTTTGTTACAAAAATCACTACAGACCCTAAAAAAAGTTACATATTCGACTTTTATAGCCGATTCTCTACTGCTTGTGTTCTTTGCTCTCTTCTTCTTTGTTTTATTCCTTTTTTACATGTGACGGCGCAAGTGGCCAAGTGGCCGATGTGACAACGGTGGTGAGCGGCATGACAGTGCTGATGGAGGCGGTGCCGGGCTAGGGGTCAGAGGGCTGCGGCGCTAGGGTTTCTTTTCTGAAACCCTAGCTTAGCTTTGAGTGGGGTTGGGCCAGTTGGGCCTTGTTTTGGGCTCCGGGTTAGGCTAGGTCTAGGTGGGTTTGGAATTAGGCAGTTGTGGTTTAATTGTTTTTGTTTAGTTTAGGGTTAATTGAGTTTTGGGCTAAAAATTAGGCTTGTACAGCAGTAGTGGAGCAGATCGAAGACGGCGAATCTTATCTTCCTAAGCAGTAGTGAAGTAGATTTAGGCCACCAGTCAAATCTCCCTAAGCAGTAGTGGAGCAGGTCGAAGATTGTAGATCTTATCTCCCTAAGCAGTAGTGGAGCAGATCGCATCAAGTCTTATCTCCCTAAGCAATAGTGGAGCAGACAGAAGAAACCAATCCTATCTCCCTAAAGTTGCAGTGGAGCAGATTAAAACCACAAATCTTATCTTCCTAAGCAGTAGTGGAGCAGATCGCATCAAGTCCTATCTCCCTGACGTTGCAGCGGAGTAGACTAAAACCACAAACATCGTCCCCCTGAAGTTGCGGCGAAGAAAATTAAAGCTACAAGTTAGATCCTTTTGAAATGCAGAAAAGCGGGTTGAAGCAACAAAACACAGTGGACTGGAATGAAGCTACTAGAAAAAGAGGAGCATCAAAGAAGTCAAGACTCGACACGACAGGGCAAATTTGGTCTTTCTTGGTCTTTGCTCTGTTCTCGTTACACGACAACGAGCAAAGAGGGGCAGCTGTACAAAGCCCAAATTTGCTCCAGCCCAACAAACTAAATTAAGCCCAATTACAGAAACAAAGCTCGGTGGCCCAAAACCTTAAAATTTTTTTGGAATGGCCAGAAACCCTAGGGTTTCTGGCGCCCCTCGCGCCGTTGCTACCCCATGTGCGCCTTCAGCGCGTACCACACCCGATATCTGCCACCGCCAGCCCTCCTTTCACCGAAATGGCAAGTTGACCTTGCCGTGTACCTACAAAGAGAAAAGAAACAAGCAAAGTAGAAGAAAACAGTAGCAATGAGAGATTTTCTTAGATCCTTTTTTCTTTTCTTTCGGCTATAAAGCCGAAGGTGTTGCATTGTAAAGAGGGGGGAAATTCTTTTTTTCTTTTCTTTTGTAACATTTCCACAGAAATAGGAAATAAAGAAATCAAAAGGTGATTTCCGATTCTTCTTGTTTTGGTTTTTAGATATTTCAACTTTTTCTTTATTTTTGTTTACTATTTACTTATACATATAATAAAAATAAAAAAGGGGAGAGACTCACCGAAAATAGGGCTTGAAACGCCAGTTTTCATGCTTGATCGGCCGTCGGTTTAACGCCGACGTCGCAGGCGGACGAGCGGCGGTGAGAAGCCCGATCGACGGAAGACATGGGGGGCATTAAGAGGATTTCTGTTTTTTTTTCTGATGGGGAAGGAAAAATGAAAAGAATAAAAAAAATGGGTTTAAAATAGATAAATGAAACGTCGCCGTTTTGATGGGGTCAGGAAAGCCCCAAAACGACGTCGTTTTGGGCTCCTGACCCGAGACCCGACCCGCCTACCCAAGGGGATCCGCGTGTTTTGACAGAAGGGCTAATTTCACGTTTAGCCCTTCCGCTTTTTAATTATTTTTAAATCAATTTTTTTATATTTTAAATTTACCCCGTTAATTTATTGCGTTTTCAATATTAGTCCCTTCCGAAACTACGTCGTTTTAAAGAAGAAGGACAAATTTGCTTTTTAGCCCCTCCATGTTTCGCACGTATTCAGAGTAGTCTTTCCTCTTTTGTTTATTTGCGTTTTGAGCTCCGAATCTTGTTTTAATATTTAATCTAATCCTTTTGTTATTTTGTTTACTTTCTTAATAAATTTCATATTATTATTGTTATTATTATTATTATTATTGCTTTTATATATATAGGAGTATATCTTTTTCTTTATATTTTTACATATATACTTATATAAATACTTTTTATATTTTATGATAGTTATATACGTATATATGTACATATTTACTTATATATATACTTTATATAATAATTTTAGAATACATATATACATATATTTTTCATGTTTTTATAAATTTGCGTACACTCGTTTTTATAACATATATACTTATATTTTATATATCTTTGTATTTTATAATCTATATACATATGCATGTAAATACTTATATTTTTATATCTTATAATTTGTATATATTCTCATATTTACATAATTTTATGTATATATATACATATATATATTTCCCTTAAATGTACATACACATGTTCATATTTTATAATTTTCATCTATTTTCCTTTTTTTATGTTCATTTATGTATTTATTTATATGTCCATTTTTATGTTTTAGTTTATTTATTTATTTATTTGTTATGGTATATACATGATTTTTTTTTCTTTATTATTCGTTTTTTTTGCTCATATTATTTTTGTTCACATTATCATATTTTTTTTTCATTATTCATATTAACACCACACTTCAAAAAAGAAAATTTTTTTAAATGAGGCAATATTTAGCATTTGGAAATTCGAGAAAACGTGCCCTAAGGTGCTGGGTGTCGATTTTTCTCGTTCAACCAAATGACTTAATATCCTTTTAAAAATTTTCAAAATAAGGCAATGTTTTGCATTTGGAAATTTGAGGAACGTACCCTAAGGTGCTGGGTTTCGATTTCTCGTTTAACCAAATAGCCAAATATCCTCTCGAATTTCAATCCATGTCATCCGAGTTTTTTTTTAAGGATCGTATTTTAAATTTCTCTAAAGTTTTCAATTTTTCGACACTAAGACATTAAGTAATCAACTAGGTACCAATTTTGGGCGTATCGATGGTGCTAATCCTTCCTCGTGCGTAACCGACTCCCGAACCCGTTTTTCTGAATTTCGTGGACCAAAATCGTTGTTTTAATAAAATTAAATCGTTTATTAAAAACAACCACTTTTTGAG
Organism: Gossypium hirsutum; assembly: GCF_007990345.1. Lineage (NCBI taxonomy): Eukaryota > Viridiplantae > Streptophyta > Magnoliopsida > Malvales > Malvaceae > Gossypium > Gossypium hirsutum. Next base: position 34,916,099 of record NC_053445.1, on the reverse strand, counting down.
GTGATCCGATCACACCTCATCAAAAAGGATCGGTGGCGACTCTCGTTTTCATTTTCATTTTTCAAAACCCAAGTCAACCCCGTTTTCATCAAAAAAATGGTGTCAACATCTTTGATATAGTAAAAAAAGGAAATAAAGTGACAAAAAGGGAAATTTTGAGTTATGGCAACATTGGGAAGTATATTATGATATATTAATTCAAGAAAGGATTAAATCGTAAAAGTGAGAAAATTTTTGTTGATTAAGAGTAAATACTCAAAATTTGAGGGGGTAAAGTGTAAATATGAAAAAAGTTGAAGGACCAATGGTGCAAATATTTTAAGGGTGGAATAATCTAGAAACTAAGAAATATGGATGAATTAGGACCAAATTGAAAAGGAACATGAAGAATCACCATCCCACTATTTTTCCCATGCACCAACGTGAGAAGAAGAGAGAAAGAAAGAAAATTTTGCTTTCTTTACAATTTGGTCCTTCCACCAAAAATTCACCATTTTCACCTAGAAATCAAAAGAATTTACATATCCATCAAGAGAGAAAGATAACAAGGAGACTATGGGGAGCTAGAATATCATTTTAGATTCAAGAAAGAAAAGTTGGACGAGAGAGAAAATCAAGTTAAAGGTTGAAACTAATAGGACGAGGTAAGAACATCAAGATTTCAATATATTTTTAAGTTTGATATTGTTGAAAAAGCATGAAAATGATGTTATAGTAGAGTTTTCTTAAATAAGGTCTTATGTTCTTGATATATTAGTGAAGGGAGATAAGAGAAAGTGATGAGAAATATTATAGAAAAAAAAGAATAAGGGAGTTTTAAACTTAGTAATCAACATCTTGCATTAAAACAGTTTCGGACAGCAGCAGTAATCTAATTTTGAAAAATCACCAAAAATTGTGGGAATCAAATTAGAATATTAATAAAACATTAAATTAAATCTTAATGAGTCTAGTTTCTCATAGAAGAAACGGTGTAAGAAATGAAGTTGTAAATCATGAGATATAATAAATTTTGTGAGATAACGTCAAAATGATTTCGGGTTCCCCTGTTCTAAATTTGGAAAATCATCAAAAATTTGAGAAAAATAATTAGGGGCTTAAATTTATATTTTTAAATCATTAATTATTATATTTTCAATAGAAACAAGCGGTAACATCATCCGAATCCCATACGAGGAGATAATTAATTTTTAGTGAAGAAGGGTCGAAACTGTCAGACAGCAGAACAAGGATGACTTTAAAGAATAAACTGCACTAATTGGCTAAACCATAAATTCTGAAAATTTTATGGTAGGAATATATGTGAGTCTAGTTTCATATAAATTTATTGGATCTTAATTCAGAGTCCTTTAGCTCAAGATATAAATAATTTAGTGATTATGACTCAAGTGGACAGCTTTGAATGAACATATAAATAAATAGTGAAATTATAGATAATGTTACATATAAGCATGTTCTATACATTAAGGATGTGGAATGGAGAGGAGGAGGAAAATACATACTTATTCAACTAGCATGAGTTTTCATTAAAAATGGCTAATTTGCATGTTTTAGGTTCAGGGACTAAATTGAATAAAAGTAAAATTTTAAGGGTAAATTTGTAAAAAGTCAAAAAGTGACCAAATTGCATGAAATGAATTGTTTTATTATTTAAACTAATAATTTGAATGAAATATTAATTTAGATCAAGATTGGGTGGAAATTCAAGGAAAATAGAAAATTACTAAAATGTCCCTAAATTTTGGTATTTCTGCAATTTAGCCTGGTAAGTTCGTATGAACTATATTCTGTATAATTTTAATTAAAGTGAATGTTATTTGGTCATGAATATTATATAAATATGTGTTTTATTATTGGAATTGAATTATTATTGGTAATATGTATAATTATTAGATGCATTGAAATGATTATCGGAAGCTCGATTAGGTTAGAAGCTTGTCGGAGATATACAACACTATCCATTGGTTCTATCAGTAATTTTGGATGATTTGATTCTGGTTATAATGGCATGAATAAGTTAAATTGACCAACGCTAGCTCATTAATGTTTTGATTTTGATTGGTTATAAATATGAATGCTTGATGAAATGAAATGTTTGTAAATTAATTTGTAAACTCCGGTAATGCTCTATAACCCTATTCTGACGATGGATACAGGTTAGGGGTGTTACAGAATAAGGTATGTTTTTTCATAGCACAACACCTTCAATTGATAATTATGTTTTTTCATTTGAAACTTTTCAAAAAGTTGTGTTATTTTAATATATTGATTCAGATGCAACTTTTTATAATAAAAATATAAATAGTAATTATTAGAATTATTTCAAAAAATAAAAATAATTAATTGAAAAAAATATTTTACCACCAAGCACAAGCTTTTGGTCCAAGTACCAATCTTTTGACCATATATATAACCCAATAAATATTTCCACATACTTAGAACATTTTTAGATGAACAATGTGTTTATTTATAATTAGTGTAAAGATATTATAACGTGAAATAAAAAAAATTAAATGCACCGGAAGTAAACACTCTTCTAAAAGGGCTCTCAGTGTGCTAACAGTGCAAACTACTAATATATATATTAACCCATTCAAATTTAAGTGAAGTCAAAATTATCAATTCAATTTCTAAAATTAAAAATAAAAGAAAGTTAAGGAAAAAAGTATTAGAATTCCAAATACTAATTTACAGAAAAAAAAAGTACTTCAACCTTCTCTTCCTTCTCATTGGATTCAACCTATAAAAAAAAGAAGTTTAGAGTTGGATAACATTAACAAAGAAAAAAAAACCATTGTTGATGAGTTTTTGAAGAGAGAGTGATAAAGGTATAAGGCACATACTATCATGGAAACCAGCAAAAGAGTAGCCATTAAAAACATTAGAGCTTTGAAATTGAAAACCATGGTGAAGAAAAGAGGCCTATGCTATGATTTGATGCCACTAGAAACCCACTCTTGTGGGTTTAAATAGAGTTTGTGGCCACGGTGATAAACCATGTCATTTACTACTTGTTCCTATAAATGTTTGTATGATAGCTTCACCGTATCATTGATGGCATTAGTTAAAGCCTAATTTTAGTTTTTTTAAAAATTCATAAACTATTATATAATATTTAATATGATATTACCAAAAATATACATATTAAAATTGATTATAATCAAAATAAGGGTTAGTATCACATTTAGCTTTTAAATTTTAGGAGAACGATGAATCTGGCATTTGTATTAAAAAAATTGTGTATTTTGATTTTGTGATGCAATTAAGCTTAACCTTTAATTTTATTAAAATTTGATCTTACACTACGTTCGATTATATGATGACTTGCGGAGGTTTGTATTGATTTGGTAAAAGTATCACGAAGGCCCTTATATTATTAGTCAGGTTGCATCTCGCTACCTCTACTCAAAAAATGGACAAATTAGTTCATGTATGTAGATCAAAGAGTAAACTAGTCTTTCTGTTAAAAATTTCATCCATTTTTACTGTTAAACATGGTCCATGTACGTCAGTATGAGGTACATGTAACACGTCACGTGTCACTGTTTGGTTATTCCATCAACCACGCTAGTGTTTAACAGTATAAATGAATGAATTTTTTTTACAGAAAAAAACCAATTTACTTTTTGATCTAATGTATAGAGACTAATTTACCCATTTTTTAAATAGAGAAAACAAAATGCAATCTAAATCCTAATATAACTGTCTCTATAATACTTATACCGATTTATTTTTATGTCATTTTCTTCTTTCCTCAAAACCCACCTTTTCTCTTTGCTCTTTCTTTGACTCAAGAGTCCAAACCCCTCTCTCTGGCTCAAAAGTTTTTTTTTCTTTCTCTAGAAAAGCTTGACATTTTCACTATAACATTTTTAGTATTGATACCATATTGCAATTTGTTTAAAGTTTAAGGGTTAAATGTGATATAACTTTAAAAATAACCTATAAATATATGTATCTATCTATATCTCTATATATAAGTCCCTCGTTGAGTTTATAATATGAATCAATTAGACATCAACACAATTAAGAAATTACTAAAAAAAATAAAATTTAAAAGTAACAAATTTTGTTATAAGAATATTTATGTTATTATACTTTTGTTTTTAATTAAATAGTTAAAGTATGATTTTAAAAAAAAAATTAAAATGGTGAATGGATAAGTTGGGATTTAAGATCCTTTAGATTAAATGCTAGTTTGATCTATAGTGTTAGAGATAATTATATATACATTAATAATCTAATAGTTGAATTCATCAATATATTTATATTTATCATACATGTAAAATTTTTAACCGATTTAATATTTCTATCCTATCGATCTAGAATATTCTCTATATTAATATAATAATATATATTATCTAACATGAGTGAATAGCAATCGCCCTAAAAAATGGAAAATTGCTTTTTAGTTATTTCATAAATGATAAAAATAAAAGTTTATATATGATAAAATTGTATTTTGACCCTCCAAAATGAAAAGGTTTCTATTTATTCATTTAAAAATAATAAAATCATGAGTTAATATATGATAAAATCACACTTTGATACCTTTAAAATGTTTTCCAAATTTACTCATGTTATCCAAAGTAAAGTTTTCATATAGTTTAGGAAACAAATTAAATGGAGCAATTCTTTATTTTACAAGTGGCATTGTTCTTTGAGTTACGCATCCTTCATCATAAAATTGAAATTTTATAAAATTAAAAACTTTTAACATCCTTCAATAAAACTTTATAAAATTAAAATTTCTTTTTATCAAATTTTGTTTATGAAAGGTATTGGGGAAAGGTAGGGAGAATGTGACAATGCAGGGCCAATTTACCTAAACAGACGAAGAGTCAAAAATAAACAAGAGGAGAAGGAAGGCTACTACGAAAGCTAGGAGGATTGTATGCTTAAAGTAAGAGATTAAGATTATTAATGGGGGAGGAGATCCCTTGTCCTTAGATCTAGAGGGCATCTATAAGAAAAGTCTTCTTATCTAGTAGTAGTAACATGGTAGGGTGGTTATCATCATGGAGTGCGTGGGGGATGTATATGATGTGGTCTATTTTGTTATTCTTTTTGAGAGAGTACGAGGTTATTATGCTCAGGTGAACCCCAGTGGTCCTTAAAATGAGTGTTCACACTAAAAAATAGGTGGGCCATGTTGTTCTAATAGGGTCGGAAGCGTGTAAATTATTGTACTAAAAAATCACACAAAGTTCAATTCCCAAGGAAGAGAGGTGGATCACATGGATCTCTTAAATACCAAGTCTTTCCTTAGACAAAATATCCCTTCTATAGTAATTTAATAGCACAATTAAATACTACTATTATACCCTCAAATATTGAAAGAAAAATAGGACAAGAAAGAACACAAGAGATTTAACGAGGTTCGGTAAATTATACCTACGTCCTCAGGCACTAACACCAGATGATAACTTTACTATCTCCAAAGTATTACAAACAAATAGAATTCCTTAAGAATTCTCAAATGGGAGAAGAGAGAAAACTAATAGAGAAAGATTGGTTGGGATGGTTGAAATGAGAAATGGTTAGGCCTATTTATAGTTGAGGTTCAGGGACTAACTTACAAATGGCCTAAAAAATTAGGGACCAAAATTGCAATTATACCATTCAACTTTAAACAACTTGCCAACTATTTTTTTTCTTTCGGTGCCAATTGCACCTCCCACCATTTTTGACTTTTCAACCCCTTTTTAATTTAACTTATCAACAATCTCCACCTTGAAGATTTGATTAGGATAATCACATCTTCACACACTTCCTTCAACTCCCCAAATTCGATAAAGCTATCTTTTGTAGTGCCTCCAAATGCGCTCTCGAGCGCCATACACCTAAAGGTGCTCAAATTCTCAGGATGTTAATCAAGTTCAAACAATGATTAAACTTGATTGTTGTTACCACCTTGGTCATCATATCTGCGGGATTATCTGCTGTCGGAATCTTCTGAAGTAGAATTTTTCCTTTTTCAAAGACTTCCCGCACAAAGTGATATCTTACGTCGATATGCTTGGTTCTTGAATGATAGACTTGATTTTTCGCTAAATGAATAGCGCTCTGACTGTCACAATATAAACTTATGTGACTTTGAACAACTCCTAAGTCTTTCAACAATCCATTAAGCCAAATAGCCTCCTTAAGAGCTTCTGTAACTGCCATATATTCTGCCTCTGTAGTAGACACAGCTACTGTAGACTGTAAGGTAGACTTCCAACTCACTGGGGCTTTCGCAAGAGTAAACAAATACCCCGTAGTTGAACGACGTTTATCTAAATCACCAGCAAAGTCGGAATCAACATATCCAACTACAAACTGACCAAGTGCTTCATCCTGTTCAAAAATTAAACCAACATCTACGGTTTTTCGAAGATACCGTAGAATCCATTTCACAACTTGCCAATGTCCTTTTCCAGGATCATGCATATACCTGCTCACAACTCCAACAGCTTGTGAAATGTCAGGCCTCGTACACACCATCGCATACATCAAACTCCCAACTGCATTAGCATATGGGACTTTCGCCATATATTCTCTTTCATCTTCAGTCTTCGGAGATAATTGAGCACTAAGTTTCAAATGAGAAGCAAGTGGGGTACTTACATGTTTTGTGTTTTCATTTACACCAAAACATTGTAATACCTTTTTCAGATATTGCTTCTGATTTAAACAGAGCTTGCCACTCGGTCTATCTCTACTTATCTCCATGCCGAGAATCTTCTTGGCCTCACCTAGATCTTTCATCTCGAACTCTTGATTCAACTGAGCCTTCAGCTTATCTATCTCATTTTGGCTCTTCGAAGCGATTAACATATCATCAACATACAAGAGTAGATAAATGAAAGATCCGTCATGCAGCTTCTGCAAATACACACAATTGTCATATTTGCTTCTTGTGTACTTCTGCCTTCTCATAAAGCTATCAAATCGCTTGTACCACTGCCTCGGGGATTGCTTCAATCCATATAGCGATTTGTTAAGCTTACAAACCCAATTTCTACCACCAGCATCTGTGTATCCTTCTGGCTGAGTCATATAGATCTGCTCTTCTAACTCACCATGCAAGAAAGCCGTCTTAACATCAAGTTGAGCTAGCTCCAAATTCAATTGTGCTACCAAGGCCAACAAAATTCTAATGGAGGAATGCTTCACAACAGGGGAAAATACATCATTGTAGTCAATTCCCTCCTTCTGAGCGTAGCCTTTAGCTACCAATCTTGCCTTGTAGCGAATATCCTTCTTGCTAGGAGATCCATCTTTCTTTGCGAATACCCACTTGCATCCGATTGCCCTTTTACCTTTCGGTAATTGCGCCAACTCCTAAGTATTGTTCTTCCGGAGAGACTGCATTTCTTCATCCATGGCGCTTTTCCATTTATCACTTTCTAAGCTTTGCATTGCTTCTTGATAAGTGATAGGAATATCATCAACAACGGGAAGGGCGTAGGCCACCATATCAGTAAATCTAGCAGGTTTACGAATTTCTCTCCGTGGCCTTGCAACTGCAACTGGTTCTGGTGTACTTAGTGGTTCTTGGGTCAAAACCTCTTCAACCTCTAATTCCTCCATTGTGGCTGGAGAATTAGACTTATTAACTGGGCAAATCCCCATCTGCTCAAACTCCACCTGTTTTGGAGTACATTCCACCTGCTGTGGAGTATTGCTCGTCTGAATATCTTTATCTGCTACCTTTTTCAATGTGGCAGATTCATCAAAGGTAACATCTCTGCTACAGATCATTTTATTTGTGCTTAAGCACCAAAGACGAAATCCCTTCACTCCAGAAGTGATTCCCATAAAGAGAGCTTTCTTTGCCCTCGGATCTAACTTTGACTCCTTCACATGGTAATATGCAGTGGATCCAAACACATGTAAGGAATCATAATCTGTAGCCGATTTTCCAGACCATACCTCCATAGGAGTTTTTCTTTCTAATGCAGATGATGGCAAACGATTAACAAGATGGCCAGCGTATGTCACAGCCTCAGCCCAAAATTGCTTGCCCAACCCAGCATTGGACAACATACATCGAACTTTCTCCAGCAATGTTCGATTCATACGCTCTGCCAATCCATTCTACTGTGGTGTATCCCTAACTGTGAAGTGTCGAACAATACCATACTCTTAGCACACATCGAAGAACGGATCACTTTTATATTCCCCTCCATTGTCCGTCCTAAGCCGCTTGATTTTCTTGCCAGTCTGGTTTTCGATCATAGTTTTCCATTTAAGAAAAACTCCAAGCACTTCATCTTTAGTTTTCATGGTATACATCCAAACTCTTCTGGAAAAGTCATCAACAAAAGTAACAAAGTAGTGTTTTCCTCCCAACGAAGGTGTTTTGGAAGGCCCCCACACATCTGAGTGAATATATTCCAAAATACCTTTTGTATTATGGATAGCAGTGCCGAATTTCACTCTCTTTTGCTTTCCCAGAACACAGTGCTCACAAAATTTTAATTTGCAAGCCTTTGCACCTTTCAACAATCCTTGCTTTGCCAGAATTTGCAAGGATTTTTCGCTGGCATGTCCCAACTTCATATGCCACAACTGCATTGAGTCCAAGTCTTTGTTACCGGAAGCTGCAGCGACTGCTCCAATAACTGTACTACCTTGGTAGTAATACAAGTTATTTTTCCTGATGCCCTTCAATATCACAAGTGCGCCAGATGTCACTTTCAAAATCCCATCTCTCATAGTAACAACTGAACCATTGGATTCCAAGGCTCCCAATGAGATGAGATTTTTCTTCAAACTGGGCACGTACCGAACATCAGTCAGAACTCTGGTTGATCTATCTTGATTCTTTAATTGGATTGAACCTATCCCAACAGTTTTACAGGCATTGTCATTGCCCATATAAACAACTCCTCCATTTAGTTCTACTAAATCAGAGAACCACTCCCGGTTAGGGGACATATGATAGGTACAACCCGAATCCAATATCCACTCATCTGAATGGAACGACGATGATGATGCAACCAGTGATAGTTCAGAGTCACTAGTATCATGCTTAGCAACACAAGCATCTACAGCAGCTTTTCCCTTATTCTTCAGCTTTGGACAATTTTTCTTCCAGTGGCCTTTCTCATGACAAAAAGCACATTCATCTTTCCCGAGTCTGGACTTTGACTTTGATCTCCCCTTTTGTGTTTTCTTCCGAGTGTATGAACGACCTCGGACTACTAAAGCTTCTGTATCTCTGATTGAGTTTTTCTGTTTGTCCTTCTTTCTCTGTTCATAACTGTATAAGGCCGCACAGACTTCGCTCAGAGATATATCACTCCTGCCATGAAGTAGAGTAGTTTCTAGGAACTCAAACTCCTCAGGAAGTGACCCCAACAGCATCAAAGCCAAATCTTCATCTTTGAATGTCTCATCCATATTCAGCAAATCAGTGACTAACTGATTAAATTTGGTGATGTGATCATTCATTGTGGTACTTGGGACGTATGTGAAGCGAAACAGTATTTTCTTCAAGTGGAGCTTATTTTGACTGTTTTTCTTCAAAAAATTTTCTTCAAAAATTTTTCTTCAAGTGCCACCCACAACTTATTTGCAGAAGTCTCCTTTGAAAAAGCATACCTCTGCTCTCGAGAAAGGCATGATCGAATTGTGCCACATGCCAACCGATTGATCGCCTTCCAATCTTTCTCTTGTACATCATCTGGTTTCTCTTCATCAATGGCAATGTCTAGACCCTGCTGAAAAAGGGCATCTAGAACCTCACTTTGCCACATACCAAAATGGCCCGTACCATCAAAGATCTCCACGGCCAATCTTGCATTTGCAATTGTCGGTCTTGTCCACATGGACGATGTTGAAGCTCCTACACCGACCGTTTTCTCCATAATCTTTCAATATACCTAAGGAAATCTTTTCTGATGTGGAAGATCAGTTTAAACTGCAACCACAGAGCATACTACGATTAACCTTCGGCTCTTGATACCACTTGTTGTTCCAATCGGGTCGGAAGCGTGTAAATTATTGTACTAAAAAATCACACAAAGTTCAATTCCCAGGGAAGAGAGGTGGATCACATGGATCTCTTAAATACCAAGTCTTTCCTTAGACAGAATATCCCTTCTATAGTAATTTAATAGCACAATTAAATACTACTATTATACCCTCAAATATTGAAAGAAAAATAGGACAAGAAAGAACACAAGAGATTTAACGAGGTTCGGTAAATTATACCTACGTCCTCGGGCACTAACACCAGATGATAACTTTACTATCTCCAAAGTATTACAAACAAATAGAATTCCTTAAGAATTCTCAAATGGGAGAAGAGAGAAAACTAAGAGAGAAAGATTGGTTGGGATGGTTGAAATGAGAAATGGTTAGGCCTATTTATAGTTGAGGTTCAGGGACTAACTTGCAAATGGCCTAAAAAATTAGGGACCAAAATTACAATTATACCATTCAACTTTAAACAACTTGCCAACTATTTTTTTTCTTTCGGTGCCAATTGCACCTCCCACCATTTTTGACTTTTCAACCCCTTTTTAATTTAACTTATCAACAGGCCAAATATAATAGTGAATAGTTTGATGAAATGAGACGTTTCTTCTATTAACAGGTGGTCTCATCGTGGGTGGCTAGACTAGAAGATTAGGTAGCTAAGAATGAGCTAGGAAACGAGAAGTGGGACATCATCTTTAGTGTCCATTTGATATCCCCTAAAAGTACCACGTGTCTAAGTCGAGTGGAATATAACAAATTAATAACTTGTAATATATCATCTAAAAATTTGAACATAAAAACTTCTAACACTAAGATTTTACAACATTAGTTGGCCAAAGAAAATTACAACTTTTTTTAATATACTTCTTTAAAACTTTATAAAAAAAAAAGAAGAAGCTTAATATATGGCCTAAATTTTAATAAGTCTTATTAAAATTTTATCTTTAACAATAGTGTAGATATTAAAATAATTATATAAAATTATTAAGTATATTTTATTTTTAACTGCAATTAATTTGTGAACTAAATTAAAATAAAAATAACTTCTCAAGTTATTACCCAAAATAATATTAACAAGTTCTTGCATTCAATACTATTGTGGATATATCATTTTTAAATAATTATATAATTTTTTTAACTTTTAAATTTTTTTATCACTTTGATGAATATTAGTAACTAATTCAATTTTATTTTAAATATTAATTTTTCTTAATTTATATTGATTATAATACAAATTATAATGATTTTGAAAAGTAAACATTTAATTTTTTTTATTTTCTTAATCATAATATTACTGTGACGTTACAAATTTGTAACAATTTAAAAATATATAATATATTTTAATTTATACATACAATTAAACTCGTACCTCGCATAGATAACAAACTAATTATATATATTATACTTTTTCCATGTGTCACGTAAACTAACTTATGAACCCATTTTCGTGAGTTAAAAATAAAACTATGAAAAGAAATCGTATTATGTGCTTTAAAAAGTTACCCCATGTCATTGATATTTAAATAAATAAAACAAACAAACGAAATATTAATAATTTTTTTAATTTCACTTGTGGAGTTAAAAAACCTTCGTCACCATGAAATTTATTTATAATTTTTATTTAATTTAATAAAAATATATATTAATTAAAATTGGTTATAGAGGATGATTGTTTTCTACATGAATTAAAGCACGTGCTTTATATTAGTGTTAAGGTTATAGTACCATAGGGATGAATGTGTGGTTTTTAGTTTGGTATTAAAATTCTTATCACTCATTAGAAGCAACTTTTCTTTTGAATAATAGTGTTCATTAATAATAATTGTATTTTGAAATAAAAATAAATTAAAATGAAAATAATTAATTATTTTAAGTGAAAGATAAATTTTAATAATAATTATCTATTGGGTAAACTATATTAATTGTCTATAAACTTTGTTTAAAGTTATATTTCAGTCATCCAACTTTCAAAACTTAAACAGTCACTAACGTTATCAAATTGTTACATTTTTGTCACTCCGGTTAACTTCCGTTAAAAAATATAACGTTGCACCTTAAGTCAAAGGGTTAATAGCTAATTTGGTCCCTGAACTATAGTTAAAAATTATTTTGATATTTTTATAATTTTCTTAACAAATAATTGTAACAAAAATTTAAAAATCTTAGACTAAATTTTATTAGAAAATTTATAAAAATAATTAAAAACCATATTTTTTTAAAAATGTTTAAATGTTTAAATATATATAAATCTTAAAAAAAATTCTCAAACTAACATTTCTTGTAAATTTTTATCATATAAAAAGAATCTTAAAATCTTCATACTAAACTCCATTTGTTTTCCATCATTGATTAACATTTTCAATCACGTCAACAACCTCACGTTGTTTTCCCAAAAACTGCTTTACAATTTTTTTTTGTTTTAATTTTCTTAAAAGCTCTAGAAAAATACAATTAAATACAAGATTCGGATTCCGCAATTAGATCAATTGTTGTTGCTCGAGTTGTCAAGAAACAAAATCTAAGCTTGCAACATTGCTTTCATTCATGATAATCGTAAAAACTTCTACCATCAACAGCTTATTTGCAAGATTTTTTAAATAATTATGAAAAAAAGAGAAAAAAGATTAAGAAAGAATAACAAAATGTTCTATTACATTGTCTAGGCTCTTTGGTATTTTTTTTTTTTGAAATTTGAGATTTTTTCTTTTAAATTTATAATACAAAACACCCTACTTTTCTAGTCCTATAATTTTTTGTCTGTAACTTTAGTTACTAGATTGATTGGGTTTTTGAATAACTTTTAGTTTTGAAATTTTAGTATTTTTAAAATTTATAATACAAAGTTCTCTTTTTCTCCTCCAAACCCACCATTTCTTTTATCAAGTTTCAAGTCAATATTTTACTTCTAGCTATAAATAAGACATATATATATATATATTAATGGTTTGAGAAGTGCAGAGCCGACATCGATCTACAGGGAAAAAAAAAGGTAAAGAAAAATGAAAATGAAGAAAATGTAAAACAACAAAACAAATGAAAAAAACGAGTAGGATCAAAGTGAATGGATATTATGCTTTGTTTTTGTAAAAGTTAAAAAACTGTGATTTTTTATGACATTGGGTGTAGAAAATTTAGCTACAAAATTCTTGGTTTTTTCTAGCCGCAATTGATTTTTTACATGAATTTTTTTTATTGTTACATTTTCTTTTCTTTTTTTACAATTATTGTGAAGAAAATTTTAATAATGTCAAAATGATTTTTATCTATACCTAGGGACCAAATTAGCTATTAACCCTTTTAGCTTAAAGTGCAACAGTTTGATAACATTAGTGATTATTTTGTAATTTTTAAAAGTTGAATGATCTAAATATAATTTTAAATAAAATTTAGGGACAATTGGTGTAATTTACCCTTATTTATTATTATTATTATATATATTAATGGGCTGGTTTTTTTTAAGAGACAAATCACATATTTTATCTTTATGTAATAAATGTATAATAATATTTTGATTTTTTTGGTAAATTTTTTATTTACTTGGTGTCACTAAGTTAAGTGACACCATACTTAATTAACCCCTTTATAATTAGTATAGATTAGTATATATCGATGTGTTTGGTATAACATATTAGATTTATCCATGTTTTTAAATATTATATTTATAATATAAGTTTTAGTTTCTTAATAAAAAAAATATACAAATTAAAATTGTTTAATAATTATGTTTTATTTTAATATAATTATTAAAATAAAATGGTTAAGATAAAAAATATTAAAAAAATTCTATCAACCGGTACAAATTAGTAAACACCAATATAGGCCGATAATAACAAAAACGTATTAATTTTGACCCAAACGAAATTTAAATTATTTGATACTAATTTACTACTAAAAGAATACATATCAACTGGTACTACTAATACCGATACCATACCAACCATCATAGTTAGAGTGCATTTAATTGAAGCCCTCAAATACCAAATTTATTGAAAAAATTTCAAGGTTTCTAAATCAATTCAAGCTTCAAAAGTTTGTCTCCTTTTCCCTAAAAAGACTAAATTGAAAAACCAATGGAAGTGAGATCAATTATTTGATTTATTTCATTACATGTCATATCACATGTCATGAAACCATAGTCAGAAATTTATTAGTTTGGTTAAATTTATCAGATTTGGGAATCACCATTCAACTTCTTTTCTCTCCAAAATTAGAAAAAAAAATTATTAAATTTTATATTAGATGTTTAATATGATATTAAATTTGAAAAAAAAAACATTCCTCTAAAAATATATAATTGTTAAAAGTTGATATAAAAATTAAATAAAGTTTTGGTTGAAATGATAAAATTGATTGTTTTAATATTTTGATGTCGAAAGTCGTTAAGTGTAGACTTTTTTTTTTGGTAGAAAATCTAGTTAAACTAAAAAAGTAAACAAAAACTTAAATCTACCTTCTTACTCGACAATTGTTCCTAAGATTTGCTCGGATTCTTCATTTAAATCTTTAGACGGATCCCACGCATGGAAATTGGTATATTGTCTTCCCAGTGTGAACTTTTATTGATTTTATATAGAAAGATAATAAAAAAAATCCCATAATAATTTTTATGTATTAATTGTATGACAATTTTTGATTAAAAAACAAATTAGATCTATAAAAACTATATTATAAATTTTATATTATTTTTGCAACGACACATACTTGAGCACTCAAGCATAAGTGTTATAAAAATTAGGTTTAATGATAAATTTGGTCACTAATGTTTGCATATTTTTTCAAAATGACTAATTGTATTTTTTAGCTTTTTTTGGCCATCAATGTAACACCCTGATACCCGGCCTAGAAGTTAGACCAAGTTTTGGAGGTTACATTGATCACCGAAGTGGTCCCAAAACATTTTACAAAAGAATTTCTTAAAACTTAACCTGAATACGGTTTGCTTAAATCGAGCTAAATCGTTTAACAAATTATACGCGGATTTTGTAATCAAATTTGACTTGGAAATTTTAAAGACCGGCATTACAAAAATTATTTACAGCGGAAACTAGTATTGTTTGTTTGAAACTTACATTGTATTAAAGTTTAACCCAAAGTTTTCAGAATAATCAAAACCTCTTACGAAAAGTTATACCAAAGTAATTAATACCACAATCCGTAAAACAAAATTACCTACAGTCTCATAGAAAATGATATAACAAAATTATTGGAACTTTGGTAAGTCCAAACCAAATTGAGAAAAAACCCGAGTAGAAGTTCTGAGATATCCGATGTACAGAGTCCAACACCAATATGAGAATTACCTGAAAGAAAGAAACACTAAGGGGAGGTGAGTTACATGAGCTTAGTGTGAGTCCAAAATCAAGAACAAAGGCAATTGACAAGGTAACGGAACAAATATTTCCAATATGCACACGTAGACAGTGAACGAATAACTTATATCAATAATTAGTCTCATGAGTGGTTCATTAACAAGCATAACATAAAGGTATAATTCCAATCATAGCGGATACCAAAGACAATCGAACTATTCAAATTATTACTCAATTAACTCCACAACCAGACAGACAGACTTATACCCAAATGTGAAATGAATGCAACAGAGTAAAGATTCCACCCATCCAACCAAACACCACTCCGTCCCCCTCTGCACACCACATAGGACCTTAATAGGCCCATCCACCCTACACACCGCAAATGTGGAACTAAGCCACTCGAATGAATGTATACAACTGAGCTGGTATACGTATAATGTAGTGCGGTAAATTGCTGTACAGAAGTATTACAACTAAAATTGTCAAACTAGTCTTCCTTCTCTCCATTGCTAAATCCCAAAATTTTAATGCTAATGCAGTAATGCACACATTACGCAAACAAACATATAGAAACATGCATACATGTTTTCAATTGAACAGATTCAGTTTTGATTATACTTGTATTACCATACTAAGTTATGATAGCAACAATAACTCAAATTTATTCATCACATCATATTATCACATAAACGAACATTTAAATTAAACCCACAAATGCACATGCATACATGAACCCAAACTAGACTGAGTCTCAAACACACTTACCAAGGCTTAACTGAGGGTCGGATTACATAAAAACTTAAAATGAGACAATTTATGAATAAAAAAAATTTTGTGAAACAAGGCCACACGGCCATGTGGAAGGGTCATGGCCATGTGCAACTCAACATGGCTGTATGGAAGGGGCATACGCCTGTGTGTCCAAGTTACATGGCTGTGTGAGTAACCCATGTAACTCACTGTCCAAAAGTGTCAAAATAAGAAGCAAAGTAGACATGGCCGTGTGGAAATCTCATACACTCGTGTGGCTGAGGGACACGACCGTGTGTCCAAGGCACACGCCCGTGGGCCACCCGTGTGGTCACAAAACCACACCGAAGCAGACCAAAAATCAAGATTTTCCTCTGCAAATTAATCCCTAACATCTATAGTACTGAAATCCCACACCAAAACCAATTAGAGATCATGCATTTCACTATCAATTTAACCTCTAACCACTTAATTCAGAAACACACCTGATATATGCTTCCAACACACTGACAATCAACCGATGTACCTCTACTACCGTTTTGAAACTTGATTACGAAAAACACAACAACCTAAAAGGAATTCAATTCGGATGGAATCAATACAACTAAGAGGAAAAATCGACCAAAACCAAAACCACACACTTACACTTCTACTCGAATCCGATTTGAAACTAGAACGGAAAATCACGCTAACCTCCAACGAGACAAAAATCAACATCGGTATTGGAGTAAAAGAAGTAAATTGAAGAACAACAAAAAGAATTAAGGAACGAAAGAAAAGAAAAGTGTATGAAACCCAAAAGAATCTAAAATAAAAAATTTTGGGAGACAGTGGAAGGGACAAACGTGAGAGTGGGAATAAGGAAAACGAACGTGCCAAAATTGAGATATTTTCTGTTTTCAAAACAAATTATAGTAAAAATAAAATAAAGTTAAAACAATAAATAAATTTAATGTAAAAATAATATTTACATAAATTAAAACAAAATTTCCTTTATTCACACATCAGGATTTAATCTCAAGACCAAGTGTAAGTTGAATATCTAACCACTAAAACACATGCTCATCTTGTTTTAAAAACGCTAAAAAAAACATAAAAACCTACTCGAAGTCTCTGACTTACACACAAAACCTCAACCCTTCTAACCCCTAATTTCGGAATGTTACAATCAACCGTTATTCTTTTTTTCAATCCGCTTTTTCTAATAGATTTAATGAATAAATTCAAGGTTTCAATCTTTCATACGTTTGTTTGCTGAGAAGTTTTTCTACTGAGTTAATTTTTTTAGATAATTACATTTACTTTCTTTAAATTAAGAGTTATTTTTTAATTTAATTTATTATTTATTTTATTATTTTCTACATGTAATTATCTTATTGGGTCATCTAAGTAATAAATTATATCTCATTAAAAATATTTCACACATGAAATTTCACATCACTCCCGTTAACTTATTTAATGATATTTTCATTGAATCTGTTAGAAAAAGCAGATTGAAAAAAGAACAAAGGTTGATAGCCAAAAAAGCTCAAAAATACAATTAGGACCATTTTGACAAAACGTGCAAATATTAATGGCCAAATTTATCATTAAGCCTAAAAATTATTAAACACTTTCTAAATTTGTTTTATAAAGGTTAGATTATACTATATTATTTTTTCACCTATTTTACGTGCAATAATAGTAATCTAAATATTATAAAAAAAAGTTATAAAATTGATTTACTCTTTGACACTCTAGCATAATTCTGCTGCAAATTAGATTTATAAAAGCAATTATAATCGAAGGATTATAAAATTGGTTTATGCTTGAAATTTATATGGAAAAATGTAGTATAGTACATTTATAAGGAAAAAATTATGAATTTTTTTCTATGTTTTAACTTTTTCTATTTTTAAAATTGCCACGTGTCACAACCACGACGTGAGACGTGGCAGAGTTAACTGAAAAAAGAAAAAATACAGCGCCATTAACTTTAACTGTCAATAGTAAAATTAACGATCAAATAGATTTTTTGATGAAAAAAGCAGGGATTTAATTGTTTTTTTTAAAATTCAAAGGCCTTTTACACCTTTAAGCCTAAATAATTATACATGTCCGTTTTAAGGTTCATGTTCGGGGTTTGTGACTGCCCCTCCCAATAACGTTATCTCCAAAGTTCGAACCAGCCTAAATATATTTAATACTTGAATATTATTAATTTAAATATAGGAAGGCTTTTTAGTCGCAATAAAAGCAAATTGATGCAAGATTCTTTTTACAGACAATTGTGAAAAAAAAAACTTACATGCAAAAAAATTAAGAATTTTTGTTAATTAAGAAAATTTTGTTGGCAGTTTAATCAAAGGATTTCATTGCCAAAGAATAGTGCATATAAGAATCTTAAACGTGTATTTTTTTTGGTAAAGTTGCTGATTTTCCGGTTAAAATGGCCTTTTGATACCAGTTTTGAACTGAAGTTATTTGCGAATATTCTAAGAGAGGTGTTAGCACTGTTTTCTATTGGTCAAACTAGTAACAGTATTGCCCAAAGAGTTATTATGTAATTAGCTTGTTTTCTTTACTAAAATAAAGTGTATTTTTTAGAAAGATTAAATTAGTGTGCCTTAAGAATTTAAGTTAATTTATATATGCCAAAAATTTCAAATAAAATTAACATAAAATTTGTTAAGTGAAATTTTTAAACAATTAATTGTAAATTTCAAATAATTTATTTCACATATAGTAATCCAGAGTGTTGATTAAAAGGAAAAATTATTTTATGAACTCTTTCCACCACATCATCTATGATCCCTTTCCAATTATTTAATGATATATCAGTAACTTTTCCAGGTTATTGACATATAATTTTGGTAATTTTTTTACCTTGAACCCCAAACCTCAAACCCAAATTCCAGATGCTTGAACTCTAAACCCTAAACTTAGTTTTAGGGTTTGAGGTTTAGAGTTTAAGGTTTGGGGCTTAATATGGGATTGAGTTCATGGTTTTGAGTTCGAAGTTTGAGGTTTAGGGTTTCGAGATTGAGGTTTAAAATTTATGGTTTAGGGTTCGAGGTTTGGGGTTTAGAAAAAAAATTACTGAAATACTATTAGATAATTAGAAATGGACCATGGATGATGTGGTAGGATGGATCCATAAAATAATTTCTCACTACACATTTATCATTTTCAAACCAATTAATATTTACACGTGGCAGCAATGAAGTATGGTAAGTAAGCAAAATTTTCCATATTTAAAGCAAATCCTTGTTATAGAATATGATATTAAATCATTTTTTTATTTTATTATAGTTTTTATGAATAATTTAAGAAATAATATAAAGCATGTTATTCTATAAAAATGTTAAAATTAATAAATCATTTTATTACTGGAGATGTAACATAGATGGTTGAATAAGTGATATAATACGACTCAATAATTCTACACTACTTTAAGTATAGTTCTTTTTGTAAAGAAATTAAGTCTTCAAATAAATATTTAATGTAGTATGTTGTAAGTAATGATATGTTAAAGAAAATATAAAAAGGTATGCAATTAGTAAATATATTTTTTTTTAAAAATATATTACAGTTAAAAACATTTAACTTCATATAAATTTTCATATATATTTTTATTGATTTTTAGAGAAAAATATTTTTTATTGATTGTTTTAGGGTTTAGGATTTTTAAATGGTTTTAAATATTTTATTAAGTACTTAATTTTTTAAAACATGTTTTTAGACAATTTTAAATTTCATTTAATTTTTAAAATTTTTTAAATAGTATTCATTTATTTGTGTTTTTAAATTTCTTTTTTTTATTATTTGTTTATTTTTTAAAATTTTGTATAAATTTTAAATATTTTTGATAACTTTTTTAAATATTGCCATTTTTATTTTTTAAAATTATGAAATATTATAAAATCTAATATTTAATTTTGATATTTTTAAACACTATTGATTTTTTAATTAACTCATTAAAAATATTTATTTTAAAAAAAAATTATTTATGTGTACTTAATATTGTTTCCTTTAATAACTTTTTGGCTAAATAGGTAAGATATGCCGATTTTTTTAATTAGCCAAATAGGTCGTTTTTTTGAAGATTTAGGGAAATAGTTCAATTTTGGAAAGAGTGTGAAAGTGCATCTAGTTGGGTGCGTGTACAACTTGGGGTGCTAGCTCCTCTTCTTGATCGTGATCATCATCTTCATCTT
Source organism: Gossypium hirsutum (assembly GCF_007990345.1). Taxonomy (NCBI): domain Eukaryota; kingdom Viridiplantae; phylum Streptophyta; class Magnoliopsida; order Malvales; family Malvaceae; genus Gossypium; species Gossypium hirsutum. Next base: position 34,895,869 of record NC_053445.1, on the reverse strand, counting down.
CACCTCAACCCCTGTATTCATCTTCATCTCGACCATCCTCTTCATCTTCTTCTCCACCCTCGTCTTCGTCTCCATATCCATCTCATTCTTTCGTGGTTGAGTGCGACGTTATCCTAGCCTCCCATCATGTGTCCTCAATTCTACAAGAAGGTGGTTACGACGATGAGCCACCTTGATAAAACAACGACGCAGTGGGTGTTTCTAACACTATTGGTGAATAATCGTACGATGTCACAAAACCCGACTGAGCATAATATCCGAGAATCATTGTTGTTGGCATTGGTGTCGGCATCGAGGCGTAATATGTTAGGGACAAAGGTGACGCAAAATATATACCTACAGAAGATGTAGATGTAGGATGCTGCAGTGGTACATAATGTGTTGTTTGTGAAAAATATATGGGGTTAATGAAAGGAATAAGAACATATAGAGGGAACTAACCGGGATGTGGTGCAAACACCGGTGCCCTTTGTTGGGTTAGAGCTGATGACGAACTCGTCGCGACACTTGCTCTGGACATATAATTCTGGGACGGATGTCATGGTCACTTCAGACGAATTTGCCTAATCCTCGCCTCCACCGATAATAGATATGGCTTGCCAGCGAGTTTAAACTAAGGCACGTACTCCAAAGAGGTCGTTGTGTCTAGTGTGAAAAAAGGTTTGCGAATGGGTAAGAAATTTATCCTACGATCCCAAATGTCGATATACTTATTTGTGAAAATCTCGCCAATTTTCTTCAGTTTTTCCCCTCAAATCAAGCTTGTGCAGTGCTTCGATGTCTTGCGGTGGCGACGAAGTATTTTTCCTCCACCGAACTATCGCATTACTCGATCGAATTCGTGCATCTCCACTATCTCGTAAACTATCAATGGCACCTTCGCACCTTACATACTCTGAATGGCTGAAAATTCAAGCAGGGGTACATTCTATGATATTTGGATCAACATATGACATCAATTCAAACTGCAGTGCATAATTATCAATTTTGTTATCTGTAAAATTTTAAATTCCAAATCATTGCATAATTATTATAGGTTTGAAAAATTAAATAACTAACATTGGCTTCTGAGCGTTGATCTAATAGTTGTTGAATATCTTCGAGCTGCTTCGATAGTCCCACATAACTCGGCCCATGGTTCCACCTACTCAAACAATATGTTAATTCAAACATATAATAAATAAATAACATTTACCATGGTAACTATATATTATTATCAAATGAATTTTACCTTGTCCCTAATGAGAATGTATAAGGGTCGTTCCCTTAGGGACATAAAAATTGAAGCCGCCACCATGCCCATGCCCATGACTGCAGCAGGAGCAGGCAACCACCAATTGATATCTTATTTGATTTCGTCGCCCGACACAACTTCCTATACGATGTGACAAACACGGTTGATCCCCAACTCGGTCGACTACATTCTTTGAAGTCAACTAGATGTATTAGCCACCTTATGTGTACCAAATTTCAAAATTTATCAAGCATTAGAATGCCTCCGATTAACCTCAGGATGAATGCTCAGACGTATTATTCTTTGACGACGTCAGTCGCATCCGCGAGAAGGTCTTTGAAATTATCTTCCAACCATCTCATCTATATTCGGTCACCTTAAAACTTGTTTGGTACCTTCCCCAACAATGCCTCGTAAAGGTCCTCTTTACCGGGAACTACCACTACCCCGTAACGACTGACCCATCCATCGGTAAACCGAATTGTAAAGCTACATCCTCGAGTGTCATTGTACACTCAACATATGGAAGATGGAATGTGTGTGTCTCAGGTCTCCATCTTTCCACCAACGCACTGATTAGTACAGGATCCAATTTACAATCCCCAAGCATATGAGACGCATGTAAGAATCCTACATCTTGCAAATAACCACGAATTTCACAGTTTGGGCTCTTTGATAAATTGTGTATGAATCCCTCCAAAACACGATCATCAGCTTATTTATATAAACAAAATAAAATATTTTAAAAATTAAAAAAATTTAAAATTAACTTAATTAAAAATTTTCCTTACCATTACCGATTGAGCGGCGGAAATATGGTTGTCGTCGAAACAAATAAAAGAACTTGACATTCGTGAAAATTTAATTGAAATGTATAATCTACGAAATAATAAAATAAAACTACAATATTTTTATACAAATGTATTGGAAAATTTCGAACAAATCTTGAGAAATTTGAGAGAATTAAGAGTTTAGAGAGAGTTGGATTTGAGTGAAAAGAATGAAAAATGACTTGGTATTTATAGGAAAATAAAATAACTGTTGGGCTGTTTAAAAATTTTACCATTGGCACGTTAGAATTTGTACCGTTGGGGAAATGAGCGTTAGATGGACGTGCTTTCTGTATAGTTGGCAACTGGGCGCGCTTTCACACACTCTCTCCAAAATCGAGCTATTTCCCTAAATCTTAAAAAAAAGTGCCTATTTGGCCCATTAAAAAAATGGCATATATTGCCTATTTGGCCTAACTTTTTAGTAGTATTTGAAAATATTTAAAATTTTGTATAATTTAATGATACATCTATAACAATAGTGCCACTTATCGTAATTTTAGTCTATGTACATTGTTATATTATATGTTCTAGAGATCCTATTACACGCATATGCGTGTGGAAACTATGTATTTAGAACACATATATTTGTCTAAAAATAACATATAATAAATAATGAAACATAAGGTTTGAAATTAATAATAATAACAACACATATGCAATACGTATGAAACTAAAATAAAAAATAGTTTAACATTTGAGTAAAAGAAAATTGAAATAGGTAAATACATCATATTAAGAATATTAAATGCATTCCAATTGTTTGTCTTGGTATTTTCATTTTTCTATAGCACATCAAAAAGTTATCCAGTTAGTGAAAAGAAAATTCAATATTAAAATTCTATTTTTAAAAAATTAAATATCGAGTTGACTTGTGACACAAACGTAATCGGTGATATTATCTATATACATAAATTTGGTAAGAGAAAACATTTTATGTTAAAAGTTAATTTTTTTAAGTTTAATTAGGAATTATTATTGTGTAATGGTAAAAAATTTGTTTATAAATATATTAAACACAGGTTCCATCTTTAGACATGCTAATTTTAGTTCTTTTATTTTAAAACTATATAAAAATATGAAAAGACAAAAATGTTATCAAAATAATAATAGTAGTAATTTAATAAAAAGACATATTAGTCATGTCTTAAATGAGTTGGTACCTAATTAACTCGTGACACCAACTCAATTAGAGATTTTATTAACAATATAAATATATATTACATAATAAGCCTTGCCTATAATGTTTTATGGTTTATGAAAATATTTTTAATAAAATATTTTTTTATAATCAAATCAAAAGGTATAAAAAATTATATTTACTTAATTTAAAAATTCTAGTTAATTTTTATGGGATTTTCTTTCCATATCCTTTAATTTTACAATTTTTATGATTTAAGTATTGTTTGATAGACTAAAAAATTAAATAATGAAAAATTTTAAGATAGAATTTATTATAGAATTGTTTATTAATGCGTCGAATAAAATTATGTTGTTTGATAATAATAAATCTTTATTTTTAAAATTACTTACTTGATAATTTTTGTGGTCAATACTTATTTGATAATTTTAATTTTATTAATATGATATTTTATATTATTTTGGATAAAAATTAAATAGAATACTTTGAATATATTATTTTAACAAAAATAAAGGTATATTTTATTTTAAATATATATTTTTTTAAAATAAAATCATAACAATATGTTTGGTTCGCTATTATGGAATCAAACGTAATGAAATGTTATTCTTTGGGGATGGAAATGAAATAGAATGAGTATTACAATAATTTAGTTTGATGGGATAGAATGAATATAATAATAATATTCCTATATTTGGTTCACAGGAAGAGACGCTCTAATAGACTAAGGCTTTGTTCTCCAATACTTCTCAGATGAGTTTTTCATTAAAAAGTGTTTTTCCCTAAAAAGCAATAAAGAACAGACGTTAGTGTAGAAATTTTTTTAACTTATTTTAAGTGCTTTTTCACAGATGATTTTTCAGCCCCAAAGTGCTTTTAGCTGGTATTTTACTTTTTTAACATTACTATTTCTTCTTCCAAATAGACGTTAGAAGACTTTTTTTCCCCTTTTCTCTTTTGTCTGAACTTTACTTTTTCCTCTGGTTCTTTGTTCCTCTTCTCCACCGGTGAGTTTATCTTTTTCTTCTATTTTTCTTCTCTTTAATTGATCATTATGATTTAGTTTTTAGTTATTTTCTGATTGTTTGATTTTATGAAATAATTATGAAATATAGTTTAACTTTTTCACATCTTTTTCAGCTTTTCTCTTTTGCTTGTACCCTTGGTTCTTGGACTTGACAAAGTAAATCTTAGGTTTGTGAGCTTATTACGTTTCTTCATTTCATTCTTTCATGTTTGATAGACTTTCTCTTTAAGTTGTCAGCCTTCATCTAGGCTTATGGCTATCCTCTTGCATAGCAACATCTGGACAGAGCCGTTTTTTGTATGGCAAGCTGCATCCTATAATTATAAAACCGCAACACTAAATCAATCATTAGCCATCAAATAATTCAAAATAAAACCAACACTACATCCTCACCTCCAAGTTGCCAATTTTGTGCATGCAAGTCATTTCTTATCATAGCTTAGCTTGTTCTTTCGTTGCTTCTGCCTTGGATTCTGAATAGTCTAACTTTGATTCCGAATGCAATCCTCCTATACTGCTACTAGTGATGTTATGTTTCTTTCGTGATTTGCTCGATCTTTTCTCTTTCTCACTTTTGTTATGGGTTTTTGTTGATACAAGATTTGGGGACGATAGTTGGATGCAGTTAACATTGATGTATCAATTTGCAAAATTCTATTTATCTTTTTTCCTAAAGAAATGAACTTTACCTCTATAGACAATGACAGCTTGAAAAAAGAAATTTAAAAAGAGGGAAATTTGAAGGATTTTAGAAATTGAGTAATTGCTGGAAAAAGGCTGGATTTTGAGGATTGCTGTTGAATGACAAAACAAAGTAAAGCCAAAAGAAATTGAAAAAAATGAATAAAATAGAAAAATAATCTATCTTTATAGGCTTAGCCACTCTCTGTGATTGTAAGTTTTTTTTGCTTTAACTGACATGGTCACATGTTATAGTGAATACCTAAATTTTAAGCATAAAAATTGATGGCATTTGGGAGCTAGCCATGTTATTGCTGTTAGGCTAATTTTTGAAGTTTCATTAGACAGTGGGAATATAACAAAGTCATATAACATTTACTGTCGGGTCCATTTTTTGGTAAAATTAATATTAGAGGAAAATATTTTGATACACATGTAAACAAATATACTTATGTGACATTTGATTTTCTTGATTGCTTTACTGGCTGAAACGAATCTGTTCGTATACACAATAGATGAGTACTTTGGCGGTTGAATTTAGTGGTGAAAAAGTGAAAGTAATGTGGGATAAGAGATTGACAGAAATATTTTGTGATATTTTTATTAAAGAGATATTGAAAGGCAATAGGCTTGGTACTCATTTCACAAAAGATGGATGGTTGAAAATAATGACCAACTTTGAGAAAGAAACGAGCAAGGCTTTTTCACAAAGACAACTTAAAAATAGGTGGGATGCCCTAAAAAAAGAATGGAAAGCTTGGAAGAAACTTAAAGGCAAAGATACTAGTCTAGGGTGGAATCTTATAAAAAGAACTGTTGATGCATCAGATGATTGGTGGGAGAGTAGGCTAAAGGTACATTAATAATTCTGAATATTTTTGTTTTTTTTCTTATTTATGAGGTTATTGATAATTACTGTTATTAAACTATCACTTTAAATGTAGGTTGTGCTTGAAGCTCAAAAATTTAGAACATCGGGCGTTGATCTTGAATTCGAAGGGAAGTTGGACCAAATGTTCATGGGGATAGTTGCAACAGGTGATAAAGCATGGGCACCTTTTTCTGGTACACTCCGTAGTGATTTTTTTGAGGATGTTAACAACGAAATACCTTAAGAGAATGAAGAAGAAAATGTGAGAAATGATATTCACATTTCAAATAATGTTCAAATTGATGGAAATGGTCAAAAAAGAAAAAAACCGTGAGATATCAAGTTCACATTTTAAAACTGGAAGAAAGAAATCCTCAAAGCAAATTGGAGGGCTGCAAGATTGTCCAGTCAAATAGAAAAATTATGCAATGCAGCTAACAATATGAGTCAAGCCACATCTAGTTTGACTCCTATTATGGATCTATATGGTATTCCACAAGCAGTCAAAGTGCTTGACAGCATGTCAGAAGAAGTTCCAGAAGCTAGTCCGCTATACTTTTTCTCACTTAAATTATTGCTCAATAAGGACAAGCGAATTATGTTTTTATCAATTAATCCCAAGATTAGAGCTTTGTGGCTTAAGACGGAAATGGAGGATAGTTGAAAATTTTCTGATCTTCTAGGGTTCAGAGATATCTATTATGTGACTTAACAACAATGCTAAACTAGTTTTATCAATAGTTATTTATGTTTGGTTTTTGGATATTGAATTTATGTTCTACTTATTTATGTGTAATCTAGTTTTATCAATGATTGTTTATGTTTGGTTTTTGGATATTGAATTTATGTTCTACTTATTTATGTGTAATCTAGTTTTATTAATAGTTGTTTATGTTTGGTATTTGGATATTGAATTTATGTTCTGCTTATTTATACTAAATTAGTTTTATCAATAGTTGTTTATATATGATTTTGGATATAAAATTTATTCACAGGTGATAAGTATAGTTGAGAATTACAGCGGTGATGAAAGTGATGATGAAAGGGAAAAGAAAGAGATTTTACAACGCATGGAATGTTTTAACTGATTATTTGTTGTTGCATCTTCTTCCGTGCAATTATATTACGAGAAGTATATATTGAAGCAACCATGCATGGATTCAAAACAGTCAGGTGAGACATGGATCCGAGAGATCCTTGACGGTCATGAATCACGTTGTATGATTAATTTTAGGATGCCTAAAATGGTATTCATAAGTTTGTTGAGAGTTTTGGAGACAAGATACAACTTGCAAACTTCAAGAAACATATCTTCTAGTGAAATGTTGGGAATTTTTTTATACATCTTGGGCACCGGTGCAAAAGTTTCCTAATGTCGAGAAAGATTTCAAAAGTTTGGATCAATAATAAGTCGATACTTTGCAATTGTGCTTGAGAAAGTTTCAAGGATGGCCACTGATCTAATTGCAACCGAAGATCCTTTTTTTAGCTCAATACCCGAAAAAATACGTAATGATTCTAGATATATGTCGCATTTTAAGGTTAAAATTTAATTTTATATTATTATATTTTAATATATTTGGTCGACTAAAAATATGCACAAGACTAATATGACTAATATGATTATTTGTTCAGGATTGCATAGGTGCAATTGATGGTACTCATATTGCCGATATTCTTCCACCAAATGAACAAATTCCCTAAATTGGAAGAAAAAGTATCCCGACTCAAAATGTTATGGCAGTATGTGATTTTAATATGTGTTTCACCTTTGTCATGACTGGATGGGAAAGACCGGCACATGACACTAGAATATTTCTTGATGCAATTTGAGATCCAAAATACAAATTTCCGCACCCACCAAATGGTTAGATATTTTATTTATATGTGATTTTTTAAATAATAAAGTATAAGTTCTTTAATTGATAATTTTTATAAAAAAAATTTCTTGAATTAATTGTTTGTTATATTATGACTTGTAGGAAAATATTATCTTGTTGATTCTGGATATCCTCAAATGAAAGGTTATCTTGGACCATATAGAGGTCAGCGATATCATTTACTTGACTTTTGTAGAGGTAGACCAGTATCTGGTATAGAAGAGATATTCAATCATTCATGTAAAGCCCAAATTTTTCCCGGGCCCAAGTAAAAAAAATAAAACCAATGAAATAATAAACAGTAGCCCAATTACAATACCAGCCCAACGGCCCAATACCCAAAACAACCCAAACCCAAATGACAAAAGTCAAACTAGGGTTTCAGGAAAACTGAAACCCTAGCTACCCTAGCCGCCGCACGTCTGCCACTACCACTGCTGCGCCGCACCTGCCACCACCTGCTTCATCCACTTGCCTGCAAGAAGTGACAACAAATAGATTAAAAAAAAACCTTGTAAAAATGGCTATAAAAGTGATGTTAAACCGCTATAAAGGGGGGATTTTTTTATGAATAAAAAAGGACAGAAACACTTCTTTCAAAATACAAAAAGAAGAAATTTGAAACAGATTCAAAGAAAATAAGGTACTAAGATCTTTGTTTTTTTTCTATTTATTTATTTATTTTTCTTTATTTTCCTCCTTCGAAAATATATATACCTATATTTTCTTTATTTTACTTCTTTAAAAAAATAGTTTATATATATACAAATATATTAGAAATAAGAAAAAAGAGAGAAAAAATTTTACCTCGAACTCCGGCCACCGTGTACGGCGGCCGACGGCGGTCCCTTCGCCTGATTCGGGGTAATGCCCGGAGAGGAAGTAGAGAGAGAGAGAGTTTTCTGAATTTTTTTGTAAAAAGGGAGGGAGGAAATTATTTTTTTAAGGAATTTTTTATTTACATAGGGTACCAAAACGGTACCGTTTTGGAAGGGTCAGAAAAGCCCCAAAACGATGTCGTTTTGGGCTCCTGACCCGAGACCCGACCTGCTCCAAGCTAAGGTTCGCGTGTTTTTAATGGAAGGGCTAATTGCACCTTTAGCGCTTCCGCTTTTTAATGGTATTTCAATCAAGTATTTCAGTTTTTTTTAAATTTTTACCCCGTGATTTTTTGCGTTTTCAGTTTAGTCGCTATTCGAACGACGTCGTTTTGGAGGAGAAGGGAAAATTACCCTTTTCAGTCCCTCCATGTTATTTACGTGTTCAGAATGATCCTTCCCTTTTATTTTATTTTTTATTTTGCCCCAATCTCTGCTTTAAAATTCTAATTAGTCCTTTTCTTGTTATTTTTGTTATTTTATTAATTAGCTTCATTATTTTTATAATTGTGTTTTCTTTTATATTTACTTATTCATTACTATTATATTATATTAATTTTGCATTATTATTATAATTATTATATTCCTATTTATATTTACTTATCTAAATTTTAAATATATTTTGTCTTATTATATATTATTATATAATTATTTATATCTTTTGTGTTTTTTAACTTTGGATTATTTTCTATTCTATTATTAATATTATTATTTACTCATTTATACCTTTTTTTTTTAATTTCAAACTTTGTTATATATATACATACATAAATATATATTTTTTATATCTTTATAATTTTATTCATTTTCTTTATCGTTATTATTGTTTTACTTGATATTTATTTATTTATTTATGTGTCCATTATTATTTTAAAGACGTTTTTGTTCTATTTGTTTATTTACTTGTTATTTTATATAATTAATTTATCCTTTTCTTATTTATTTATCTTATTTTTGTTGTTGTTGCTCGTATTATTTATGCTTACATCATCGTATTCATTATCGTTTTGTTACTCATATTAATATCGTGTTTTATTTCTACCATTTCGTGTTAGATTAATTTTATTTGATGCATAAATCATGGCTTTAAAATAAGTAAAACTACATGTTTTGATATTAGAAAAGGTTGTGCCCTAACTTACAAGGTTTCGATTTTCTCGATAAATCCTAATACACGAATCTTTTCAAACATAAGTTTTTCGACATGATCTCTTTTCTAAACCTGAGATAGTCGAATATCTTTTTAAACAAGTAAATTTTTTGCATTTATTCTCGTATCGAGAATCCAAGACATTGTGTCATAACTTACGGGACATAATTCTCTTTCTCGATTAACGTGAAACATACCCCTCTCGAGTATTTTAACAAAGGATCGTATTTTAAATCTCTTCAAAGTTTTGAATTTTCGACACTAAGACAGTAATTAATCAACTAGGTACCAATTTTTTGGGCGTTACGAGGGTGCTAATCCTTCCTCATACGTAACTGAATCCCAAACCCGTCTTTGTGAATTTCGTGGACCAAAAACGTTGTTTTAATAAATCAAGTCATTTATTAAAAACAACCACTTTTTTAGGTGACCCGATCACACCTCATCAAAAAGGATTGGTGGCGACTCTCGTGTTCGTTTTCGATTTCAAAATTAAAGTCGACCCTGTTTTTCAAAAAAATGGTTTCGACAATTCACATTCATCATTATGTAGTTTGATTGAATGAACTTTTGGTGTTTTAAAAAAAATAGGTCATTTTAAGGGATATGTCAAGTTATAGTTTTGAAAAGCAAACGATGATCGTTGTTGCTACAATGACGATACACAATTTTATCCGAAAATATGTCGATCGAAATGATGCAAATTTTATAGAATATGAAGATATTAACTGGGCATATGAGAATATTATTGATTCAGAAAATGCGCATGGTCGAGAAAGTGATGATGATGACGACAACGATGATGATGGTGATGATGACGGTGAGTCAAACAATTCAAGTGGTTTTGAAATGGAATTAACAAGAGATGCTATAGCTTCTAGTTTAATGAATTCACTTTAAATTGTAAATGCTATTGTAAAATTTTTAGTATTTATATTTGGTATATAAATATTATCCTTTTTTGAAACTTTAATCCAAATATGTGTAATATTTTAATTTGTTAGGTTTATATTTTCTATGTTATGTTAATATCTAATATGAGTTAAATATTCAAATACATTTTAAAATAAAATAATACAAATGTGTTAAAAATATTAATTAAAAATAAAAAATAATCTTTAAAATAATACAATTGTGTCAATATCTAATTACAAATATTTAATTATTATATTTAAATATTTAAATATAGTTTATATATTCTAATTAAATTTAATAAATAATTAATATTAATTACTTAGAAATATTTAAAATTAATATTATATATTAAAATATCAACAATAAGTTATAATAAATTATTTTTTATATTTTTGCTAAAATATCATAATATTAACTAATTTGAACATTATTTAAATACATATTTGTTGCTTTATAATATCATGTCTAAAATGAACATTTTAACTTTTGAACAGCAATATCAAACACTCAAATTTTTCAAAAGCATTTTTCCACCGCACTTTTCGAAAGCACTTTTCAAAAGTATTACCAAACTAGCCCTACGAAAAAAGCACAAGTGATCAATACACCCTTTAACAGTTTTTTTTTTGTAAAAATATAAAATATTAAAAAAATAAATGTTAAAAGAATGAAATTATCAATATACCTTTTAATTTTTTATAAAAATATCCAAATATATTAAAAGGCTTAAATAATCAATATACCCTTTATTTTCTGAAAAAAAATATTTAAATGCACAAATCACGAATATACCTTTTAATAAATATTTTTTATCGTATTTTAGGTAACTGGACATTGGATGGATAAAAATATATTAATTTTACCTTAAAAAAGTAGAGTGAGAATTAATATTAAAAGTTAAGTTTTTGTCTGTACCATGAATACTGATTAAAAATGGCAAAGGAGAAATCTAATTTTTGATTTTGTCATGATGACATTGATACAACTAAAACTTTCTAACCACATAGCAATAAAATACATAGGGTTAAGTGAATTAACATAAGATTAAATTAATGTATCAATATTTGATTAAAAAATTTAGAGCAGAATGAGGGTGGATAAAACTCAACACCAATGGTGTAGTTTCAGTTCCTCATGGTTCTATTTCGATTAGAGAGGTGTTTCGAGATCATTGTACTCGATGAATTAGTGGATTCACTATGCAGATTGAGGAGGAATCAATGTTTAAGATTGAGATTAAAGCTATTTTAGAAGGTCTAAAAATAGCATGGGATTCTAAATTCAGACAAGTAGAGGTGGAGTGTGATAATGTTTTGGTAGTTAAAGCCATTCTAGCAGGTGGTGCTGTAAATAGTAGAATGTTGGAGTTGCGTATCATTCACCAACTGTTGGGTCATGATTGGAGAGTTCGTCTTCGACATATTTCGAGGGACCACAACAAAGTTACTGATCATATGACTAGACTTCCAAATTTATATTACAATGAGGTGCAGATTTTTATAAAAATTCCAGTGTCGATAGAAAATTTACACAAATCAGATATTGACCGTTCGGCTAATATCACTTGGTAATATATTCTTATATTTGTTATCGTATTAGTACTGTTTTTGTTTACCAAAAAATTTCACATAACAATACATAAAACATAATAAAATATACTCGAAATTTAATACAAACAATCCCAATTGAATGCAAAAAACTACAATTATAAAAAAGTTGAGAATTATAATTGGTCACCTAAGCTTATAGTTACAAATACAAAAAAAGTTAGAATCTAATATGACATGCTTCTATGTCATAATCAAATATATATAATTTTCACATACTACTATTTATTACATGCTTCCATCCTACAATTACATATACAAAAAGTTATATTAATCCATTAGTACAATCATTATCTTTATTTTATAATTCACACATATAAAAAGTGACAACATTTTATGACATACTTTCATGTCATAATTTGATCCTACAGTTACATATACAAAAAGTTATATTCATCTACCACCACAATCATAATCTTTAATGGGTAGAAATAAATCTTCTCACCCAAACTAAGCGCATAGAAGGTGGTAAACTTAAAAAAAGAAAGAGAATTTACGTTGGATGATCACGAATTTTTCTCAACGCAACATCTCACTCATCCTATATTTAACTTTTTATTTCACCTAAAGCCACGTATAATATTTGTACCTTTTCTTGAATGAGCATTTCAAACTTTTCTTAAATAAGCATCTCAAAGTCAATATTGAATTAAGTAAAAAATTATTACGGTTATCAAACATATTTTTTTAAAAATTAAATATTGTAAAATTTCATTTTCTATAAAAGGATAATTCTTAATGATTTATTAAACACACCCTTATATTTAAATTTTTTATATTATTATTTCCCATATTAGATCCATAAAATAATATCATAATATTAAAATATCTAAAAGAATAACAAATTTTTTTAACACTTCTCATGCATAATGCATAGAATTATTTAAATATTTTTAAAAAATAAATTACCTAAAAAGAGTAACAATTTAAATACTTGTCATGAGTAATGCATATAATTAATTTAATGTTTTTTTAAACAAATTATACTTTAAGCTTGAAGTTGAAAAGAACTAGAAATTTGTCATACATAACTCCAAAATATTCTTAATAGTAAAAAAGTAAATAATTTTAATCAAATTCGATTATCCAACAAGTAAAAGCAAATTGAAATAAAGGATTTAACCAAATATCCAAACCAAAATCAATTGAGACATTGAGAGTGGCTTAATATGCAAACTTTTTCGGGCGATTTGATTAAACAAAAATGAAATACTGAAAAACCCAAACAAACAAAAGTTCCAACCTTTTCAAATGAAAAACAATATCTGATCAACAAACTGATATGATTTCACTAACAAAAATTTCTCATCAAATGATAAAACAAATTACATAAACAAGTTGGGTTTCGATGCCTTATAAGTTGTTTTCAGCTTCCTGGTAGGTGGTCTCACCTTCTTGAATACCAATGGGAACTTGATTTTTGAGTTGTGGAACTGCTTCGTGCTGTCCCGCTTGCATAGCTTAGCTGGGATGGTCGCCGTCTTGATAATCTGGATGCAAGGGAACCTGACTCTGTGACGAGAAGCCATCTCGGTGTACATCTGTTCAACAGCTCCATTCAAAGTAGTGTCACGGTATTCCTTGTACATGTTGTGATAACCAGTACGGCTTTGATAACGGAGCCAGATTCCATAATTCTTGATCTTGGTAGGGTTCTTCTCAAAAATCTGAAGAATGGGTATTGAAAACAAAATCAATTAATGTATCAGAATTCAAGTCCCTTTTGACATATTAGACAATCAATACGCGACATTAATCAAATATTAACTGCCCCCTCCCCCCAAAAGCAGAATCTAAACGATTTGTGATCAACAAGAAAAGCAATGTTAAAGACAATAGCATAAAAACATAAAATCCCCATCTAAATTCAACAGATAAACTAAATGACACAACATAGATTCCGATACTAAAAATAAAGACCCTAGTAGTCTAACAAGAAATTCAAGCATATAAAGAAAAGGATGTTCTTAAGCATCAAATTACTTCATAAATAGAGAATCATCAAATGGATATCACTAAGCATTTTTACCTCATTGATGGCAAGGACTTGCCCATTGCTCTTCTTAACCTTCTTCAGCTTTCTCAAGAAGTACCTGATGAATATTCAAGAACAAACACTCAAATCAACAACTTCAATAAAATGGGGATTAAATTAACCCCCCCAAAAAAAAAAGATTCACAGATAGAAATGAAAATAATCACTAACCAGAACTTGGATTTGGCCCGAACCTCATTGGTGGCCCAAAGCTTCATCCTGTAAATCTTAGGGTGCTCATCGTTCTCCGTTGGAAGAGCCCTCCCAACAACCTGGTACTGGTGAAACTGCAACCATAAACAAAACCAATATAAAAAATCTCTTTTTTTCTTTGTGGCATTAATTCAAACAGCTTAAAAGCATTACTCCTCGATTTGGTAGCTAAGAAAATGAAGCTCTTTTATCCCATAGTTTACTACTAAATTTCAAAGAAATGAAAACCCAAACGTTCTAATGGATCAAAACCCATTAATAACATCGCAAAATCGAAACTAAATTTCAGCATAAAATTAAAAAAAAAAACAAAAAAACAAAACGAGGAGAAATCGTAGAAAATCGAAGTAAAAAAAGTAGGGAAATTGAGAAGGCGGCTGGGGTAGATCAGATAGAACCGAAGCGTTGACAACTTACCCGGAAAGTAACCATTGTTGTCTCTTACTCTTTTCGCTCGATGTAGGAGATGAAGGAAGCTAGGGTTTTTTACTTTGACTTATATATACTTCAAGCTCTTTTACATAAAAAGAACCCTAGGGCCTAGGCTGCGTAAACGGATCACTGGATTGGGTCGGTTTGGATTACTTTAAACCTTTTAGTTAAGGGATTAGCATTAAGTTTCATAAATTTTGAGATTCAACCACATCGTGAATCGAAAATTTTTAAAAACATATAAAAAAACCAAAGAAATACAGAAAGTATTAAAAAATATAATTTTATAAAAAAATTAAGATAAAAAATATGTGGCATAATTTCAAAGTGTCACATTAATATATCTTAACTTCAGATCATATTTTAGTTGTTTTTAATTTTTAAATTAAAAATTATAAAATTTGTAAATGTAATTTTTATTTATCAATGATTGTTTTCGTTTAATAAAAGGGAAAATATTTGATACACTTAGGGGTATAGAAAAATATTTAAAAAATAGACATGCCAATTTTTTAAGGTTGTATGTAGAAAGAAATATTTGTGAAAAATATATATATTATTAGTGTACCAAATATTAACAGACTGTTGTAGAAAAATAATTTAATAAATAATATACTTCTATTTATTATAAAAGGTTAGGGTGTATCTAAAATTTTTTAAAAGGTCGGAATTGAGTTATAAATTTTTAAGAAGTCAAAATATAATTTTATCATATATAAATTTATTATTAAAATATTTTTAAAGGGATTTAACATTTTTTTTCATTTTTGAAGATTAAAGTACAATTTAATAATATATTAATTTATAATTTCAACATTTCTTAAGGTTGTATAGCAATTTTTCCATTTTTGAGGGCTAAATTCGTCCCTGTAAATCATTGGTATAATAATCAACGACTTGCGTTCAAATTTTTAATTGATATTAATCATGAATTCAAACTTTATATAATTTCTATTTCCTATCTCTAATAAAAATTTAAAATGCGAAATTAATAAAAAAATTACATAATAAAAAAATATTTAATATGTTCAAATATGAATACTAGACTTTAACACTTTTACTTTTTGTCTTGGCTTGTTTTATCTAAAGTTCTCAAATTCAGACAGGTGGTTAAAGCGATTGGGTCATTAGTTCATCAGTTTCATTAAATAATCATAAAAAATCATAAAAAATAAAAAATATATTAACAAATAAAGAAATTTTGAAACAAAATTTTAGTCCTGCTTAATCGATTTTTATCGAGTTGCACGTCAACCACCCTAAGTTTCTTTTATGACCGGTATCCTAATTAACTCTGGATCCAATCAAACTGATCAACTTGTCCGATCTGGTTCAAACAACCATGATTTTATCCACCATTCAAATTTTATTTTCATTCTTTATCTAGGTTCATATTGATTGGATTCGAATTTATCATTAAAAATTTTAAAAATATTTGTATAATTCTTTAGTTATATTCAAATAAAAATAGTTTTTAATTAATAATAATGGTTTAAATTAGACTGAATAGTTGGACTCTTAAACGGGTTTATACTCTTTTCTTTCATTTCTTTATTGAGGTAATGTTTGGAAAGCCAGCTAATAATCAGATTTAGGTGTAAAACATTTTTCTTGTATCGATGTTTACCTTTTAAAAACTTAGTTAATAACTGATTTGTTTATTGCTCAAAATTTGTTTATAATTTAGCAGTCGAAAAAATGATATTTACTTAGTTTTAATAAAATTTATCTTTCATGCATAATTAATTAAAACCCATGTTTCAACATTAAAAAAACGAAATAAAAGTCATGCATGCTATAAGAAAAGAAAACTCAAATCCTAAGTTCCATGCCACAGTTCAAAAATAAAACATTACAGTCTCTGAATAAAAATACCAAATAATAAACCTAAAGTATTGTAATAAATCAAAATCGAGCCGAGACCCTCCGGATGTCGTGTTCGCATCCTAACCTGGTAGGTTATCTGTAGAGATGAAAATAAAAGGGGGGTGAGCTATGAAGTTCCGTGTGAGTTCCATTACAAGAAAATCAATGCAGAAAAATAAACCAAGCATAGATAACAATAGTTTTTAGTACAATAACTACCATATAGTGTAGCAGAATTTGACAGTACACTCGAGCAAGCTTATGCGTGATGACGCAAAGAAATTTCAGTTTAACAAAAAAGAAAAGGGTCCTACTCCATCGTGACACTCCACAGGAAGAGTTCCCCAGAACTTAACCCAAACACTCCAGTTTGTGGATGAACCACCAGTTTTGCAGGTTAATACGCTGCTAGTAGTTGTGAATACACAACGGGTTTGCAAATAAAATATGCCAGTAAATTTGTGGTTAAACCACCAATGTTTTTAGGTTAATACATTGCTAGTAGGTTGTGAATGCACAACGTATTTGCAGATAAAAGTTGTCAGTACGTTTCTGGATAAACCACCAGTGTTTGCAAGTTAATACGCTACTAGTAGGTTGTGAATGCACAACGTGTTTGCAAATAAAAACTACCAGTATGTTTGTGGATAAACCACCAATGTTTGTAGATAAACTGCCAATACTTCCTCCTTTCAAAGCGTCCCACCCCATGCAATGCAGTATAACATGCCAATAACAATATAGTACAGAAATGGTAAACATGCTTAGCATGTAAACAGATTAATAGTAGTAGTAGACATGTATGACATGTATTCAATTTATCAGTAATAGTAGCGATGTTGATCATGCTATCGAAAACACATTGGTACGAGTAACAGTAATAGTATATCAATAATCCAATGACAATAAACATGTACCAATCACATATCTTGCATTTACAGTAACAATTTGATCAATCAGATCATCAATTCCAACATTATTCATAATACTAGGGACTCAACTGAATGAGATAAACACTAAAAATAGTTCGGGGGCTATTCAGGGACTAAATTGAACAATTCACAAATTCTAAGAAAAATTGTAAATTAGGGGTCACACGATCGTGTGGGAGGCTCTAAGCCGTATGCAAGGGTTACACGATCATGTGGTAAGGCCATGTAATAGATTTTGGTCGTGTGGAAATTACAAAATTAGGCTATAGTGGATACACGACTGTGTGGAAAGTTCTTGGCCGTGAGAGATTCGAACTAGCCTAGGGTTTCAAAGGCACATGGCCGTGTAAGGGGTCATGTGGTCCACATGCCCGTGTGGCCCTATTTTTAAACGCGATTTTCCCCGATTCGCTTGTAAAAGAACACATACCTTTGACCGGGAGCACAATCAACGTTCCACGCATTCAAATATGATTCGATCCACCTAAAACGAGTCCTTCAAATGACATTTATACACGAGTTAATGATTGATTTCAAGATTTGTCAAGATTGTTGAAAGATTCGACAAGAATCGAGAAAGATTGTGTAACTGGATTACATGATTAACGTGGATAGGAGTTCTACATAAATTTGAGATTAAACACCGAGATTGAAATGCACTTACCGAACTTGGATGAAAAGAAACGAGTGCTATCAATGCTGAAATCGACCATCGATAGGAAAAATGAGTCAAACGGGGTTTGATTTTGATTCGAAAAGCAAAAATATTCAGTAATAAAAAGATGTAAAATTTTATGCAAATGAGAGAGAAGTGAAGAAATAGGAGAGGAAATAGAAAAGATGAGAGGAGGTCTTGTTAAATCTAGTTCAATTGGGAAATGAATGGCTAAATAGGTTAGGGTTTGGAATCCCTAGGGCAATAAGGGTAATTTTTCCAAAGTTTTGGGCCGAAAATTAAAAGAAAGAAAGAAAAAACAGTTTTGGCCTAAGGAGAACTAGAGTATTAACCATTAAGCCTAAGGCCTATTTTTTACTAAGTTTTATCCTTGATAGCATTTATTCATTGTGGCTTTCATCTAAGGTTGTTGAATGTAACAACCCGATTTTGGGCCTAGTCGGAACACTGGTTTCGGGACCACAAATTCGATGAGGAAAAAAATTTATTCTTATTATATTTTTATGGTCTACAATTTCACAAAATAATTGCGTGAAAATTTAGTTCGAAAATTTCGACGTTTGAGCACTCAATTTAGTAAAAAGGACTAAATTATAAAAAGTGCAAAAATTGAGTTCTACATGTTAGAAGTGTCCAATTGTTATGAAATTTTAAATTGGAGATCCTTATATGGTAATTAGACCATTGGTTAAGTTGGTGGACAAAAATGGACATGGTTAGGCATGTTTCCAAAGTTTTTCATTAAGGGCATTTTAATCATTTAGTAATTAAAATGAATTAAAAACAAAATTAAAAGCCAATTTTTGTCCATCTTCAAGCTAGGGGCCGAAATTTTCATGGAGAAACCATGGCTAGGGTTTTTCAAGCTTCCAAGCTCGATTGTAAGTTCGTTCTAGCCTCGTTTTTAATGATTTTCACGTTTTTAAAATCCTTGTAACATGATTTATTTATTTCTACCATTTATTTGAGATATGATGAAGGTATAGGTTTTGAACCATGTTATAAATTTGTATATTTTGATTGTTAATGGTAGATTATGCATGTTTTTGGTTAGAGAAACAACTTTTACTAAGTGATTTTCGGTGAAAATGCATAAAAAGACTAGTTTGTAAAAATATTGTAAAATGTGTATAAGTATGTGAATAAGTGAAAATTGTGGACTGCTATAGTTATGAAAATGGTTCGGCTAGGCCTAAAATGCAAGGAAATTGAATAAAAATTATTTTATGAGCCTAGGGGTAAAATTGTAATTTTGTGAAATTTTAGGGGCAAAAATGTAATTTTACCAAAGTATGATTTTTGGACTAAATTGAATAATGTGAGTGTTAAATACGTTTGTATGTGAATAATGCATTGTTTTAATTTTATTTAATATATTGTTGAGATATGATTGAATATAGAATAAATATTTGATGTAAATTACAAAAATGTGGTTAAATTTGAAAAAGTTGGTAAAATATTGTAAAATAAGGTTCCCAATTGAACACTCGGGTTAGACTGGGATTCATTGAATGTAAGGGGTTGCTCAGTGCAGATTCTCTAAGGGGTTGCTAAGTGCTGATGCCCCGAATTATTGATTCTAAAGGTGGTTCTTAAGTGCTGATTTCATCGTATCCTTGATTGTGAAAGGAGTTGCTATGTGCTGATTCCCCGTATCACTGAATATAAGTTGGTTGCTAAGTGCTGATTCCACCGAGTAACGGTTACTATTCTGAAGTGTTCATCGGGGAAATTGGACAAGTGAAAGTACCTGTGAAATAAATAAGATTACGTGATGAATATTGGGTTCAATATTTAATCGACCCTTGAGTAAGATGATATGAAGTAATGAAACTATTAAAGAGTAAATTTAGAAATAAAATAGTTTTGAACAACAGCAGTTCTGTGACTTTGAAAAATCACCAAAAATGGTGAAAATTGAATTAGAGGCTGAATAATATATGAAATTAAAGATGAATGAGTCTATTTTACATAAAAGAGACAGAGCAAGCAAAAGAGTTTTATATTATGAGATATTTTAATTTTAGTGAGACAGGGCCAGAATGATTTCAAAATCCCCTGTTTTGAATTTGGAAAATCATTAAAAATTGTAAAAAACATAATTATGGGCTAAAATTTATATTTTTAGAATCTTGAATGAGTCTATTTTCAAAATAAACAAATGAGAACATTATCCGAATTCTGTATAATGAGATAATTAATTTTTAGTGAAAAAAGGTTGGAACTGTCGAGCAGTGAAACAAAGGAAACTTTAAAGAATAAAACGTACTTATTGGCTAAGCCAAAAATTCTAAAAATTTTATGGTAAAAAGATATATGAGTCTAGTTTTGGGTAAAATTAACAGATCTTGATTTGGAACTCTGTGGCTCGAGATATAAATAAATTACTGACTTTGACTCAGAAAGACAGCTTGAATTTACATACAAGAAAATAGTGAAAGTATGGATAATGTGGTTTAAGTGTGTTATACACATTAATGATGTGGAATGGAGAGGAGGAGGAGGAAAATTGGAAAATATATGAATTATTTGTATATAATTAGTCATATTTTCGATTATAATTGATAAACGATGAAATAGAAATGACGTTTATATTTGTGCATTATTGGTCATGGTTTAAACTCATGTGGGAAAATAAAGTTTCATAGTATGAGTGTATGGTATATTGGGTATATGATTTGGCATGAAGTAATGTCATGAATGGTTTATGAATTAACTCATGTTGGTAAGTTTGATACATGAACAAATGTTGTACCCATCCATGCTTATAATGCTTATGCTATATGTTTATTTGGCTAACATATTTGGTGCATATGCTTAGGCTTTGGCCAAGTTGTGGCTGGATTATGCCACGTTAAACTTATAAGTTATGCATTGAAATGGTAAGTGCCTAAATGGAAATATGCGTGTGATCAAGAAAGGGGTGATAAGATTTAAATTATGTAATCTTTAGTGAAATGGTTTATCATGTGGTTAGTTCCAAAAAGAATTATGTTTAAATGCAGTAGCTTGTGACTATGGTTGAATGATATGTTTATGTCTTCTATGATATGCATAGGAAACGGGTATAGAAAGGTAATGAAATAGTAAGTTCATACTTGAAGTGTAAAATGACGAAAAAGGGGATAATGAGTTGAACTGATGTTGTTATTTAAGCTAAAGTGATATTTTCATTGCAAAATTGAGAATTTCATAGATGTGTTAATGAATGGTATAATCGATAAACATTGAGTTAAATGGTAAATACGTATTAGTATTGATGTTAATGATATTGAATTGTAAGTGAATTAAAAGGAAATTGCTAGTGATATGATTTTAATTGTAAGCATGAGAAATTGTGAAATGAATGAAAAGGAAATGAAGCATTGAATTGCACAAGTATGTATCGGGTCTAGTAGGCCCTATTTATTATGAATATAATATTTTGAGGATATATAGTGAAGAATTATAAAAGTATGTTGATAATTTGAAAATTTTAATTTAGATGAAATTTTATAACTCGATTCAATACGTTTACAAGTGTATGTGTTCTGGTAATGCCTCGTACCTTATTCCGGTGTCGAATACGGGTAAGGGGTGTTACATTGAAAATAAAAGGAGAAAAGAAAGAAAGGAGTGGTTTAAACCTAAGATCTCTAAGGATGCACTAACTACTTAACCATCAAGCCTATTCAATTTCTTAGTTATTTATTTTAATTAACTCCCTGTATTTTGGGGCATGACAGTGAGTGTTTAAAATGGTTATGACAAAAATTTTCTTATATTATAAATCTTAAAAAATTATATTATAAAAAATAATTTGTGTATTTTATAAAGTAATAAAAATATTATTTGAATCCTAAAAAGTCATAAAGTTACAACAAAAAAATTTATTATACGTGTTATAATATATTTATTTATAAAAAGTTATAGTTATGGACATAATTTATTTATGTGTCCATACTATATGTTACAAAAATAATATACTTAATCATAAAAATGTAAAAATGTTATATTTTTTATCATAACTTATTTATAAAAAAAATAACTTTCTAAAGTTATGAAAAAAATTATATTATTTATAAGAAATGTTATGAAAGTTTTGAACAATTTATAAAACCTATTTTATAAAGCTTATACGTTATAAATTTTATATTATTTTTATCTTAATTTATGTATTATAAAAATAAGTATAAAGTCAATGTTAATTATGCAAATAGGAAATGTTTTATTGCACCATATTGTGTGATATAGTATTATTTAAGAGAATGGTGTCATACACAAGCACGATAGATAACTTGTGAACTCTTTAATTTGAGACATTCAAGGCTTCAATACGAGGTTGAGAATAAGTTTGTTGTTGTAAAAAAAATATTTTTTTATATTAACAACATTAACTTAGTATAGTGTAAAAAACAAGGTTGGATCGTATTGGTATGTTGCATATTTTATAACTTCAATAATAGGTGGAATTGAGGGAATCCATACTTTAAACAACACATGCAAAAAGGAGATATTGACAATATTAATGATGTATATTCAAATTTAGATGATGATGAACGCGGTCAATGACCAACAAATGATGATAAATAGTATATGTTAAATATTAAAGAGGGAATAACTCAACAAACATACACTAGAATAATTAGATAATATTGCATATTATGTTTATTTTTCTTATTATTTTTATTAATAATCGTATTATCAACTACTTTTTTTAGACTAAACATAATATAGTTATGATAATTTGATTTTAAATTTTTATAATTATTTAGATTTTATTTTGTCATACTAATTGTAATCACTGAATTTTGTCCGGTTAAGGTTTCGTGTTGTAATCACGAGATTGGGTTTGTCTAATTTGGGCCCATTATGTTTGGATAATTGGGCTTTGGGCTTGTTTGGGCTTTTAGTAGAGGTGCTCATGGGCCGGGCCCAGAAAAAATTTTGGCCCACGTCCTAAGCCCGAGCTTGGGCCGGCCCGAAATATGGGCTTGAAATTTTGTCCAAGCCTGGCCCGAGAAAAAATTCCTAAGCCCGAACCCGGCCCTTTTTTAATAAACACCAAAATTTTATTTTAAAAATAAAAAAATAAAAAAATTTTAAAAGTATTTTAAAATTAAAAAAATAAAAAATATATTTATTATATTCGGGCCGGGCCGGGCTGGACCCGGGCCAAAAAAGTGGTGCTCGATGCCCGGCTCGTTTTCTAAACGGGCCTCATTTTTTGCCCAAACTCATATTTCGGACCTATATTTTTACCTGAACCCTCCCATATTTCGGACGGGCCGTTGGGCCGGGCCGGGCCGCCAGGCCCATGAGCACCTCTAGGCTTTAGCCCATTATTGTTTTTTTTTGTTTTTGTTTTTGTTTTGTTTTGTTTTGTTTTTATGCTTCTCTAATTTTAATAATAATAACAGAATAATGATAATAATAATAAATCAGAAAATACAAATTTTTAAAAAATATATATTTTAGCATCTAAACTTTACATAATTACATTCGAGCCTCTAAACTTTCCATAAATTGTATTTTGGCCCCATATTTTTTTAAAATTGTATTTTTACCCCAGAAGTTTTGCATCCTCTACAGTTTAGTCCTTCTGGACATGTCAAATCACCCAATCGGCACCCGAGCGTACACTACCACCTCCAGCTACTCCGGTAGCCTCCCTAGGTTCATGATGCCCTCCACTGTCACCTGAAGATAAAGAGAAAGAACACAAAATAAGCAAGATTAAAAAGAAAAATGAAAGAGAGAAAGGGGGACCTTGCCCACCATCGTAGCACCACCATCGCCAACACCTAGCAAAGCAAGCAAGAATCACAAAAAAGAGAAAAAAA
This sequence comes from Gossypium hirsutum, assembly GCF_007990345.1. Lineage (NCBI taxonomy): Eukaryota > Viridiplantae > Streptophyta > Magnoliopsida > Malvales > Malvaceae > Gossypium > Gossypium hirsutum. Next base: position 34,871,679 of record NC_053445.1, on the reverse strand, counting down.
ACAGCAAGCAAAATCCAAAAAAAGAGAGAAAAACTTCGACAAAAGAGAGAAAAAGGAAGGAAATGAGAAGAGAGAAGGAAAAAGAGAGGAGCGTCGGTGCTGTCGTACCACGAGCGGAGGAAACAGTTGCACAGCAGCGACGACGTGAAGGAGGCAGCGGCGCAAGCTAGGGTTTTGAGGAGGAGGAGGAGGAAGAAGAAGAAGAAATGGAATAAAGAAAAAAAGAAAAAAGAAAAAAGAAGAAAAAAAATAAAAAAAAAACATCTCAGGTTGGTCAACCCTACCGACCTGACCAAACCGATCCGCGACTCGACCTGTGCAACCCAGCAGGCCTGTAGCAGGCCCATATTCGACAGTAGCCCATTAGCAGCAAAAAAAAGGAGCAGAAAAAAGGCCAGAACAGCAAGCCCAACAGCGCCAGCAGGCTCCAGGCCCAGTGCCCAGCAGGCCAGCCCAGCAGCCGCAGCTAACCCAGCAGACCAGGCCTGTCCGGCGGCCCAACAACGCAACAGGCCAACAGACCCAATTTGCCCAGCAGCAAAAAAAAAAAGAACCTGGGTCGTTTATCCTGTTCTTTAAGCCCGTAATTTCAGGCTTTTTGGTAATTTCTTTTTTACCCACTTTAAATTTAATTTGTGTATTTTGATGACATTTTTAAATATTTTTCTTTCTTTAATTTTAAAAGATATTATTATGCTTATTTATTTGCAATTTTAAATTTAAATAATTTTAATAAATAAGGTATTAAATCGATTTAACATTAAGCCGTCGATTTCATCGCTATGTTGGGTGAATATCATCGGTTCGTGTTAAATACGAGATGCCCTTTTAAAAAAATCGAAAAATTTAAAATTCTCCAGTTTTAAAATAAAATATTTATTTTTGTGGTTATTTGTAAATTATCAAAATTTTATTTCTACAATGTATATAATATAATAATATGTAATTTATCAAGATTCTCATTTTTTAAAAGAAAATCGGATCACGACTAAATATTAAAGTGAACTCGTATTTTTGAAAATTAAGACAATGCGAGCTTAACGAGATACCAATTTTGGGCGTCGCTACGGTGCTAATACCTTCCTCGCGCGTAACCGAGTCCCGAACTCTAATTTCTATGGATTTTAACTTAGACCTAAAATTACCTCTTTTTTTGGAAAAGTTTAAAAATAATTTTTTCTTCTAAAAAGAGAATTTTGTAGGTGTCCGATCACACCTCAAGAAAAAGATCGGTGGCGACTCCCTTTTTTTAAAATAAAATCGAAACTCTATTTTCAAATTTTCAATAATCACCTCAACTAGCTCCCGTGCAAAATTTTTAGATCGCTACAGCTGGCGACTCCACTGGGGACCTTTTTTTTTGAAAGTCGAGTCTGATGTCAAGCGCGTGTTGTCAAAATTTTCAAAAATTCTTGTTCAAATTAATTTTTAATCGTGATCCTTAAATTTTATTTTTGAAAATTCATGCATCGACATAATGTTGTAAATATTTTTCTAACTTGTTTTATTTTTCTGTTTTTTTAGTTCTAAGTTTTACTGTTTTAGTTTTTAGTAAAAAATACAAAAAAGGTTTGTGAGTTTTCCCCACACACCGTGCACTTGCATTCTTGCATAATATGAGCTCCCTGCCCAGGCTCCGTCCGTTTAAGTGGAAGTAAACGCTACGCCTTCGTGAGTTTACTCGTCCTTCCGTACAGACTAGTGAAATACTTCCGGGTTACATATGACTTATGCTTTCGTGAGTTAACTTATTCCTCCGCATAGGCATAAGTAAATGTAATCCCTTGAATTGAGCTCGCGAGCCTGTGATGGGTGATGACTGAAGCTCCGTACTAGCCTTAGTAGGTGACAGTATGGACAATTCGAGTACCTTTCTAGAACTGAAACCACATATAGTGAATCATATGAGCCACCCAATTAGAGCTATGTCGAACCTTCGTCCGTTGGATAGTTACCAAATAAGTACACGGGAGAATTGTCTTCTACCTTGTATTTCTTTTACATTTTTGCAAAGGGACCAGGTCTGTTTAATAGATCTGGATCAGGTAGAATATTTGATTGGTATGTGGGGTAAGTTTATTTTGTAAAGCATGACCGGGTAAAAAAAAACGTATGTCGATTTCTCTAAAATGCATGTTTAGATAGCTTAATATGTTAGATTTTTCATAGTTTTTCCTCCGTTTATATTTGTTGCAAGTACTAACCAAGGTTATTTGTCTTCATTTTATTTTTCATCATGCATTATAGGCATCTTATTAGGAAGGTGTTGATTAGAGATTGGTTGCCAAAAAACGAGTTTCTGATGGATGAGTCAATTATGCAAGTAACCGAAAAAAATGTCGTAGTCCGAGACTGGTCTTTAAGGACTCAGAAAGTGAAAAGGGACAATTTAAAGGAAGGATACATCTCCAATCTTCCTGAGCGTGTGACTTCTAATGCTCGTCAGAATGATCTCGAAGACTTGACTAGGATTTGAAAACAGTAGGACTCAGATACCAGAGACATATTCACTGAAAAGTACGGGGATATAGCTTACCTGATAGCAATCAATGTGAGCGAGCAGTTGATTCAAGCCATGGTTCGATTCTAGGACTCAGCCTATCAGTGTTTCACTTTCAATCAGGAAGACATGACTCCGACCATAGAAAAGTATGCCGCCCTACCTCGCATTGACAATGTACAACTCAACAAGATATATGTGTAGGAGCCTAAACCAATGACCTTCAAGAAAAAGCTAATGAAGTTGACAGGGATGACTGATACATGGGCTGAAAATTAGATAAAAAAGAAGAATGAAGTCAGTTGTGTTCCGTGGTTTTCTCTTCGGGAGTTAGTTCAGAATCATCCAGATATTTTGAAGAGAGTAGATCTGTTTGCCTTGGCCGTTTACGGGCTGATCATCTTTCCAAAGGTTCTTGGGCACATTGAAGTTACAGTAGTGGATTTCTTCAAAAAGTTGAGGCAAGGAATCAACCTCGTCCCAACCATTTTGGCCGAGACTTTTAGATCTCTAAATAATTGTAGGAAGAAAAGGGAATGGCATTTTATCGGATATGCTCAGTTACCTAATGTTTGGATTTTTAGCAACTTTTGGAAACTGGAGTGCACACATTTCCATATGTTTTCAAAAACATTCGCTCCATTGGAAGCACACCTTGAAAAAGATTGGCCAAAGGATGTCACTGAACAACACTAGGTCTCAGTTTCTCAGAACCTTCGTGCTAAAGATATAACTTGGAGAGCACATTGGATTCATCCTTCTCTCTTGTTATACAAGTGTGGAAACCAAGACTGGGTGCCCTTGCTAGGATTATAGGGAGGAGTTGGATATGCTCCGTTGATGGTTCAAAGACAGGTCGCTTCGCGACAGTTTGTACCAGTTACTGATGGATTGGCACAATCAAAGTTTGCCTTTACGGGTGAGGGTTACATGAAAAAGGTTCGAGATACTGCGGATTCTTCTAGGAAAATCTACCCAATGGAATTGGCTCTCTATGCTGATACTATCACTGTAGATTACGACATATGGAGGCAACGACGAGTGAGGAGTCAACTAACCCCGCCGATTGATGATGCTTGCCAGAATCTGTTCTCAGAGGAAATACCGTCCGAGCTGAAAAGGGCAAGACATGAATTTGAATGTGAAAAAGCCAAACCGTTACGAGATATTAGTTCTCTTTAGGAGGAAAACTACCAGCTAAAGATTGAGGTTCAAATTGAAAAATCTAGAACTGAGAAAGCCCCAAAAAAGTTGAGGTCACGAGAAAGGATTTAAGGGACCTTCATTTGGAAAACAAGAAATTAAGAACAAGATGATGAAAGAAGTGTGTGAGCAATTTCAGATAAAGCATCATAATTTCTCACCCTATTGCCTGAAAATGAATGGAGCTGTTGAAGCGGCCAACAAAAACATTAAGAGAATTATCGAGAAGATGACTGAGACATATAAAGACTGGAATGAGAAGCTACCATTCGCTTTGTATGCATACCGCACCTCTATGTGGACTTTTATGGAAGCAACTCTTTTTTCTCTGGTCTACGGAATGGAAGCTGGTTTACCCATCGAAGTGGAGATCTCATCATTACGCGTCTTGATAGAGTCAAAACTAGAAGAATCAGAATGGGTTCGAACTCGATATGATCAGCTAAACCTTACTGAAGGGAAACACTTGAAGGCAATTTGTCATGGACAGATGTACCAGAAGAGAATGATCACGGCCCATGACAAAAAGGTGCGGCCAAGAGAATTCTATGAAGGGGAGCTTGTACTAAGAAAGATCATCCCAATACAAAAAGACTTTCGAGGAAAATGGGCACCAAATTGGGAAGGGTTATATGTTGTAAAGAAAACATTCTCAAGAGGGGCTCTGATTCTCATTGAGATGGATGGGGAAGAATTTCCTAACCCAGTGAACTCAGATGCTGTGAAGAATTATTATGCCTAAAAAAACCGAAAAATTCAAGATGAAAACTTGAAAAGGGCGTCTTGATAAACAAAAAGGATTAGGATGAAAACCTGAAAGGGCGTCCTAATGAAGCAGGTTCGAACTTAAAGGAGCAAGACGACTTGAACGGTGATTTGAATGGCGAAGTTATAACATTTGAAGCATTTTCAGAAGCTCAAAATCTTCTACACAAGAAGCCGCACTCGAAAAGATCTAGGATGAAGAAACGTGGAGAAGTTCATGTGTTGGATATCTAGAGCATTTGTGACAATTGAATTCACTTTCCTTTCTTTATGACGCTTTCTTTATTGAACTTTTCCTTGTCAATTTTCTTTGTTTGTTGTTTTTGAAATATGAATGTGAGGTATTTCTTTCATACCTACTTTGTCATTTTCAAGCATCTCGTGTTTGGCTCATTTAAATGATGAATAGTTAAATGATATATTCTAAACAAAAGGAATGTTAAGCATTACATGGATGAGAATTTGATAAGTACAAGGACCCTGAAGCAAGAACAAAGTTCAATAGGGGCACGAAGGTGATGTACGAAGAAATCACAAAATTTAAGGAGAAGTATGAAATTTGAGAGAAAAGTAAAAAATTGAGTCATTAAATGCAGTCCTTCATGAAAAGGGGACACGTGGCAAATAGCCCAGGGTACATGGCATGATCATGTAGGGATAAAAACATTTAGGACAAACACGTGCATATCATGATAACACAGCGGCGGTGGCGTAAAGGAGGCGGCGATGCAAGCTAGGGTTTTGATGAGGAGGAAGAAGAAGAAGAAGAAGAAGAAGAAGAAGAAGAAGAAGAAAAAGAAGAAGAAGAAGAAGAAAAAGAAAGAAAAAAAAAGAAAAAAGGAAAAAAGAAGAAAAAATAAAAAATATCTCAGGTTGGTCAACCCTACCCGACCCGACCCGACCGAACCGACCCATGCAACCCAGCAGGCCTGCAGGAGGCCCATATTCGGCAGTAGCCCAATAGCAGCAGAAAAAAAAGGCCAGTCCAGCAGGCCCAACAGCGCCAGCAAGCTCCAAGCCCAGCGCAGCAGCAGGCTCTAGGCCCAGAGCCCAGCAGACCAGCCCAACAGCCACAGCTGGCCCAGCAAACCAAGCCTGTCCAGCAACCCAGCAGCGCAATAGGCCAGCAGGCCCAATCCGCCCAACAGCAAAAAAAAATCCACGTCGTGTATCCTGTTCTTCAAGCCCGTAATTTTGGGCTTTTTGGTAATTTCCTGTTTACCCACTTTAAATTTAATTTGTGTATTTTGATGACATTTTTAAATATTTTTCTTTCTTTAATTTTAAAAGATATTATTATGCTTATTTAGTTACAATTTTAAATTTAAATAATTTTAATAAATAAGGCAACAAATCAATTTAACATTAAGCCGTTGATTTCATCGCTATGTTGAGTGAATATCATCGGTTCATGTTAAATACGAGATGCCCTTTTAAAAAAAATAAAAAAATTTAAAATTCTCAGGTTTTAAAATAAAATATTTATTTTTGTGGTTATTTGTAAATTATCAAAATTTTATTTCTAAAATGTATATAATATAACAATATGTAATTTATCAAGATTCTCGTTTTTTAAAAGAAAATCGAATCACAACTAAATATTAAAGTGAACTCGTATTTTTGAAAATTAAGATAATGTGCGCTTAACGAGATACTAATTTTGGGCGTCGCTAGGGTGCTAATACCTTCCTTGCGCGTAACCGACTCCCTAACTCTAATTTTTTCTGGATTTTAACGTAGACCTAAAATTACCTCTTTTTTTTGGAAAAGTTAAAAAAAAAATTTCTTCTAAAAATAGAATTTTGTAGGTGTCCGATCACATCTAAAGAAAAAGATCGGTGGCAAATCTTTTTTTTTAAATAAAACCGAGACTCTGTTTTCAAATTTTCAATAATCACCTCAACTAGCTCCCGTGCAAAATTTTTAGGTCGCTACACTAATAATTATTTATAGTAAGTAATTCTTTTTAAAATATAAATTATGTAACTGTGCAATTACAAAGAGAGTGTAATAACTAGTCCAATAATTACACTTTCATTAAATTACTCCGTGCTGTTCAAACAGATCTTGAATAAATTGCATAAATTTCTAAACAATATAGCATAAGGCCATATGGTCCCTCTCTTAAAACAAAAATAGGCATAATATTTAGCCCTCCAATTTAAAAAAAATTATTTTAGTCATTTATTTACTTTTGTGCCTTTTTTAGTCCTTAAACTTGGGTTGTTTGTCAAATTACCCTAAAATGGATGAAAAAGTTGATTTTTTTTAACTTTACTGATGTGGAAGCCACGTCAATAATTAATTAATTTTTTAAAATTTTAAAAAAATTTAATATATATAATTTTTTAAAAAATTATAAAATAAAAATTATTAAAAATATAAAATTGTAAAAAAATATTTTTTAATATTTTAATATTTTTAAAATTTAATTAATTGCTAGCGTAGCACGTGTATGCCACGACAGCAAAGTTAACAAATGTTAATTTTTCCATCTATTTTGAAGTGATTTGACAAATAATGTAAATTTAAAGACTAAAAGAAACAAAAAATTAAATGAAGAACTAAAATAATACTTTTATAAAGTTAAGGGCCGAATAAATCGTTATGCCCAAAAAATTTGGGTTATGACATACTTAGCACGACCATCAATGAAATAAATCCAATCAATTATGATTAATAACGAAGATAATTAACAAATTAAAATATTTTGTTTGTTGATGTTGTAAAAATTAAATTTCAAATTTAACTAAGTTGGAGACCGACGAAATTATTGACAATTTTTTTCAGTTTCGTCCTTAAATCTTTTTTTTTTGTTTACATTAATTCCAAAATTTGAGAACTTTTTTGGTCTTGGTCGAGGAGATGATGATGTGACTCTGATATAGTGTCACGTAATTACTTAAAAATTATAATTTTGTAACAAAAAATTAAGTGATGATGTGATATAATTTCATAGGACTAGTTCCATAGTATCACATTATTGAACCACAAAATTAATAAAAATTGAAGGATTAATATTGGAAAAAAAAGTAAAAACCAAATTAAAAAATGATAAATTCATATCCCAAACTAGAAATTACAAAATAATACTATTAAATTACTATATTACAACTCCTATATAAATCCTTAATCCCTCACCTCTTTTAAATCCCATAAGAAATCCCTCTTACAAATTACTTCATTCCTATCCTTCTATCAATTCTTTCATATAAAATTTCCTTTGCTTTCTCTTTAAGTCCATATATTATTATTATTATTATATAAGGATGGTTGTTTTATCAAAGCCAGCACCATTACATGACCATTACGCATCGATCAAGACATGCAAGCCGAGGATTAGTGTTTTCAAAGGAATCCCATCCATAAACTTAAGAGACCCAAAGGCCAAAACGTTGATAATTCAAGCTTGCCAGGAGTTTGGGTTCTTCAAGCTGCTTAACCATGGCGTTCCTATGGAAACCATAGCCAGATTAGAAGCCGAAGCTCTTAGCTTCTTTAATCTTCCCCGGTCTGTGAAAGACAAAGCCGGTCCGCCCAACCCCTTTGGTTACGGTACTAAAGGGATTGGACCCAATGGTGATGTGGGATGGATTGAATATCTCCTTATCAACACCGATCAAAACCCAGCAATTTCCCGGTAAAATGTTTGGGTAAATTGTTTAGGAAGTCCTTGCACTTTTTTTTATAATTCTAGTCTATCTATTCTACCTTGCAAAGTGCATTTTTTTAGTCTAAATATTAAATACTTTCCTAACTTAACAACAAACAATTTAATTTTTTTTATATTTACACAACGATATTTAAATTCCATATAATATATAAAAAGGTAAAGGAAAAAATATATTATAAAATTGAAAAAATTGGTTGAGTCAGTTGAAGCATTTCACATTTGAGTCCGAGTTAAATGAGATTAAATTTTTTTATCCACATTCATTTTTTAAGCCCCACTAAATATCATACAAATATTTAATTTTGGAAAGATAAGTCGAACCTTCAATATATTTTGACTTCAAACTTTTACAAGTTTCCCACAAAGATCAAAACTTTTTTTTTTTATATATAACTAAGGTATTGTTAGTAGGTGTCTCATCCAGTTGTGACTTGTTATTGCATCTCATCGTTATTTCATAATATTATCATGAAACAGGTCAGCGGTGAAGGATTATGTGATGGAAGTGAAGGCGGTGGCGTACGAGGTGGCGGAGCTAATGGCGGAAGGGTTGGGGATTGAGCGAAGGGATGTGTGGAGTAAGATGCTGAGAGAGGAGGAAAGTGACTGGTGTTTGAGGCTAAACCATTACCCGATTAGCCAAGACCTGCAGGCATTGAGCGGAAGGAAAATGATAGGGTTCGGGGAACACACCGACCCACAAATAATATCACTACTAAAATCCAACAACACGTCGGGACTGCAAATATGTCTTAAAGATGGGACTTGGGTTTCAGTCCCACCTGATCATACCTCCTTTGTCACTGTTGGTGATGCTTTGCAGGTATATTATTACTAGCAACTATTAGCCCCGGAGTCTAAATTTTTTTTGGTGGAAATTTAATGGTATATTTTTAATAGTTTATGTTTTTATAATTTTTAAAAGATTAAATTAAATTTTTATTATTTTTGAGGGATTAAAATATAATTTTATCATTATTAATTTAAAATTTTATAAATTATAAAATATCTAAATAAAAAATTATTTTAGGGCTAGGGCCCTACCAGCCCTGGCCCGTCACTGCCAACTATGTATATATTTTAATATGTGATGGAGTTTAAGTTTGTCTATATTTATAAGTCAATTTATTTTAGATAGGATTATTTATTTAATCGTTTTATTGAGTTAATGTATTGAGTTATGATTAATTCAATTATAAAATTACAAAAGTATTCTTTTTTTAAATTATAATTAATATTTTTATGATGATATTTTTATCTTTTCATATTTTATATCATTTTTAAATAAGAGAATTAAAAATTACAAATTCAAAGATTGAACATATGTTTAATAATATTAAAATGCAAGTTCATTACAGTTCCACCTATCTTCATTATTGAATAATTTTAAAAGATAATATTTTATTATGGGTGTGACAAAATCTAGTATTTACTATTATAATGTGCTTGATTGAATTGGTGTTCCCTATGATCGGGGTATCAACTCAATTAGGAAATTATCAAATACCCTACCATTTTACAAAGCAACACATATTTTTTATGGGTATTTTTATCTTTTTATATTTTTTTTATAAAAAAATATACATATGATAAGATTTGAACCAATGATTTTGTAAATTTTAACATTTTAACTTTGTCATTTCAACCAAAACCTCATTTATTTTTTATACAATTTTTTATAGATATATATGTTACATAATTTTTTTCACCCACATCGTAGGGGTTCAACTCAGTTGAAAAATTACCAAAACCCATTCTTTTATGAAGTAGCAATTATTGCTACGAGGGCATTTTTGTTATTTTATATTTTATGTAAAATCTAGAAAAATACAAATAATAGAATTTTAACTTAATGTACCATAGTTTTCAATATCTTAACTTTACTCTTTGTTCTTTATATCAATATTTTATAAATATATTTGTTACAATTTTTTCATCTATGAGTGTGATATAATTTAATTTTTTTAACATAAATATTAAATTTATTTACTATTTAATAATTATATATTTCAATTTTTTTATCATAAATAATATGTTAACATATTTTAACATTTACATTATAGTATTATATGTTTAATTATCATATGAGAGAAACTATATAAAAATAAAAATAAAAAATATATCATAAAATCGAGTACTGGTCAGGCTTGTGCCAAGCTCAGCCCTTCAATGTTGAGCTCAAATCTTAAATGAACTTATTTTTTTGTCTAAACTCATTTTTCGAGTCTAAAGTTTTGTCTTAATCCTCTTATATGTTTTTTATATGATTAAAACTTTAATATTTTGTCTAATAAATTTATTAATATAATAGTATTTATTATACACGTAAAATTTTGAATCAATCCAATTAATTTATATCAACAGTGAATACTACTTTTATTAATATATATTTGTTAAATTTTTTATATAAAGTGAATTTAGACATTTTTAATTTATTAAAAATTTAATATGCATAATTTACATAAATAGAACATAAAAAATAATAATCGAACACAAATTTATACCCAACTGTTATTTCCAATTACCTCTATTCAACAAAAAATTAATTTCACTATAATTATTAATAAATTTAAATTTGATGCATACTAATAAGCAAACATCCCTAAATTTATACTATTATTTAAGAATTTAACTAAGTTGATATCACTAGTCAATCGGATCTCAACTCAATTGTGAAATTATCAAAAACCCATTATTTTTACAAAGAAACAATATTATTTTGAAGGTATTTTTACCCTTTCATATGTTTATATAAAATCTACAAAATTACATTCACATAATGTGATTTAAACCTAAACACCATAATTATTTTTAATTTCAACCAAAATCATATTTAAGTTGGTTAAAATATGCACAGGTCCTGCACTCTTTAAAGATTTGGAATTTAATCATTTACTTTTATTTTCAAGAATTTAGTTGCTCTACTTTCAAATTTTAAAATTCAGGTTCAATTGTTAATACTGTTAATTTTTTTGGTTAAATTTGTTGGTGTAACATTTTGAAATTAAAAAAAACTCACTTGGTAGCAATATAACTATAAAAATGACGTTGTAATTGACCTGAATTTAACAAAAAAAATTTAATTGTGTTAACAATTGGACCAGAATTTTGAAATCTGAAAAGTAGAGAGACTAAATTTCTAAAATTAAAAATTTAAGGATTAAATTTCAAATTACGAAGAGTACATGGACTTATGGCAAAATTTAACCATTTAATTTGTATATCAATTCTCTATAAAAAAAATTTTTTAAAATTTCTTCTCAATTTTCTATTCTTCTTGGGCAGGTCATGACAAATGGGAGGCTTAAAAGTGTGAGGCATAGGGTAATGACAAACTCACTAAAACCAAGAATTTCAATGATATATTTTGGAGGTCCACCTTTAAGTGAAACCATAAGGCCATTGCCTTCACTAATGGCCAAAGGTGAAGAGAGCTTGTACAATGAGTTCACATGGAGAGAATACAAGGCTTCAGCTTATAAGTCAAGGTTGGGTGATTATAGGCTTGGCTTGTTCGAAAAGGCTTCAACTACTGGCCATTAATGGCATCAAGTTCCCCACTATTTTATCTTTAAAAACTTAGGGTTTTTTTTCTTTTGCCGAAAATGTTGATTCCACTTGCCATAGATATGGAAAGCAAATAGATTGGATTGTTCATTTTACAGGCTTTAAATGTAAGTTTATCAGCTATATAAATACATATGTGAATTTACTGATTTTACCTTTCGGATTTTCATTCGGTTGCAATTGAGTCCTTGCTAAGAGAGTAACAATAATTATAAATTAACTATAAATATAAAATAAGAGATGGACACAAAAATTTGATTATACAAATCAAAAACTTCCTACATATGTGATGTTTTGTTCAAAGAGTAATCTACTATAAATCAACTTGTATAAGATGTGATTGAAATCCAATTCACTTACCAAGGTGTAACCTTAGTCCTGTACATGATTTAGATCACTCTCTCACCAAGACTTTCCTCCTTGAAAGTTTTTGAATAGTTCAGTGACCATTTTTTTAACTTTTTGAAGTTGAATAAAGAAAATGTAAACTTAATTATAGCTTAGAGACTTTTGGTGTAATTTACCCCCAGAAAAAACTAGGATAATTGATAACAATTTTAACTATTTTCGTAAACAAACTATAAGGTAAGGACTAATGAACAATTCAATCTCATATCAGGATAAACAAGGTAATTTAGGGTGTGTTTATTTTATGAAAGATGGCTTACAAAAATATTCTTCATATTGTTTATTTTGTGAAAGTTGACTTACAAAAATGTTCTTTGTAATTTCCTATATTTGTTTCACGGAAAATGACTCAATCAATGAAAAATAAATTCTTTTTTCTAAAAATTGACTTTCCCTTTTAAAAAGTGTATGTCAGTTTCTGAAAAGAGTCTATTTTGAGTAACATGATTTTTATATAAAAATTAACTTGAATTAAGCCAAATATTTTTATAATAATAAATTTTAAATTTAATTTTTTAAAATATTAATATATTTATCTAGAATATTATTAAACATACATATTTTTATTTAATAATATTGTTAAAGAAGGTGTAATATTCGTATAGTAAAATTATAAGAGATTACATAACATATTTGTCATGCCTCAAAATATAGGAGTTTAATTAAAATAAATAAATAAGAAATGAGTTAGGCCATGTTAAGTGTTAGAGAGTCCTTTTTGGAGACTTAGGTTCAAGATCTTTTTCTCCCATTTTTTTTCTTTTATTTTCAGCAATTTAAGGTAAAAGCCACAACTAAAATATATATCATTACAAATAAATTTTAAGTAAAAAATAAGCTTTTGGCTTAATGGTTAAGAGTTAAGTTTTTCTTTTAAGTGATCTTAGGTTCGAGCTACTCACTTCCTTTCGATTTTCTTTTTAAATCATTCTTCTCTTGATTGGATTAGGTTTGCCTCTTTTCAAACCCAGTAAAGGTTCGCATCTTTTTTATTTTTTTATCATTTTTCTTTCATTTCCTCTTCTTTGCACCATTACCTTGTTAAAATTTTAAATAATATCTAATATAAAATTAGAATTGTAAATCAGGGTCTATCATGTTAAATCATCAAAAATAAATAAATAACAGAACTAGATGCAGAAGCATACCTGAATCCATAAATTCCTTAAAATTTTTTAGATCTTGAGGTTTTGATCTTCCAAATTAGCACACAAGAAATTTAGAGAATATTTGCTCTCTATTTTCTAATGATGAGATATTAGAAAAGATATCTTGTGTATAATTTGGGGACCATAACCCTAATATTTATAACCTTAGCATAATAGTTCTAATTCCTAATTAGCCCATCATTAATTAGAATTTGATTAGAACTCAATTACTAGAGTATCTATACATATTTGACCCATATTTTATTTAATAATTAAAGCTCAATAAAATTCTAACCAAATTAGGTCATTTTTAATTTGGGCTAACCTATCATGATAGTAAATAATAATATGTAATTACCCTTATTATATATGTGATGTCCATATTTTCCAACATACCTTTCTTTTTCTCCCTTCAAATAAATTGAAATGATTCAAGTTTTTCTATTTGGAATCATCTTTGGTCTAATTCCTATTACTTTGGTTGGATTATTCGTAACCGCATATTTACAATACAGACGTGGTGATCAGTTGGACCTTTGATTAATTAACATGCCTTTTTTGGATTAATTAACATACATTTTTTCGACTGACCCCTTTAATTCTTTAATTTTAATTTAATTTATTTAATAATTTTAAATAATTTTAATTTAATAATTTAATCCAATAAGGTCAAATTCCAATTACTGTTCAATTTTTTTTCAGTTCGGTTTAATTTTAGACCTAACAAGAGCGGAATCATGCTCTGTAGGATTTGAACCTACAACATTGAGTTTTAGAAACTCACGTTCTACTGAAGTGAACTAAGAGCGCTTTCTTATCATAATAAATAAGATTGTAAAAAAGAGGATTCTTTTATTTTATAACCCCAATACATCGCGCACACCTATACTATCATATATCATATATAATATGAGAAAATGATAGATTATTTTTCGTAATTTCATAACATCATTATTCCACGTATATCTTTCATTTGATTAAGAAATCTTTTACGGTTCTTGTCAAATATTTTGTAAATCTTGCCAATCTTGACACCAATCGTTAATTGAGTATATTTTTCATTGAAGGACCACATTTAGGTGCATCGAATCAGAATTAGACATGAGGAACGTCGATTGGACCCCTTGTGAGAGGTGTGTGTTCTTTTCCAAGTGAATCAGTGAAGATTGTGCGTAGGATTAAGGCCACATGGGTGGACCACACTGTAACACCCCCAACCCGTATCCCTCGCCAAAATTGGGTTATGGAGCATTACCGGAGACTACAGATCAAACAGACGGAAATCTCAAACATTTTATATCATCAAAACAAGTCATCAAAGCATCATTTTAATCCAAATTATAAACTTTCAAAAATAGATTTTATAACTTCATTTACAATCAAACCACAAAATAACTAATATTTAGACACTCTAGGTACATGCCGACACAAAGAAATAAACATCACCATATTTGAGTTCGGGATCGTTGTTGGATGCTGAATCAGCAATCAAACTTAAGTACTTAACCAGCGCACGGAAACAAACCGTACGCTGAGTATAAACTCAGTGGTATTTCTATAATCCGAATATTTAAAAATAAAACAATAAAATATGTATAATAAAATGTCAAGCACAATTGAACATTTAAAACCATACGATACTCAATTATCATCACTTGCTATATATAATAGCGTTCCACATTCAATTCATGAGTATATAACTCGTGTATTCCATGTATTTATAACATATTTCATATTCTGTTTTCAATTCACTATCATTTTTCACATTCTATTTTCAATTCACTATCTCATATTCTTATTCTTAGCCCAAAGTAGATTTTATAGAACACACCGGATATACGGAACAAATATAGAGGTGCATTATTATGCACTAATGAACAGAGAGCACTGAAGTGCTATACAGAGAGCACAGAATTGCTAATCAGAGAGCACTGACGTGCTAGTAATCAGAGAGCACCAACGTGCTAATAATCAGAGAGCGCGCTAAAGTTCCTTAATGGTATGCCACTAATATACCAGTAGTTCTAAATTCTATCTACTTGGGCATTAAGGCTGAATTTTATACATATAAAAAATAATTCAATTATCATATTTGCACAATTTCACATTTACACATATATATTCATAATATATATTCGACTTTAATTCAACCAATATAATTTCATCACATATCTAGACAATCCATTTCAATTGTAAAAAAAAAAACAATAATTCTCACCTCAATCACTTACCATAACATTTAATCAAAATACAACAATTAATAATTAGATCCGGATTATAGAAATACAAACCAGGAATTCCGAGCTATTCGATGTCGACTATATTTTTTCCCTTTTTAGTCGAGAATTCCGGTACGACACTAGCTACGGAATTAAAACAATTAAGAATCATCAATACAACACCATTCAATCTCACATTAAAATTTTCAATTTTTACTCAATATTTTCCTAAATTTCAATTTAGTCCCTAAACTGAGACTAACTTTTATTCTCAAAACTAATTTCATATTTTCATTTCATTCTCTCTTTAAACTAATTTAACTCTCTAATTTCACCATAAATCCCTAATTTTAAAATTCTCTCAATTTAGTCTCTATTAATTCTAAACTTATGTTTTATTTTACAAATCAACCCTTTACTAACTTCTAACTTGAAATTCAATCAATTTAACCCCTAATTCATCAATTAATTCAACATGAACAACATCTAAAAATTTACTAACTTTCAAAATTTCAACTTAAATCATGACATATTTTGTTCTAGAACTCCAAAAACTCAAAAATTACAAGAATAGGGACTAAATTGACTTACCAATTGAGCTTGGAATTTCAAAACCCCAAAATTCCCTTTTCTTTCTTTCCTTTCTCCTTCTCTGTTGCGTTTTTCAATTCTATTTCTTTCCTTCTTTTCTATTTGTTTTTTATATATATAAAATAAAATAATATTATAATAATATAATTAATATAATACTTATTTATTAAGTAAAGAAATATAATATATATTAACTAAAATATCTCAGATATTTCTTTAGTTATGCCGTCTCAACTTTAGAAAAAATCATAATTGCCTATTTGGTCCTTTTAACTTTTCTTTAATCTTTAATTAAACTTTTATCTCTATTGCAATTTAATCCTTTTTAATCAATTAACCATCGAAACGTTAAAATTTCTTAACGAAACTTTAATACTACCCTAATGACACTGCGTAAATATTTATAAAAATATTTACGGCTTAGTTTATAATATCGAGGTCTCGATACCTCGTTTTCGACCCAATTTACCTAATAATTTCTTTTAAATCACAAAATTCACTAATTCAAAAATATTTCTAAAATCACACTTAACTTATAATTATTAATTAATAAATTTTTCTAACTTTTTCATCGAATTTAGTGATCTCAAATCACTGTTCTGACACTACTAAAAATTGGGCTGTTACACACACAACCACCACAAGACCATGTGCCTCTATAAACCCTATGCTAGTGCGTGAACCACATGACCACAGCTCTTCCGCACGACCTACCACACGACTGTCCTTCTTGTAGATTAATTTTAACGTTTATCACACGATCATAGTCTGTTACATGGCCTGACCACACAATCGTGTAACCCTTCCACAAGGCCATGAGACCCTAACACGATTGTGTGACCCATGTTTTATAGTTTTGTCCAGAAACTTTTGATATGCACAGTTTAGTCCATGTATATTCCCTGAGTTGTTTTTAGAGTTTTTATTCACTCAATTAAGTCTCTGATAATATGTTTATTCTAGAATCTATGATTTAATAAAAGTGCTGTTTTTATATCGTATGAAAAGTGAATATTACATGCCTACTATCAATGTGATATTGACAAATCGTTAGTGTTAATATGGTTACCACCCTACTGAGTACATGATAAATCATGTCTACTACTAGTGTTGAATTAAATACATGTTAAGCATGACTACTGCGAATGTTGAATTGAATACATGTTAAGCATGAGTATTGCTAGTGTTGAATTGTTCAGCTACTAAGCATGTCATACTGCATTGCATGGGGTGGGATGATATGTATAAAGAAAGAGCGACATATTAATAATCTACAAACAGTGGTGGCTTGTCCACAAACCCAGTGGCAATTTTTATCTGCAAATATGTGGTCCGTCCACGAACTAAGTGACAAGTTATCTGCAAATGTTTTTATCTGAAATTACTGGTAGTTTACCCACAATTTTTACAAAGAAAGGGACAATTTATTTGCGAATCAATGGTGGTTTATCCACAACCCAGTACATAAGGTTGGATGAGTTCTGGGGAACTCATAGTGTGATGTGCAGCGGAGTTGGGTAGGACATTTTCTAATAAACTGAAATTGCATTGCCATTCATAATCATGTGCATATAAAACTGTTAAATCTAAAATATTATAGTGATGCGTTAATTTGAAAATTCGATACTATGAATTGTGAATTGCTATACGAATGTGGTTATTCTAAGAATTGTTATTTTATATGCTACACCTACTATTTCACACTGATTTTCTTGTGATTGAACGCACATTGATCTTCTTAGGCTCACCCCCTTCAGTTTCCATCTTTACAGTTAACCCAATAGGTTAGGACGTGGACATGACATCCGGAGGGCTTAGCTCGAATAGTTTTTTTTTTGAATTTATATAATAAATTCTACTGGTTGGAACTGTATTATTTTATTTGAATTGTGGCATGAGACTTATGTTTTGGGTTTATATGGCACGCATGACATTATAGTTGTTTAGGCTATCGAAACATGGATATTGTTTTAAACATGCATGAACATCTGGTTTTCATTAAAACTATGATTGAATACCACTTTTCCATTGCATTGTTATGTAAATGAGATTTGAAAAACATATAAAAAGTGAAAATCGATTTTTACTAAGTAAACTCTAAATTCCAATGTTTTTGGGAAAATTATATCTTTTAGTAAAATGAAAATAACATGATAAGTTTTTCTTCAAAATCAAGCAAATGATTTAAACAACGGTTTTATAAACTCTGATTGTTACTAGGCCATTTCGATGACCGATGTAATCTCTCGAATTCGGTCTTAACGTCTAGGTCGGGTTTAGGAGGTTACAATATTTATAGGGATTAGATTTGATTTTCTTTACTTTTGAAATAAACCCTAGCATGCAAGTGTATATAAGTACTCTTTAATAGAATAAAATACATAACAAATTTATTCTCTTCCTTGTGTCGTTTCTTCTTCCTCCATTTGTTCTATAAAATATTTTATCCTCAATACTTCCATCATTGATTAAAATTAAATTAATAAACAATAATTTTTCATTTTTATTTATTTAATTAAAATATTATTATTTAAAATAAAGATTTGATTTTAATTATTATTATTTAAAATTGGTTTTAATTTTATACTTAAATAATAATGTTTGTTATTGATATCTTCACCTACATAATTTTAATTGATAATAAATTTAATTACTTTAAATATATAAATAATATTATTTAAAAATTTTCAAATATTTAATTATTTTATAAACTTAAATTTTGATTTATTAATATGGCGTTTTTTTTAATTGTTAAAATTTTATCAATTTTATGAAACTTATGCATAAAAAGTGTGTAATTTATGTATTTTAAATACTTAAAATTTAAAATTATTGATATTATTCAAATAATGTATTATAATTTTAAAGTTATAATATAATTTTAAACTAACAAAAAAAGGGAGGTAAATAACACAATTTCCCTGTGTCATCACAATATGTATGCCATGTGTCAATAAATTAAGCCTCCATGTCACTTAGGATCTAAGGCCTTGTAATTTTTTTTATACAAATGTTTAGAACTATCCATAGTCCCTCCCAACCCTTCAATAGGAGGATAAATGCGTTTCAGCGCGCTCAAACCCACGCCTTCTTGTATAAGCAATAATATCAATGCAAACCGAGTTAGGACTTAATGAGTAAGGCCTTGGAATATTATATATACTAATTTTCTTATGATTGATTGTATGTATTAATAAAACATATTGTAATTAAAAAAAAGTTTACCGCTAAATTTTAAAAGTACATTTTTATGTGCAAAATTTTCACTATATTTTAGGTGAAATTAAAAATTGCCACTATATTTTATTTTAATTGATATTTATCATTGTGCCTATAAATTAAAAGTAAATTTACCATTATGCTTTAACTCTATATTGAAGTTTGCCACTTTACATTTATTTGATTGAATTTTTTTCTCTAAAGTTTGATTTTTGATTGAAATTTTCAACTCAATTTTAATTTAAAATAATTTGAAAAGAATTTAATAAAATTACTTTTTTTTTGTATTTTATCCTAATATTTAACATCTATAAGTAAAAATATATTTCAAAATTAATAAAAATGGTTATTTTATAGAATATAAATTTACTTTATATATATATATATATTATTTTTCAAGTATTTATTTCTTTCATTTTAAAAGTTCTAAACTAATTTTTTATTTTTTATAAATTACCTTATTATTAACTATTGAAATAAAATATTTGAAAGAAGTTTTATTATTAAAATTTGTTTTCAAATATTCAAAATTAATATTGAGTAATAGAATTTATTTAAGAAAATGAAAGTTGGTGGAAAAAATTAATAAAATTTAAAGTTTAGGGGTAAAATTCAATAACATAAAATTCGAGTGTAAAATTTACTCATATTAAAAAAAATAACTGCAAATATCAATAAAAATAAAGTATAGTGACGAATTTCAAGATTTATCTAACGATGATGGTGAGTTAAAAAAAACCATATTTTAATTTTTTTAAAAAATAATATGGTAATATTTTAAAAAGAATTAATAGGATTTTAAAACATAATTATTTAATATTTTTAGATAATTTGGTAAAAAATAATTTTATTTTAATTATTTAATAGTATGGTAATTTAAAATATTTTTAGTAAAAATAATATATATCCAATATAATTATTCATCATTAATTTGAATTTATTTTAAATAAGTAATTGAAATTAATAAAAATTACCTATAGGATTGATTAATAAATAGAAAGTCTTTCATCAACATTATATAATATTTAATTTTATATTTTAATATTATTATACTAATTTATATGTTAATTAACTTAATATACATTAATGTTTACTACATATACACATATTACGTGTAATAACTAAGTTTATATATTATTATGAGTTAATTTATTATACATATTTTTATTTACGTTGCGTATATATTTTTTTATTGTATTTCAACTATTTTTTTTTTTTGTATTAGTGTCACTTGAGAGTTTATTTGTAGTATTTAAATGATTTAATTTTAGGCATCCGTTGGAAATATTTAAAGGGGTTTCACAAATTATATAATTATTTTAGGTTTTGATTTATTAGTTTATTGTATTTCATTTGAATATATTTCTAAATTTATTTGCATAAATACTAAAATAATTATAAGATAAAATTATTTTTAATTAATTATTCACATCTCAATAAAAGTGGGGCGTAAGATCTAGTTATTATAACTTTAAATTTATCTTCTATTAATTTTAAAATAGATTATAATTTTAAAATATTATTTTCTATTAATTTAAAAAATAGATATATAGATAGATTGTGTTGCCATTGTCAGCTGAGACCTAGGACCTCGAAATATAATATATATATATATATGATATTAATAAAAATTACAAAATATTTTTAAAACTAAAAAAAAATTGAATAATTAGTCCCAAAATTTTGGAAAAGAATTCTAAAAAATAGGCATTTTATTTTTATTTTTTAAAAATTTAGCCAATCAAAAATATCTTTTGTTCTTCCTACCATGTCCGCTTTTACAAACCTAGATAGTTAAAATTGTATTTAATTATCTTTATTTATTCACTTTTAAATGATATAAGGATTGAACCTAAATTACTCTTGGCATGACAACTTATTGATGGAAATAGTTAACGTCGCCATAAATAATCTTTTTTTTCTCATATTATTTTATTATTGAGGTTAAATTGTTCTATCTATTTTGAAACGGATTAAATTACTTTTAACCTTATAATATAAGGACCTCATGGGCATCTATTTCTATCTTAAAAATATTACGTTATTAAAAAATCTAATTAAATAAACTAAAGAATTTTTTCACCTACATAATGGGGAAAGTAGGGGTCTTGGCACCTCAAAAAAAAAGCTCCTTCATAAATAATAAATTTATAAGTTAATATAGTGAAATTGCATTTTGCCCCCCAAATGAAATTTTTTTTGTTTAGGCCCCTTAAAATGATGATATCATAAATTAATATATGATAAAATTATATTTTGATATTTAAAAATTTACAATTCAATTCTACCTCTAAAACATTTCTGCATTCACTCCTGTATATATATTACCTATTACCAATGAAAAGAGAGAAAATCTTTTATCAAGCGATATTTATTGATAAGATTAGGGGGAAACCTTTTATCAAAGTGATTTTGATTGTCATTATATTATGATATCCTATAATCTTAATGTTCACTAGCAATTGTCAAACTTAATTGTATCTTTGGTGTTTGGGAAGTGATTGAAAGGTTATCTAACTATAGAGAGCTTGATGGTTATGTCCCACTTCCTTCCCCACAATATTATATATACAAAGTGGAGATCATTTTGAAAAGGAAAGGGCTTGGACGTTAGCTATACTCACCCTTACAGAAGAGCTTCCTTTTACCATCCCAAGTGCATGAATCCTCTCACCTCTTTTCACTATCACAATCCAATCCATAATTTAATATCACTTTCTTCAACTTCTTCATTAGCTTATCATTTATAACACCACATGTTATCAAATAAATTGAAAAGAGTTTGGGTTGTAAATCGATCAAGTCATTGGCCTAGCGTAAAACTTATATGGGTTCAAGTTAATTGTCGTTAAGTCCAAAGTTTGATCATTGTATTTTTAAACCATTCCTTCTGTAACCTCACCAACTCGGCCTAGACGTTAAGCCCGAATTTAGAAGATTACATTGACCACCGAAATGGCCTAGCAGAGCTATCGGAGTTTAAATATCGTTGTTTAAAACGTTTGCTTTAATTTTTGAAGAAAACTTGGTGTGTTTCAAAAGGGTTACAATTTAGTTTCAAAAATTGGTTGATGTTAAAGATTTTTTTTGCAAAAGTTGAATTCTAGAATTATAAATGCATATATTTTTTAAACCTCATTTACTTAATCATGCAGCAGAAAAGCAATATCGAACATAGTTTTAATAAAAACCATATTTCATGCATAATTAATTAAAACCCATATTCCTACCTCTTATAATCAAAATAAATGTCATGCATGCTATATAAAACCCAGAACTTAAGTCTCATGCTACAGTTCAAAAATAAAACAATACAATTTCTGAATAACGGAAATATTAATAAATCTAAAATATTCTTAAAAAATGATCTGAGCTAAGACCTTCCGGATGTTGAGTCAGTGTCCTAACCTAGTGGGTCATCTATAAACATGAAAATTAAATGGGGAGTAAGCCTAAAAAGCTCAGTGTGAGTCTGATCACAAGTAAACCAGTGCGAACCAATAAACAAAGCATACTAAATAATAGTTCTCATTACAATTGCAATTGTATAGCATAGCAGAATTTGATAGTTCATTTGAGTATGCTTATGAATGTCAATGTTATGCATAAATAACAAGAAAGTTCCTACCTATACTCCGCTACACTCTACAGTAAGAGTTCCCCAGAACTTTTCCAACCAATAACGCTCTAGTTTGTGGATGAACCACCAGTATTTGCAGATAAACTGGTAGTAGTAAAAATTGTGTATGAACCATCAATATTTTCAGTTTAGAAAGTTTACAGACAAGCTACCAGTAATTTGTAGATGAACCACCAGTGTTGTAGATTATTAAACTACCAGTACTTCCTCCTTTCAATCATCTCACTCCATGCAATGCAATATGGCATGCTTGTAACAGCATCATGTAAAAATAATAGACATGCTTAACATGTATTCAATTCAACAATAGTAGTAGACATGCTTAACATGTAATCGGTTCAATAGTAACAGTAGGAATGTTGAACATGCAATCGGTAATATAGTGGAAAGAATAACAGTATCAGTTCATCAGAAAAATAGTGACAGTAAACATGTAACATTCACATACCATCATTATATAGTAGCAATTTAATCATCAACTCACAGATTTTAGCATGTTCATAATATCAGGGACTCAATCGAGTGAATAAAATATCTAAAAACAATCCGGGGATTATACAGGGACTAAATTGAATAATTTATAAAATTTTGGGTAAAACTATAAAATAGGGGTCACACGGCCGTGTGAGAAGTTATAAGTCGTGTGGAAAGGTTATACGGCCGTGTGGCCAGGTCGTGTAACAGACTGTAGCTGTGTGGCAAACGTAAAAATTACCCTACAGGAGAGACATGACCATATGGTAGGCCATGTGGAAGGTTATTGACCTTGTGTAAAATGAAGTAACCTAACGTAATAATGGCACATGGTCGTGTGGTCCACACGCCCATGTGGGGTACGTATGGCTCTAAACCTACCAAGATTTACCCCGATTCACTTGTTAAAGAACACACACCTTTCACCAGGGGTTTGATCGACGTTCTTCACGCTCGATTTTGGTTCGATTCACCTAAATCTAGTCCTTCAAACGACATTTACACCCAAATTAATAGTTGGTTTCAAGATTTAACAAGATTACCAAAAGGTTTGGCGAGAACCGTAAAAGGTTGATTAATCGAATGTAAGGTTAGTGTTGGATAGTAATATTACGAAAACTCGAGATTTAAACATTGCAAACGAGATGTACTTACCAATTTTTGGCAAAGGTAGGGATGCTATTGACGACAATTACAAAATCGTTAGAGAGAACGATTGAATGAAGGATGATTTGATTAGGGAAAGCAAAATAATTATCCACAATTAGGATGAAAATATGATGTAAAGAGAATGGAATGAAAAGAAAAAGAAAGATGGAGAGCAAATTCTATTAGGATTTGAAAAGGGGCAATATGAAAATCTAATTAGGAAAAGAACAGAAAAAGATGGTGGAATTCTAATTCTATTAGAATTTTGAGGAAGGGAAATATATGAATTCTAATTAGGAAAGAACTGGTTAAATTCTTAGGGTTTGTAAACCCTATAGCGACACATGTAATTTTCCCAAGTTTTGCCAGACTTGAAATTAAAATGAAGGAGGAAGGAGGAGGAGACTTGAACCTAAGATCTCTAAGAGTACTAACACTTTAACCATTGAGCCTATTGCTCATTTCTTGTTTACTTTAGACACTTAATTGTATATATATGTTTTGGGGCGCATTTGAAGAAACTACAAAATAAAAAAGGGAAGGATGGCTCGAACTTAGGTTTTTGGAAAGGGCTCTAGTGCTTTAACCATTGACCAGTAACTTTCCTTATTTAACAAACGTACAATGATAAGCTTATACATTGAGGCATGACCATTCTTAATTCACAAACCTGACCAAATGTGGCACCCCAAACCCAACCAAGATGAACCGACCCAAATCCAGAATGTTACATTAGTCACTTACATGACCTCCTTACAACCACCAATCACACCACACAAATTTATATAGATGCATATTCATCAAGCATATAGTTCAAGGTAAACATACAACTTTTAAAAACAAACATGCTTCTACAATGCTACTCTTGATCAGACTAACATCAAGGGTGAAATCGTCATTTAACATATGACATAAGTAACATTCATAATCCAACAATTAAATCATATATACAATATAAAACAATTTAATAAGGGCAATAATTGAAAGAAAATACCAGAACTGATAAGTAAAACTCATTTAATTTTTAAAGCGAAGTTTAAAGACTAAATCATAAATTTAGTAAAATATTTAGTAAAACCTTTTTATAAAATCGAGAGTAAAATTATGGAATTATCCATATAAGACTTAATCATGCAAATTTTCAAGTCATTTCATAGCATTTAAGGGCTCCCATTGTATAGCATAAAAATCAAGACTCAATTACAAAGATAACAAAACATGCCCAAGACCTACATATAACTGACACCTATCCACACATACTATTTCGTGTTTTCATGCCAATTTTCCTATTGTAACATATCGTATATAGATCATACAAATCATGCTCAGTTAGACTAAAACATACTTTAACACTCTAACCAGTTAACTATACTAGCATGTAAACCTAAAGTCACAATTCATATTACTCAACATGTCAAATTTACATCTTATACATTTTTAAGTGCATTATAAGTTCATACCTTACTGTTTGGTCATTTTAAGCTTGTCTCAATTATCAGCAAGTCATTCAAGCATCTATAACAATAATTCACTAAACACATGCATATCATCCATCATGCAACCAAAACCTAACAATCATGTGTATTCAAACTTAAATCCAATTAATCAATCAACCACAAACTCATTTCTTCTAACCTCATTTTTGAGATGTGACACCTTCTTTCTTATTTGATTATTATATTTAAATATTTGTATCGAAAAAATGAAACCTTATTTTTCAATATGATAGAAAAGAGCATCTTTTAACAATGTTGGGTACTTTTATGATACCCTAACGTTTGGTGCATAAAATAAAAGTCTATTACTATAATTCAAAATACTTCAAATTCATTACCAACTAAATTTTACTCAAATTCTAATGTCGAAAGCTCCTTTATCCCCAAATCATTATCAATCAAACAACATTAGGTGCCATTTGTGATCATAATTTAACATTAATTATTAGTGTTGTACAATTTATCTCTTAGCTTAGATGTCGAGCTATATGTAATAAACAAGTTCATCAATGTGGGTTCAAGAATCGATTCTCTCTAGTCATTTTCTAAAAATGTGCATGATCTTAACTTGGAGATAAGTATTTGTACTTTGAAACTTGCTTGGATGGTAAGAAACAAGTCTTAGAAACACGAATGACCTCAAATTTTGTTTGATATAAATGAAAAATAAGTGTATGAATTCTTATTGTAACTAACTTTGGGATTGGATTTTGGAGGGCCATTTCTCATTTTTAATTTTCTCTTCAAATATGAAACCATGTTTCTATATTATCAATCAAAAAAACAAGATGGAGGATATGTACTTTAATATCCATCCAGGATGATAGTGCTTGTGGGTTCCGATCAACCTGAAAAGACTTTATAATTTAAAGCATATTTTTATTAAGAAAGTAAAGTAAAGGAGTTGAAAATTCCCCATTTTGTCTTGTTTTATTTTATTTTTTAATGGGTTAATCTTAAAAATGGTCACGTATCTCTTTTTTTAAATATTTTTTAACATTATCATATCTGCTTTTTTTGATACAATATTTCGAACTCACATCCTCCTACACTAGCAATAATGCCAATACCAATTGAGTTAAGACTAAATCGATAAAAATATCACAATTTTTTATATTATTTTAACTTTTACAAAATTAAATTAAATTCATATTTAAAATATATCAAAGATAGTTAAAAAGCTATAAAGTCTTATAAAAATTTTAAAAATTCTAATTAAAATAAAATATGGGTATGTAAATTTCGTGAGTGGTATGGTGCGGGTTTGATCTAAACCCTACCTTGACCTAAACTCATTTTTTTAAAATAAAAAGAGCTCGTGTTAGGTAAAAGTTTGAAAGGATTGAACTTGTTTTTTTTTATTACAATATTGAGAGAAAGGAAAGAAGAATGACAAGATTTGAACTCATGTTATTTAAGTGTTTGACGAACTTTAACAATTGCTCCAAACAATTTTTTATAAAACATCATGATTTCAATAATTTATATATTTGTTGATTTAGATGAACTTGGTAACTCATAAATTCACACTTATGATGTGACATTTATTTGATTTTAAATTCAAATTTAATATTTATAACTCTTTTATTTTCAAACTAGGACCTCTTTGTGTTCCATAGCTTACTTAGATTTTAGCTAATGGAAGTTAGTTTATGGAAGCAAGTGTTGAGGCCAATTCTTTTAGAAGGATATTATAGTCATTCACAAACTAGTAAAGGCCATTTGACTAAATGGGATATTGGAGTAGGCAAGAAGATAAATAGAGGTCATATCAATGCCTTTGTGCTTTCACAATTATTCAAAGGAATGGTAGCCTCAAGTGGTCTTATTATGTTTTATTATGAGGAGACATCAAAAACATTGCTTCTATTCCTATTTGCTTTAATATCTTTCCTTATTTTTAACCTCATTTAACCGAAAGGGGACAATGGGCACTATTGCAAACTATCTATATTCACTTGAATTTGTCTCAACTCCATATTCATATTCTTATACTTCTCATTTTTATTTTTAAATATTTGGATTTGAGCGTATATATGTACTTTCTTTTTTATTTTTCAAAGTATCTATCGAAACGAGTCTAGTAACTAATCTTCTGCATTCTGTAGCCCATTCAAGGGGTAGATGCTAGCCACGAGTTTTAAAGTTGCTCCATGCCTAGGGTGAGGATCGAACCCTCGACCACTGGTTAAGGTAGGAGAGACCTTGTCATCTCACCTAACTCTCGTGGTTATTGTTAGAGATTGTGTGACTCAAATCCCGACACTTGTTAAAGAAATAAATATAGTGGCAAAATAAGGGGATCTGTAGGGGCGTATAGAACTATACTTCTTCTATTTGACTTTGATTAAAACAAGTTGAAAAAATAAATGCAATGGAAAAATACAAACCATATCGCACAAGTTGAGTCTGTATAGAATTATACTCTTCTATTTGACTTTGATTAGAACAAGAGGATTTTTCAACCCTTAAATAGATGTAGTTGAAACTTCTCTTGTATCATTCTTTTTTCAACATTAGTGAATTTCTCCTCATCTAACCATGGTTTTTTTCCAGAATGGGTTTTCACGTAAAATCTGTGTGTTATTATTTTTCTTTTCTTATTACTTCTTGTGATCGTTCTATTGCCATTATCAACATTTATTATAACAATTATAAATGTGTACTTTTAAATATCCATCCATGCACATAAAATTATGGGTAAACTATACACATGGTCATTAAACTATTAGTAAATTTACGTTTTGGTCACTCAACTTCAAAAAGTTGCAAAATGATTACTAAACTATCTGAAAGTTTTTATTTAAGTCACTGGGCTGCTAAAATCGTTGTTGTATGGCCTTCTCTGTTTGCACCACCTATACCAATAGAAGGCTCTCATTTCCCTACTCTTCTACAATTCAGTTTTATTTTCATGAAACAGCTTCTGTCAACCAAAATCTAAACAACTTCATTTTTTGATCTTCGACATTGACCATAAGATTGACATAGATCTAAGGTATGTTATTCTACTTGTATATGGGTATTGATCCATTGTACCGATTGCTGAGTCGTTCCTTGGAGCTCGTTAGCTAAACCTTTTTTAAAGGCCAATTAAATAAAAAATTTTGAATAGTTCAGTAATTTAAATAAAAACTTTCGAATAGTCCAATGACTATTTTTGTAACTTTTTGAAATTGAGTGACCAAAATGTAAACTTATTAATAATTTAATGAGTTTAAAGTCTAAAATTATAAACTTTTAAAAATTTTGAATATACTCATGTTCCAACAACCTCGAGTATAAATAGTTTGTATTTGTATCATAAAAACATCTTAATTTGTAATGTCCAAAATTACAAAATTTTAATTTGTTCCATAAAAATATCATAATGTGTAATAATAAGTGTTAGAGGATATGAGGTGTTTGCCCATGAGATCAAGTAAGTACAAATTTTGTGGTATGGTAGTTGGATTATTATTTGGTGGAGTTTTTAATTTTGTAAGTAAAGTTTTTCTAATAAAAATTTCATTACTTAAAAATTCGGTTTTATGATTTGTTTATTTATTTTTATATATTTGAAATTAGTTTGTATGCTTTTGGCTCAGTTGTGTATAATAAATTTATAATATTTTTATAACATAAAAATTAGTTAATAAATTGAAAAAGTAATATATTTGTAAAATATTTTAATTTTTTAACTAATTTAGAATCAATTATATTTATTTTATTTTATTTTATTTTAAAATATTTACAAAATTTTATCATGGTGTGAATATTACTATTATAATTAAATAATATTATTAATAACTTCTTACAGGTTATTTATTATACATATTATTAAATTTAATTTGATAAATATTATTAATATTTGTCTTTTTTTAATATATAAATATATTTTAAGCTTAACAATTTAATATTTATTAATTTTAATATTATAACATTAAACGTTATTTAATTAAGTAAAATATTAAAGTGAAGAGATAATTCATTTAAAATCAATTTTACGTTTAACATATAAAGTATTATAAACATTAATAAAAATATTTCATTTTTAATAAACATTAATTAAAAAATAGGACTCGTATCATATTTATAGTTAAAATGCTTATCACTTACCGTAATATAAAATACTCTATATATAAAAAAAATATTCATGTGTTTATACCTTGAATGCAATATATTAGTTTACATACCCTTTTACTGTATGAATTTATTAATTAAAATATATTAAATTATTTTTATAAATTGTACGATAAAAATACAATTTTAAAAAAATAATCAACCACTATTACAACATACCTAAAGCATTAAAGATATCAATTAGAAAAGAACTTTATGATGTGTATCATTTTTTAGGTTAAATGATAAATATTTTAATTTATATAAACAAATTTTTGTTGTTAACAAATTTAATTAATTTAAACCAAATTTAAATACAACAAATGAGACCCACACTATTATTAAAGTCAATTTACTAATCTGTCGACCATTTAATGGTGACACTTGGAAAAAGGAGAACTAATCTAGAACTAAATATGTTACTTTATATATATATATATATATATATATATATTTGATTAGAGGTGTTAATGAGTCACGTCAGGCTCGGGTTGAGCCTAAACATGATATTAATACATTTTATACTTATGTCATGAGTCGTGGATCAAAACTCGTGATCATTGCGCACAGAACGTCCCATAGAGGTCAACTTATTAAATGGAGCTTATTTGACTCATATGAACTAACTCGATTTGAAGTCTTGGTGGCCCAATGCAAAACTAGAATTACAAGGGTAATTAATGCAAATCCTAAGGATAAAAGATTTATAGAGTTTAAATCATTCAGGACTTTCAATTGTAGATAGGTTCTAATATTGACTGTCGATGTAACTCAATTTATACCATTGGATCTGAGAGAGGTCAACTATAAATAGAGATCTTCCCCTTCATTACTTTATTCTTAAGTTAAAGAATATATTGAAAGCATTTACTCAAACATTTGGTGCATTGCTTTCTTGTGGCTTTTCAACTCTCTTATTGCTCTTTTCGTTTTGAGTTGCTTCCACTATATTTTTTTTATGCCTTAGAGAATTTCCGGGAGTATTCTCACTTTTCGAGTGTTAGGCTAGACAAATTTGAAGTAGAGAAATCACCTAAGGACTCGCGGATTGCCAGATTTAAGTTCTAGCCCCATGATACTTGGCCCAACTCAAAAAATGAACTTAAAAAATCCGCTCATATTTGTAAATGGCTCAAGCTCATTTTAGGCTCGTCCATATTATTTTTAAAAAAATTAAAATATATTTTATATTATTTTTAATTTAATATTTTTATTTATTAAAATTATATATATAGTCATCTTAATATTTTTAATGTTTACATTATTGTAGTATTATGTACTACTATCGATTTACTTGTTATATGCTATAAATTGTATAACATATAAAAATAACATAATATAAAACATTACAAACTTAAAAACAAGTTGAATCAAGCTCGGGTTTAGGCCTTGAATGTTCAAACCCAAGCCTGACCAATATTTTAAACAGGTCTAATTTTTTGTCCAAACCCTCCCAATTTTTGAGAGGGTCTTCGGGCTTGTACAGGTAATTCAACTCATGAGTAGGTCTAGATATTTTTATCCAAATCCTCCCAACTTTTACGCGGGTCTTTAGGCTTACACGGGTCACTTGGCCCATGAGTAGATCTAGTATATATATAATATCAATTAAGAGCAAGTGTTGATTTTTCCTAATTGAAGCGTTAAAAAAAATACTAAACTATTATCATATAAAAAAATTAAATTGGTTTGTAGTTGTCTAACTTTACTTTTGAAAGTGATGATATTTTTTACGAATCTTTTCAACAAATACCGAAGATATCAACCCAACAAAATTTTGCTAGAATGGACAAAGTAAACCCCTAGAAACCTAGTTACAAATGAGCCTACTATCTTATATTCGCAGTAATATAGACTTTTAACACAATGATAAATCAAGGATAATATCACTTCATTATCTAGTATTTTGAGCTTGATTTTTTAAAAAAATCTCATTATAGATTTTAATTATATCTTCTTCTTTTTTACACAATACTTAGAACTACGTATAGTCTCTCCAATTCATAAGTAGGAGGATAATGCGCTTTAGCGCACTTGAACTTGCATTCTTTCTTTTTTACACAATACTTAGAACTACGCATAGTCTCTCCAATTCATAAGTAGGAAGATAATGCGCTTTAGCGCACTTAAACTTGCATTCTCCTATATTAACAATAATACCTATACCAATTGAATTAACACTCAATCGACGCATTTCAAACTTCATTTATCTTTGGGTAATTGTTTGATTTAAATGACTTCCTTAGCTGATTAAATTGACTTTTATCTTTAGCCACAACAATCCTACTTACATCAAACACTTCCAAGTCTCCTCAAATGGACTCTACCATAGTTTACCTGATTCCCTTTTTCGTTAGAATTCTACATTTGCTTATTCCAAATTATAAAATAATCAACAAATTAGTACAAGTCAAAATTATCAATTTAGTAACAAATATATTGATGGTCATACTATCTCGTTTCTCAATATATTTGCTGGAGCGAGTTCAGTAATTAATTATCTGCATTTTGTAGGCTCATTAAGACGGTAGATGCTAGTCACAAGTTTTAAAGCTGCTCCATACTTAAGTTGAGAATCAAACCCTCGACCACTGGTTAAAATAGGAAACGCCCTTACCATCTCACCTAACTCTCGTGGTTGAATATGCATCTTTAATCGTAAGGAATAGAGATAAATACATACGCATTCTCAAGATACAAATAAGGAATAAGTCAACAATCATCAAACATTCAGGTTATTACAAAGTCATAAGGGAAAAAAACTTAATTGAATGATCGGCCCTCAAATTATATAATTTTTTTGAGTTAAGTATTAAATTTTTTTTTGATTGAATCAGGTACTTAAACTATATTTTCGTAATCATTTTAAGTTCAACCGCCTTCAACAAATCAGAAGTTAACACATATGCAATATTTATTTATTTTTCCTTTAATTCCCTTTAAAAATTGAAAAAAGGGAAAAAAAATAGTTTTAATCAAAACATAGTAAAATACTAAACTTGAGTTAGATTTCATCTTTTCCTTTCTCTTCAACCTATTGTTTCAAATACCATCTTCCCCTTTCCACATTCTTAGCTAGGGTTTACAAGAAAATGCACCAATAATTCAACTTGACAAGTAAATGTCATTAGATTCCAAAATATAGTACATAATAATAAAGAAAATAAACTATTTGTCAATATTCAAATGGAATTAAAGGAAAAATAAATATTGCATACATGTCGATTTTCTGATTTGCTGGAGGGTTTTTTTAAAACGAAGATAACAACTGGGTTTCAAATGATTACGAGAATATAATTTAGGTACCTGATTCGACAAAAAAAGGTAAAATTCAAAGGGTTGAACATTCAATTAAGCAAAAAAAAAAAAAGGCAAAAGTTGAAGATTTTAAGTACATGAAACAAAACCATCTCACCATCCAAAACACAACTTCACTTAGACAAAAAGTTGTTATTGGCATGAAGATGTCAAAAGGACTCCAAGTAAAGTTTTGCAAATCATATAGAAAGTTTGCCATCTTCATTTTCTTCTTATTTTTACTTTTAAAAAGGAATTTTGCTTTTGTATGCCAGGTATAACATTTTGCATTGTATCTTTTATCTTGAAAAACATATTTCGCATTTGATTCCCTTAAATCTAAGTTCAGCACTTTCTTTTTAATTTTATAGGTGATTTTAAGTTTTTTTTTATCTCGATCAGCATGTGTATTGTTGCCAATGTAAGAAGACGTGGGTTCGAGAGCGCGGTGAAGTGCATTATCCTTCTATTAATGGGTTGAGGAGGGACTATGGGTAATTCTAAACACTGTGTTAAAAAGAGCAGAACCTATAATAAGATTATTTTCTATCATCAGTAGCTTTGGAGTATATATTGTATATTATAAGGTACAAATCTATGCATGATAAGTTAGCAATTCGTGAAATTATTTTAGAGGCGAATCCGTATTTAATGTTTGATAGTAATCCAAATATAAATGAAAATTGCAGGAAAATAAATAGAAACTTGCAGTATGTTAACCCTATTTATGCTTTGATTATTGTTATTATTATTACATTGACATATAAAATTAATATTATATTTAATTCACCACTAAATTGGGTTTTTTATATAATTAATACTATATTGAAATTTAATGCTTATTTTAATTTCCACTATTTTTATTTTTGGTCTAATAAAGAACAACATTAAATTTTTGTAAGTTGCCATTAGAAACTCTTTTTTTGAATTAGAAATTTTTGATATATAATTAATTAATTTTACATATTAATCTTTTTAATTTATATTGATATTAATACAAAAAAAAAACAAAACCAAATTTTGAAAGTTAAAACATTTATATTATATTGTTTTCACTTTCTCAATCCTTATAAATTTCGTACTAAATTTTCAACAAATAAATATAATATATTTTAATTATTTCACATGATTAATTTAATCCGTGCATAATAAATAAAAGGATGACATATATAAATGATTACTTTTATTTGTACAATATATATACTAAATTCGAAAATAACATCTTTGCTATTACAACAATTAAGAGAATGTAATTTCAAGTACATTTAAACATGTTTTCCCTGATTTAAAGGATAAAAATAAGCATTATATAAAAAATTCCAAATTCCAACATAAATTTATGAAAAAAAGCGTTACTTTGAACCAAATTTGTTACTTGTTTGTTCTACCGTGACTTTTTTAAACATCGTGTCCTTAACTATTTAAAGAAAAACTTTTATGAGTAAACTAAATTCGAAAAAGAAATCACATATTAATACATAATATAAACTTTAATTTAATATAATTACACACGTAAAACTTGAATTATGATTAATCTGTATAAATGAAACATTGATTTTAATTCAATTATATACATTTAAAAAATAACTATATATATTTATAGTCATTTTTTTAAATGTATATAATTGAATTAAAATCAATGTAATTTGTGAAAATCAAAACAAATTAAAATTTCATGTCTAAAATCACACAAAATTAAAATTTATGTATGACATTATACATTGAGTCAAATTTCATATATGATTTTTTAATATTTATCTCATTCAAACAATTTATCCAAGACTAAGACTTAATGTATCACGCAAGTAACTTAACTCTTGAACAAGTCTAAACGATGCCATGTAACTTTTTTTATTAAGAATTAAAAATGAAGTCTTGAAAAGCTGAAACATATTGTACTTCTGAACAGAGAACGCAAAATCAAACCTTGAAGATGACATTATTAGCTAAAGCATCCAGAAACCCTAAACATGAACCATAAAAAGGAAAATGAAGTCTTAGAAAACCCAGAAGGAATATTTGGTTTACAATTGATAACTTGTTTTCAAAGAAAAAAAGGATTCTCATTCCCTGCAAGTATAACACATCTCTTATTGTTTTTAAATTAATTAAAACTCAAGTGATCATCAAAATCCCAATAATATCTCCAAATTGTTCTATCAAATCCAATTACACAATTTTCCAAATGCATCAACAAATATAAACAACAGTTCCTAAATTCAAATAGTTCATGTAAGGGTAAATATACATTTTGGTACTTGAACTTGGTTTCAAAGTTCAAATTGGTACCTAAAGTTTCTTTTATCCAATTAGATACCTAAACTTTTTTTTGGTCTAATTAAGTACTTGAACCTGGCGTTTTGGTTCAAATTAGTGCCTAACTTGGTTTCATAGTTCAAATTGGTTCAAATAAGTCATTTATGATAACTACTAATTTGGATCAAAAAGCCAAATTCAAGAACCAATTTGAACCAAGAAATCAAGTTCAAGTACCTAATTGGACCAAAAAAAAACCCTAGGTATCAATTTGAACCTTGAAGCCAAGTTCAGATACCAAAATGTATATTTACCCTTCGTGTAAGTATACTTCTAAATACATTAAAAAAGCTTAAAACCTACACTCACCCGAGTCTGAGTCCAAATAGTATAGATATTCAGTAAAGAAAGGACCATCATCCTTTCTGCTCATCAACCAAGCCAGCAAATGTCTGAAATAACATGGTCTAAGTCTATAATTTTCCTTTTCTGCCTAGTTCTTTAGTGTGATTCTATTATATTATAGACAATATTTCATACAGGACAAGATCGGAAAACATATCGATCTAGCAATTAGTACTGAGACAACCAAAGAGCACAAAAAAGTATGGATGATGCCATAATAAACACACAGTCATTCCAACTCTACAGACTTTGTAATCTTTGTATAATTACAAGTTATTGAACAACATATGATACTTGAGGAGCTAAGCAAAAAGAACCTGAGAACTCGAGGGTGTCAAGTCCGATAAACGATCTGGGGCGTCAATAACAAGCCACCGAACTCTGAAGCTCCACTTCTTCTCTGAGTTGCTTGTTTGGTTCAGGCTCGAGATATAGCCCACAGCAACGTGAAGGTTCCGACCAACGACATATATTTTATTATCGCATGCATTGACAGCAAAAGGTTTGCGTATCTGCTCCGGTAATGGGGGACCTTCGATTGTTTCCCAAGAATCACTGTCAGGATCATAAACCTTAAGCTTCATTCTTTCAAGCTCAGAAACAACAAACAAGTGACCATAGACCACTACACTTGACCCGGTCCAGCCTTCTCTCAAACCTACAGCCATACTTTCCCAATTATTAGTTCTTGGATCGTAAACCTGACCCCTCGGAGAGACGAAAAACGGCCACAACCAGCCTTCGGTCACAAGAAGTTTTCCATTGAGAACTGCAGAATCATAAGATGCCATATTTGTCCCCATGCTTGCAATTGAGTGCCAATTCCCCTTTTCGGGATCTAAAACCTCGGCTGAGTCAAGCTCGAAAAGATCTCCACTGTTTCCTCCAGCAACATATATCATACCATTAATCACTTCACTAGCAAAAAACGATCTAGCAGTATTCATCTTATTCATCACAGTCCAACGGTTTTTATGAATTTCATACTTCAACACCATGTCAAGGGGGCAATCCACATCAGAGACCATACCCCCACAAACAAATAGAGAACCCTCACGAGGAATCGAAACACACCTAAAACCATGGGGACAAACTTTGTCTTTGCACGGCATCGCTGGGATGGTATGCCATGAGAAGTGAGTAAGGTCGAGAACTTGCCATTGGATTTTCCCTGTGCATTTGTGGAAGGCGAACACAAAGAGCCAAGGGTCTTTGAAACCGAGTTCCTTCCTTCGAGTGAAAAATCGCTCTTTATTACCAAGCAGAAGATGCCATCGCTTGCAGACGACTCTACAAGCTCCATGGTTCTCAACTGGAAGCCGGAGGAGACAATTAAGAGCCACATCATCGGGAAGGCCCGGGATAAGTGGTTCTCCTTGAAGAGACAACTCAAACTCTAATGAAGGATTCAACAATGAAGACTGAATCACAGCTAATCTAAATTTGGGGGATAATGTCATCTGAGAATCCCCTAACTTATGAACGGGCGCCTTTTGGGACGAAAACCGAACCCTTTGCATC
The DNA here is from genome assembly GCF_007990345.1 of Gossypium hirsutum. Taxonomy (NCBI): domain Eukaryota; kingdom Viridiplantae; phylum Streptophyta; class Magnoliopsida; order Malvales; family Malvaceae; genus Gossypium; species Gossypium hirsutum. The sequence continues at coordinate 34,834,548 of NC_053445.1, read as the reverse complement.
TTTCTCCCGGAAACAACAACGATCTAAAACCTTTGAAAAGACTACCCAAAGAACCTTGTTTAATCTTCAAATTCCCAACTATCCTTACTTAAGATTTCAACAACATAAACTATCCCTTGTTCTTCCACAATCACAGCAAAACCCTAAAAATTTTATCATAATTCACACATCCCCTTCCTAAATGATCCAAAATCAAATTCCTATGCATCAAAAGCAACAATTTCAACTCTTTTTCTCTTTATATACACTCACCTATCAAGATACCAACAATCACTTCAAATATTCCACAACTTGAATTAACCCCCCCCAAAAAAAAATATTAACTTTTCTTCAAATACAATAACAAAACCAAAAACCCAGTAATCTAATTCATAGAAAATGAAGCAATTAAGGGCCTGAAGAGATTGATAATACAGAAAAAGAGACTAAACAGAGAAAATATTTCACCCTAAATAACTTCAAAATAAACCCATAAATCACAAAGAAAAATGAAAAGATATGAAAAAAACTTACAAAATAAGGGATTTTCCTTGAACAGTTTCCATTAAAGATGGTGAGCTCTTTTTATGGGATTTAAAGCTGGTTTTCTGCAATGACTATTTTGCAGTATTACACCTTAATATCAAAGGTATTCGATTATTATATATATATTTTTTTAAAAAACCAAAGGGTTGATGATAAAGATTCTGTTTCTGGTCTAAAAGGCTAAATTGAAATCCACGTGCTAAGTAATTTCCAATTGGTTAAAATCTGTCACAAGTGCCGATACACTCTTCGTTTAGTTCATGTACTTTCATTTTGAGCAAATTACATCTACAGTTCTTAAACTATTAATAAATTTATATTTTAGTTACTCAATTTCAATAAGTTATAAATGATCATTAAATTATTCGAAAGTTTTCATTTAAATCACTAAATTATTCGAAAGTTTTTATTTAAGTCATTGAATTGTTAAGTTTTTCTAAAAAATGTTCACCTAGTGAGCTTTAAGAGATAATTCGACGATCAATGTAATGGATCAATACCCATCGTTGAGTAGAATAACATACTTTAGATCCAAGTCAATCTGACAATCAGTGTCGGAGATCAAATAATAAAGTTATTTAGATTTTGGTTTGCAAATTCGTGACGTTCAGAACTGTTTCATAAAAAAAATTGTAAAAGAGAAGGAAAAGAAGGACTTTTAATTGTTGCAGGTAGTGCGAACAAAGAAGGCCACACAACAACGATTTTAAAAATTTGGTGACTTAAATGAAAACTTTCGAATAGTTTAGTGGCCATTTTGTAATTTTTTAAAGTTGAGTGATCGAAACGTAAATTTACTAATAATTTAGTGATTAAAACATAAACATACTAATAGTTTAGTGACCTTGGATGTAGTTTATCCTTTTATTTTTTTTAGGAATTTAGTCCCTCTATTTTTCATATTTCAAAATTCAGATCCAACTATTAACATTGTTAAAATTATTTTGTTAAATTCTAGTTCATTACAACATTATTTTTTTAGTTATATTGTTACCAAGTGAATTTTTTATTCCAAAATGTCACACTAACAAATTTAAAAATGTTAAAAAATTAGACCTGAAATTTGAAATCTAAAAAGTAGAGGCTAACTTCCTGAAAATAAAAATATAGGTACTAAATTCTAAATTTATGAAAAGTACAAAGGCCTATGACATATTTTAGCGTTTTCAATTTCCAAGAGGGCTCAAGAAAAGTATAGGTAAACTACACCTAAGGTCACTGAAACTATTAGTAAGTTTACATTATGGTCATTCAACTTCAAAAAGTTACAAAATAGCAACTGAACTATTTGAAAGTTTTCATTTAGGTCACTGGACTACTAAGTTTTTTTGTTTTTTGTTTTTTAAAGGTCCAGCTATCAGGCTCCAAGCAGCAATTCTTATGGTGGATCAGTTCCATCGACGAGTAGAAGTATATACCTTAAATCCAAGTCGATTTGACGGTTAGTGTCAGATATTAGAGTAGAAAGTTATGTGGATTTTGGTTCGAAAATTCATAATGTTGAAAACTATTTTATATAAAAAAAATTAAACTGTTGAAAAGAAGGGAATTGAGAGTTTTCGATTGGTGCAAGCGATGCGAACAAAGAAGATCATACAACAATAATTTTAACATCCCAATGACTTAAATAAAAACTTTCGAATAGTTTAATGACTGTTTTGTAACTATTTGAAATTGAATGACCAAAATGTAAACTTATAGTTTAGTGACCTTGGATGCAATTTACCTTTTTATTTTTAGGAATTTAATCACTCTACTTTTCAAATTTCAAGATTCAAGTTCAAATATTAATATTATTAAAATTATTTTGTTAAATTCAAGTTCGTTACAACGCCATGTTTTAATTATATTGCTACCAAGTGAGTATTTTTTTTATTTAATTATATTGCTACCAAGTGAGTATTTTTTTTTACTCCAAAATGTCTTAACAGTAAAAAAACTAAATTCTTAAAAATAAAAATGTAAGAACTAAATTCTAAATCTATAAAAAGTACAGGGACTGATGATAAATTTTAACCTTTCCAGTTTGCAACAGGCGTCAAGAAAAGTATAAGCTATAGGTTTGTTGTCCACGCGCTTTTACTGCGGGTGTTGGAATTCAGAACTATAATAAATGTTTCTTTTGCCCATGCAATTGTTAAAAATAACCCGATTGCAAACGCGTGGATTAGGCTAAATAATAATAATATAGTTGGCAATCTTTTCTTCAGCCTTAAGCTACAATGTTGATTTGTTTACGGGTCGAGTTATTTGTTCAATTCGTGACTTATTTAGAATTAAAATTGCTTTACATCATATAGCAATGTGCTATTAGAGATGAGTTTTTGTTGAAGTGAATAAAAATGTCACTATCCTAAAGAGAAACTATAAATCTTGTATCGACTATACATTAGAATTCAATTCGATATAATAGTAATAAAACCTCTTTGTGAGACCAAATTCAAAATTCCATGCAACCAAAAAAGGACAATGGCAAAACAGAGGCTGAGGTAAAACCTTCACTAGATGGCACCAAATGATATTTTGTATTACATTTGGAGCAAAAGCATAGTAAGCTGACGAAAATCGGTTTTTGTGGCCCAATGAAGCCAAGTTGAAGGACCATCGGTCAACGAATAAAAGTTACTCCAGAGATAACAGGTTAATCTTTTTCCAGAGCTCACATCACATTGAACATTTATATTCCAAGCACATAGAACAGTTACCATATTCCGATATGAAAGGATAAGTCGGTAACTATAGGTGATAATGTTAAAAGTTAAACATCTATCTAAGCTTGTTTTGTTGCATCTACGTTCGGAGCTAAGTCCGGAAAGGGTTTCCGGTTCTGATTGTTTCCCCTCTCTCATGTCTATATGATTCTAGAAAAAGCAATTGTAAAAACAAGTTCCAACTTAACAAGAAAAATGCATACAGTTCGATGATGCATAGTACCATTACATATACGCGGCTTTTTCTTTTCTTTTCTTTGGGGGGGGGGGTGGGGTGGGGTGGGGAGGATATGAGACTACTTTATTTTATACTACTATTGCTTCTTTATCATAGGGAGAAAACACACAAGCCTAGAGATGGAGAGACAAATCCATATCTACCAGATCTTCCTCCTCGGCACTGGAACTAGCTTCGGATGAAGAACTTGGAACAACAACATCCACGAAGAGTTGAAGCTCTTTTTTAGGACAATTCTCCGGTTCCACATGTTCGTTGGGAGCAATCCTGGGCCTTCTTGATGCATTTGAAGTCTCAGCATTCCTGGATCTGTCAGCTTCACGGGACCTCTTACCCGAACTTCTCCTCTCAGATCGACCAACATTAGCTGAACCTGCGCTTGGAGGACCTGGAGAAAGGCACAAACAGCAATAGGTTCATAGACAACCGAGATGACCCGAAACCAAGGCCGGGGTTAGTTATAGCAAAGGTAGGATTTCGAAGCTTACCAGCATTTTGAGCTTGAACGTTTGGCAAGGCGTTTCCGAAGGATGGTGACAGAGTAACCTGGCTAACCTGAAATTCATTGGTATTAAACTGACGAACTCCATTTGAACCCAAAAATAAAGAAGAATCTACAAGAAAACCAGGGGCTACAACACTACCGAACAAAGCAAATGCAGCAGAAGGCATGGCTGCGATCATGCCAACTGGAACAAATGCTCTCGAAGCCAAAATGTTATGGTAATAAGCTGCACAAGAACTGCAGACATACGGGAAGTCCACATTGCTGCCAACAGGAGCAAATGCTCGTGAAGCAAGACTGTTATGGTGATAAGTTGCACCATAACTGTAGCCATAGGAGAAGTCAGGAGACAAGATAACCGGAATTAGAGGAACTCCGGAATAGCCGCCAATGAACTGGCTCCTACTTACCTGGTTCGTTTCATTCAAGTAGATCATCCAAGAGAAATCACATGCCAGGTGTGCTGCAGGGAGCAGAGTCAGGCTGTTAAAAGCAGTAGAGTTCAGTTGGTTGTTCGGTAGGGATGCAGGAGAGTTCCCAGAATTGTTCACGGAACTAGTACTGAACTGGGTTGGGCTGTTAAAACTGGAAGAGGAGTTTGGTTGGCTGTTCGGTAGGGATGCAGGAGGGTTCCCAGAATTGTTCACAGAATTAGAAGTGATCGCACTCAGGCTGTTAAAACTGGCAAAGGAGTTCAGTTGGCTGTTTGGTAGGGATGCAGGAGGATTCCCGGTATTGTTCACCGAACTACTGGAACCACCAGGGTAATTCAGGGCCCTCAAAATGCTACCATCTTGATGAATCCTAAGGTGGCCACCTAAAGCTCGATGGCTGCTAAAAACTTTGTTGCAATAGAAGCATGTTTTAGTACCTGCATGCTCCTCAGAATCGTCTCTAGGCAAAAGGAAATTCATGGTAGCAACTAGAAAGCTATAGGAAAAATTTTGTGATGTTGAAGAATGGTCCCGTTTCTAACTCCATTTTATAACGTTTCACAGCGAAGAGATGCCATAGAAGTTTACACCAATTAATGTAAATAAGAATTTGCAATAAAAGCCATTTAAGACATCCAATCAAAGAAAGAAAAAATGGGGAGAAAAAAAAAGTTGACATAAGAAAGAACCTTGTTGAAACAGCTTTCAAGCAGCCTTGTCCACAATAACCCACGTTTCGAAAAGTCATAAATGGCCATGCAGAGAATCAAATCTGGCGAAACAAATGCGACCACGTAGAGTGGCACCAACTATCAAAAAGTTATGAAACAATCTGGCACCAGAGATTTTCAGTTTCAGTTAAGGGGTACTTCCGGAACATGCAAAAACTTCAACACCTTATTACCAGCCATTAAATATTTTCAGTTTAGAAAGTTTACAGACAAGCTACCAGTAATTTGTAGATGAACCACCAGTGTTGTAGATTATTAAACTACCAGTACTTCCTCCTTTCAATCATCTCACTCCATGCAATGCAATATGGCATGCTTGTAACAGCATCATGTAAAAATAATAGACATGCTTAACATGTATTCAATTCAACAATAGTAGTAGACATGCTTAACATGTAATCGGTTCAATAGTAACAGTAGGAATGTTGAACATGCAATCGGTAATATAGTGGAAAGAATAACAGTATCAGTTCATCAGAAAAATAGTGACAGTAAACATGTAACATTCACATACCATCATTATATAGTAGCAATTTAATCATCAACTCACAGATTTTAGCATGTTCATAATATCAGGGACTCAATCGAGTGAATAAAATATCTAAAAACAATCCGGGGATTATACAGGGACTAAATTGAATAATTTATAAAATTTTGGGTAAAACTATAAAATAGGGGTCACACGGCCGTGTGAGAAGTTATAAGTCGTGTGGAAAGGTTATACGGCCGTGTGGCCAGGTCGTGTAACAGACTGTAGCTGTGTGGCAAACGTAAAAATTACCCTACAGGAGAGACATGACCATATGGTAGGCCATGTGGAAGGTTATTGACCTTGTGTAAAATGAAGTAACCTAACGTAATAATGGCACATGGTCGTGTGGTCCACACGCCCATGTGGGGTACGTATGGCTCTAAACCTACCAAGATTTACCCCGATTCACTTGTTAAAGAACACACACCTTTCACCAGGGGTTTGATCGACGTTCTTCACGCTCGATTTTGGTTCGATTCACCTAAATCTAGTCCTTCAAACGACATTTACACCCAAATTAATAGTTGGTTTCAAGATTTAACAAGATTACCAAAAGGTTTGGCGAGAACCGTAAAAGGTTGATTAATCGAATGTAAGGTTAGTGTTGGATAGTAATATTACGAAAACTCGAGATTTAAACATTGCAAACGAGATGTACTTACCAATTTTTGGCAAAGGTAGGGATGCTATTGACGACAATTACAAAATCGTTAGAGAGAACGATTGAATGAAGGATGATTTGATTAGGGAAAGCAAAATAATTATCCACAATTAGGATGAAAATATGATGTAAAGAGAATGGAATGAAAAGAAAAAGAAAGATGGAGAGCAAATTCTATTAGGATTTGAAAAGGGGCAATATGAAAATCTAATTAGGAAAAGAACAGAAAAAGATGGTGGAATTCTAATTCTATTAGAATTTTGAGGAAGGGAAATATATGAATTCTAATTAGGAAAGAACTGGTTAAATTCTTAGGGTTTGTAAACCCTATAGCGACACATGTAATTTTCCCAAGTTTTGCCAGACTTGAAATTAAAATGAAGGAGGAAGGAGGAGGAGACTTGAACCTAAGATCTCTAAGAGTACTAACACTTTAACCATTGAGCCTATTGCTCATTTCTTGTTTACTTTAGACACTTAATTGTATATATATGTTTTGGGGCGCATTTGAAGAAACTACAAAATAAAAAAGGGAAGGATGGCTCGAACTTAGGTTTTTGGAAAGGGCTCTAGTGCTTTAACCATTGACCAGTAACTTTCCTTATTTAACAAACGTACAATGATAAGCTTATACATTGAGGCATGACCATTCTTAATTCACAAACCTGACCAAATGTGGCACCCCAAACCCAACCAAGATGAACCGACCCAAATCCAGAATGTTACATTAGTCACTTACATGACCTCCTTACAACCACCAATCACACCACACAAATTTATATAGATGCATATTCATCAAGCATATAGTTCAAGGTAAACATACAACTTTTAAAAACAAACATGCTTCTACAATGCTACTCTTGATCAGACTAACATCAAGGGTGAAATCGTCATTTAACATATGACATAAGTAACATTCATAATCCAACAATTAAATCATATATACAATATAAAACAATTTAATAAGGGCAATAATTGAAAGAAAATACCAGAACTGATAAGTAAAACTCATTTAATTTTTAAAGCGAAGTTTAAAGACTAAATCATAAATTTAGTAAAATATTTAGTAAAACCTTTTTATAAAATCGAGAGTAAAATTATGGAATTATCCATATAAGACTTAATCATGCAAATTTTCAAGTCATTTCATAGCATTTAAGGGCTCCCATTGTATAGCATAAAAATCAAGACTCAATTACAAAGATAACAAAACATGCCCAAGACCTACATATAACTGACACCTATCCACACATACTATTTCGTGTTTTCATGCCAATTTTCCTATTGTAACATATCGTATATAGATCATACAAATCATGCTCAGTTAGACTAAAACATACTTTAACACTCTAACCAGTTAACTATACTAGCATGTAAACCTAAAGTCACAATTCATATTACTCAACATGTCAAATTTACATCTTATACATTTTTAAGTGCATTATAAGTTCATACCTTACTGTTTGGTCATTTTAAGCTTGTCTCAATTATCAGCAAGTCATTCAAGCATCTATAACAATAATTCACTAAACACATGCATATCATCCATCATGCAACCAAAACCTAACAATCATGTGTATTCAAACTTAAATCCAATTAATCAATCAACCACAAACTCATTTCTTCTAACCTCATTTTTGAGATGTGACACCTTCTTTCTTATTTGATTATTATATTTAAATATTTGTATCGAAAAAATGAAACCTTATTTTCAATATGATAGAAAAGAGCATCTTTTAACAATGTTGGGTACTTTTATGATACCCTAACGTTTGGTGCATAAAATAAAAGTCTATTACTATAATTCAAAAATACTTCAAATTCATTACCAACTAAATTTTACTCAAATTCTAATGTCGAAAGCTCCTTTATCCCCAAATCATTATCAATCAAACAACATTAGGTGCCATTTGTGATCATAATTTAACATTAATTATTAGTGTTGTACAATTTATCTCTTAGCTTAGATGTCGAGCTATATGTAATAAACAAGTTCATCAATGTGGGTTCAAGAATCGATTCTCTCTAGTCATTTTCTAAAAATGTGCATGATCTTAACTTGGAGATAAGTATTTGTACTTTGAAACTTGCTTGGATGGTAAGAAACAAGTCTTAGAAACACGAATGACCTCAAATTTTGTTTGATATAAATGAAAAATAAGTGTATGAATTCTTATTGTAACTAACTTTGGGATTGGATTTTGGAGGGCCATTTCTCATTTTTAATTTTCTCTTCAAATATGAAACCATGTTTCTATATTATCAATCAAAAAAACAAGATGGAGGATATGTACTTTAATATCCATCCAGGATGATAGTGCTTGTGGGTTCCGATCAACCTGAAAAGACTTTATAATTTAAAGCATATTTTTATTAAGAAAGTAAAGTAAAGGAGTTGAAAATTCCCCATTTTGTCTTGTTTTATTTTATTTTTTAATGGGTTAATCTTAAAAATGGTCACGTATCTCTTTTTTTAAATATTTTTTAACATTATCATATCTGCTTTTTTTGATACAATATTTCGAACTCACATCCTCCTACACTAGCAATAATGCCAATACCAATTGAGTTAAGACTAAATCGATAAAAATATCACAATTTTTTTATATTATTTTAACTTTTACAAAATTAAATTAAATTCATATTTAAAATATATCAAAGATAGTTAAAAAGCTATAAAGTCTTATAAAAATTTTAAAAATTCTAATTAAAATAAAATATGGGTATGTAAATTTCGTGAGTGGTATGGTGCGGGTTTGATCTAAACCCTACCTTGACCTAAACTCATTTTTTTAAAATAAAAAGAGCTCGTGTTAGGTAAAAGTTTGAAAGGATTGAACTTGTTTTTTTTATTACAATATTGAGAGAAAGGAAAGAAGAATGACAAGATTTGAACTCATGTTATTTAAGTGTTGACGAACTTTAACAATTGCTCCAAACAATTTTTTATAAAACATCATGATTTCAATAATTTATATATTTGTTGATTTAGATGAACTTGGTAACTCATAAATTCACACTTATGATGTGACATTTATTTGATTTTAAATTCAAATTTAATATTTATAACTCTTTTATTTTCAAACTAGGACCTCTTTGTGTTCCATAGCTTACTTAGATTTTAGCTAATGGAAGTTAGTTTATGGAAGCAAGTGTTGAGGCCAATTCTTTTAGAAGGATATTATAGTCATTCACAAACTAGTAAAGGCCATTTGACTAAATGGGATATTGGAGTAGGCAAGAAGATAAATAGAGGTCATATCAATGCCTTTGTGCTTTCACAATTATTCAAAGGAATGGTAGCCTCAAGTGGTCTTATTATGTTTTATTATGAGGAGACATCAAAAACATTGCTTCTATTCCTATTTGCTTTAATATCTTTCCTTATTTTTAACCTCATTTAACCGAAAGGGGACAATGGGCACTATTGCAAACTATCTATATTCACTTGAATTTGTCTCAACTCCATATTCATATTCTTATACTTCTCATTTTTATTTTTAAATATTTGGATTTGAGCGTATATATGTACTTTCTTTTTTATTTTTCAAAGTATCTATCGAAACGAGTCTAGTAACTAATCTTCTGCATTCTGTAGCCCATTCAAGGGGTAGATGCTAGCCACGAGTTTTAAAGTTGCTCCATGCCTAGGGTGAGGATCGAACCCTCGACCACTGGTTAAGGTAGGAGAGACCTTGTCATCTCACCTAACTCTCGTGGTTATTGTTAGAGATTGTGTGACTCAAATCCCGACACTTGTTAAAGAAATAAATATAGTGGCAAAATAAGGGGATCTGTAGGGGCGTATAGAACTATACTTCTTCTATTTGACTTTGATTAAAACAAGTTGAAAAAATAAATGCAATGGAAAAATACAAACCATATCGCACAAGTTGAGTCTGTATAGAATTATACTCTTCTATTTGACTTTGATTAGAACAAGAGGATTTTTCAACCCTTAAATAGATGTAGTTGAAACTTCTCTTGTATCATTCTTTTTTCAACATTAGTGAATTTCTCCTCATCTAACCATGGTTTTTTTCCAGAATGGGTTTTCACGTAAAATCTGTGTGTTATTATTTTTCTTTTCTTATTACTTCTTGTGATCGTTCTATTGCCATTATCAACATTTATTATAACAATTATAAATGTGTACTTTTAAATATCCATCCATGCACATAAAATTATGGGTAAACTATACACATGGTCATTAAACTATTAGTAAATTTACGTTTTGGTCACTCAACTTCAAAAAGTTGCAAAATGATTACTAAACTATCTGAAAGTTTTTATTTAAGTCACTGGGCTGCTAAAATCGTTGTTGTATGGCCTTCTCTGTTTGCACCACCTATACCAATAGAAGGCTCTCATTTCCCTACTCTTCTACAATTCAGTTTTATTTTCATGAAACAGCTTCTGTCAACCAAAATCTAAACAACTTCATTTTTTGATCTTCGACATTGACCATAAGATTGACATAGATCTAAGGTATGTTATTCTACTTGTATATGGGTATTGATCCATTGTACCGATTGCTGAGTCGTTCCTTGGAGCTCGTTAGCTAAACCTTTTTTAAAGGCCAATTAAATAAAAAATTTTGAATAGTTCAGTAATTTAAATAAAAACTTTCGAATAGTCCAATGACTATTTTTGTAACTTTTTGAAATTGAGTGACCAAAATGTAAACTTATTAATAATTTAATGAGTTTAAAGTCTAAAATTATAAACTTTTAAAAATTTTGAATATACTCATGTTCCAACAACCTCGAGTATAAATAGTTTGTATTTGTATCATAAAAACATCTTAATTTGTAATGTCCAAAATTACAAAATTTTAATTTGTTCCATAAAAATATCATAATGTGTAATAATAAGTGTTAGAGGATATGAGGTGTTTGCCCATGAGATCAAGTAAGTACAAATTTTGTGGTATGGTAGTTGGATTATTATTTGGTGGAGTTTTTAATTTTGTAAGTAAAGTTTTTCTAATAAAAATTTCATTACTTAAAAATTCGGTTTTATGATTTGTTTATTTATTTTTATATATTTGAAATTAGTTTGTATGCTTTTGGCTCAGTTGTGTATAATAAATTTATAATATTTTTATAACATAAAAATTAGTTAATAAATTGAAAAAGTAATATATTTGTAAAATATTTTAATTTTTAACTAATTTAGAATCAATTATATTTATTTTATTTTATTTTATTTTAAAATATTTACAAAATTTTATCATGGTGTGAATATTACTATTATAATTAAATAATATTATTAATAACTTCTTACAGGTTATTTATTATACATATTATTAAATTTAATTTGATAAATATTATTAATATTTGTCTTTTTTTAATATATAAATATATTTTAAGCTTAACAATTTAATATTTATTAATTTTAATATTATAACATTAAACGTTATTTAATTAAGTAAAATATTAAAGTGAAGAGATAATTCATTTAAAATCAATTTTACGTTTAACATATAAAGTATTATAAACATTAATAAAAATATTTCATTTTTAATAAACATTAATTAAAAAATAGGACTCGTATCATATTTATAGTTAAAATGCTTATCACTTACCGTAATATAAAATACTCTATATATAAAAAAATATTCATGTGTTTATACCTTGAATGCAATATATTAGTTTACATACCCTTTTACTGTATGAATTTATTAATTAAAATATATTAAATTATTTTTATAAATTGTACGATAAAAATACAATTTTAAAAAAATAATCAACCACTATTACAACATACCTAAAGCATTAAAGATATCAATTAGAAAAGAACTTTATGATGTGTATCATTTTTTAGGTTAAATGATAAATATTTTAATTTATATAAACAAATTTTTGTTGTTAACAAATTTAATTAATTTAAACCAAATTTAAATACAACAAATGAGACCCACACTATTATTAAAGTCAATTTACTAATCTGTCGACCATTTAATGGTGACACTTGGAAAAAGGAGAACTAATCTAGAACTAAATATGTTACTTTATATATATATATATATATATATATATATTTGATTAGAGGTGTTAATGAGTCACGTCAGGCTCGGGTTGAGCCTAAACATGATATTAATACATTTTATACTTATGTCATGAGTCGTGGATCAAAACTCGTGATCATTGCGCACAGAACGTCCCATAGAGGTCAACTTATTAAATGGAGCTTATTTGACTCATATGAACTAACTCGATTTGAAGTCTTGGTGGCCCAATGCAAAACTAGAATTACAAGGGTAATTAATGCAAATCCTAAGGATAAAAGATTTATAGAGTTTAAATCATTCAGGACTTTCAATTGTAGATAGGTTCTAATATTGACTGTCGATGTAACTCAATTTATACCATTGGATCTGAGAGAGGTCAACTATAAATAGAGATCTTCCCCTTCATTACTTTATTCTTAAGTTAAAGAATATATTGAAAGCATTTACTCAAACATTTGGTGCATTGCTTTCTTGTGGCTTTTCAACTCTCTTATTGCTCTTTTCGTTTTGAGTTGCTTCCACTATATTTTTTTTATGCCTTAGAGAATTTCCGGGAGTATTCTCACTTTTCGAGTGTTAGGCTAGACAAATTTGAAGTAGAGAAATCACCTAAGGACTCGCGGATTGCCAGATTTAAGTTCTAGCCCCATGATACTTGGCCCAACTCAAAAAATGAACTTAAAAAATCCGCTCATATTTGTAAATGGCTCAAGCTCATTTTAGGCTCGTCCATATTATTTTTAAAAAAATTAAAATATATTTTTATATTATTTTTAATTTAATATTTTTATTTATTAAAATTATATATATAGTCATCTTAATATTTTTAATGTTTACATTATTGTAGTATTATGTACTACTATCGATTTACTTGTTATATGCTATAAATTGTATAACATATAAAAATAACATAATATAAAACATTACAAACTTAAAAACAAGTTGAATCAAGCTCGGGTTTAGGCCTTGAATGTTCAAACCCAAGCCTGACCAATATTTTAAACAGGTCTAATTTTTTTGTCCAAACCCTCCCAATTTTTGAGAGGGTCTTCGGGCTTGTACAGGTAATTCAACTCATGAGTAGGTCTAGATATTTTTATCCAAATCCTCCCAACTTTTACGCGGGTCTTTAGGCTTACACGGGTCACTTGGCCCATGAGTAGATCTAGTATATATATAATATCAATTAAGAGCAAGTGTTGATTTTTCCTAATTGAAGCGTTAAAAAAAATACTAAACTATTATCATATAAAAAAATTAAATTGGTTTGTAGTTGTCTAACTTTACTTTTGAAAGTGATGATATTTTTTACGAATCTTTTCAACAAATACCGAAGATATCAACCCAACAAAATTTTGCTAGAATGGACAAAGTAAACCCCTAGAAACCTAGTTACAAATGAGCCTACTATCTTATATTCGCAGTAATATAGACTTTTAACACAATGATAAATCAAGGATAATATCACTTCATTATCTAGTATTTTGAGCTTGATTTTTTAAAAAAATCTCATTATAGATTTTAATTATATCTTCTTCTTTTTTACACAATACTTAGAACTACGTATAGTCTCTCCAATTCATAAGTAGGAGGATAATGCGCTTTAGCGCACTTGAACTTGCATTCTTTCTTTTTTACACAATACTTAGAACTACGCATAGTCTCTCCAATTCATAAGTAGGAAGATAATGCGCTTTAGCGCACTTAAACTTGCATTCTCCTATATTAACAATAATACCTATACCAATTGAATTAACACTCAATCGACGCATTTCAAACTTCATTTATCTTTGGGTAATTGTTTGATTTAAATGACTTCCTTAGCTGATTAAATTGACTTTTATCTTTAGCCACAACAATCCTACTTACATCAAACACTTCCAAGTCTCCTCAAATGGACTCTACCATAGTTTACCTGATTCCCTTTTTCGTTAGAATTCTACATTTGCTTATTCCAAATTATAAAATAATCAACAAATTAGTACAAGTCAAAATTATCAATTTAGTAACAAATATATTGATGGTCATACTATCTCGTTTCTCAATATATTTGCTGGAGCGAGTTCAGTAATTAATTATCTGCATTTTGTAGGCTCATTAAGACGGTAGATGCTAGTCACAAGTTTTAAAGCTGCTCCATACTTAAGTTGAGAATCAAACCCTCGACCACTGGTTAAAATAGGAAACGCCCTTACCATCTCACCTAACTCTCGTGGTTGAATATGCATCTTTAATCGTAAGGAATAGAGATAAATACATACGCATTCTCAAGATACAAATAAGGAATAAGTCAACAATCATCAAACATTCAGGTTATTACAAAGTCATAAGGGAAAAAAACTTAATTGAATGATCGGCCCTCAAATTATATAATTTTTTGAGTTAAGTATTAAATTTTTTTTGATTGAATCAGGTACTTAAACTATATTTTCGTAATCATTTTAAGTTCAACCGCCTTCAACAAATCAGAAGTTAACACATATGCAATATTTATTTATTTTTCCTTTAATTCCCTTTAAAAATTGAAAAAAGGGAAAAAAAATAGTTTTAATCAAAACATAGTAAAATACTAAACTTGAGTTAGATTTCATCTTTTCCTTTCTCTTCAACCTATTGTTTCAAATACCATCTTCCCCTTTCCACATTCTTAGCTAGGGTTTACAAGAAAATGCACCAATAATTCAACTTGACAAGTAAATGTCATTAGATTCCAAAATATAGTACATAATAATAAAGAAAATAAACTATTTGTCAATATTCAAATGGAATTAAAGGAAAAATAAATATTGCATACATGTCGATTTTCTGATTTGCTGGAGGGTTTTTTTAAAACGAAGATAACAACTGGGTTTCAAATGATTACGAGAATATAATTTAGGTACCTGATTCGACAAAAAAAAGGTAAAATTCAAAGGGTTGAACATTCAATTAAGCAAAAAAAAAAAAGGCAAAAGTTGAAGATTTTAAGTACATGAAACAAAACCATCTCACCATCCAAAACACAACTTCACTTAGACAAAAAGTTGTTATTGGCATGAAGATGTCAAAAGGACTCCAAGTAAAGTTTTGCAAATCATATAGAAAGTTTGCCATCTTCATTTTCTTCTTATTTTTACTTTTAAAAAGGAATTTTGCTTTTGTATGCCAGGTATAACATTTTGCATTGTATCTTTTATCTTGAAAAACATATTTCGCATTTGATTCCCTTAAATCTAAGTTCAGCACTTTCTTTTTAATTTTATAGGTGATTTTAAGTTTTTTTTTATCTCGATCAGCATGTGTATTGTTGCCAATGTAAGAAGACGTGGGTTCGAGAGCGCGGTGAAGTGCATTATCCTTCTATTAATGGGTTGAGGAGGGACTATGGGTAATTCTAAACACTGTGTTAAAAAGAGCAGAACCTATAATAAGATTATTTTCTATCATCAGTAGCTTTGGAGTATATATTGTATATTATAAGGTACAAATCTATGCATGATAAGTTAGCAATTCGTGAAATTATTTTAGAGGCGAATCCGTATTTAATGTTTGATAGTAATCCAAATATAAATGAAAATTGCAGGAAAATAAATAGAAACTTGCAGTATGTTAACCCTATTTATGCTTTGATTATTGTTATTATTATTACATTGACATATAAAATTAATATTATATTTAATTCACCACTAAATTGGGTTTTTTATATAATTAATACTATATTGAAATTTAATGCTTATTTTAATTTCCACTATTTTTATTTTTGGTCTAATAAAGAACAACATTAAATTTTTGTAAGTTGCCATTAGAAACTCTTTTTTTGAATTAGAAATTTTTGATATATAATTAATTAATTTTACATATTAATCTTTTTAATTTATATTGATATTAATACAAAAAAAAACAAAACCAAATTTTGAAAGTTAAAACATTTATATTATATTGTTTTCACTTTCTCAATCCTTATAAATTTCGTACTAAATTTTCAACAAATAAATATAATATATTTTAATTATTTCACATGATTAATTTAATCCGTGCATAATAAATAAAAGGATGACATATATAAATGATTACTTTTATTTGTACAATATATATACTAAATTCGAAAATAACATCTTTGCTATTACAACAATTAAGAGAATGTAATTTCAAGTACATTTAAACATGTTTTCCCTGATTTAAAGGATAAAAATAAGCATTATATAAAAAATTCCAAATTCCAACATAAATTTATGAAAAAAGCGTTACTTTGAACCAAATTTGTTACTTGTTTGTTCTACCGTGACTTTTTTAAACATCGTGTCCTTAACTATTTAAAGAAAAACTTTTATGAGTAAACTAAATTCGAAAAAGAAATCACATATTAATACATAATATAAACTTTAATTTAATATAATTACACACGTAAAACTTGAATTATGATTAATCTGTATAAATGAAACATTGATTTTAATTCAATTATATACATTTAAAAATAACTATATATATTTATAGTCATTTTTTTAAATGTATATAATTGAATTAAAATCAATGTAATTTGTGAAAATCAAAACAAATTAAAATTTCATGTCTAAAATCACACAAAATTAAAATTTATGTATGACATTATACATTGAGTCAAATTTCATATATGATTTTTAATATTTATCTCATTCAAACAATTTATCCAAGACTAAGACTTAATGTATCACGCAAGTAACTTAACTCTTGAACAAGTCTAAACGATGCCATGTAACTTTTTTTATTAAGAATTAAAAATGAAGTCTTGAAAAGCTGAAACATATTGTACTTCTGAACAGAGAACGCAAAATCAAACCTTGAAGATGACATTATTAGCTAAAGCATCCAGAAACCCTAAACATGAACCATAAAAAGGAAAATGAAGTCTTAGAAAACCCAGAAGGAATATTTGGTTTACAATTGATAACTTGTTTTCAAAGAAAAAAAGGATTCTCATTCCCTGCAAGTATAACACATCTCTTATTGTTTTTAAATTAATTAAAACTCAAGTGATCATCAAAATCCCAATAATATCTCCAAATTGTTCTATCAAATCCAATTACACAATTTTCCAAATGCATCAACAAATATAAACAACAGTTCCTAAATTCAAATAGTTCATGTAAGGGTAAATATACATTTTGGTACTTGAACTTGGTTTCAAAGTTCAAATTGGTACCTAAAGTTTCTTTTATCCAATTAGATACCTAAACTTTTTTTTGGTCTAATTAAGTACTTGAACCTGGCGTTTTGGTTCAAATTAGTGCCTAACTTGGTTTCATAGTTCAAATTGGTTCAAATAAGTCATTTATGATAACTACTAATTTGGATCAAAAAGCCAAATTCAAGAACCAATTTGAACCAAGAAATCAAGTTCAAGTACCTAATTGGACCAAAAAAAAACCCTAGGTATCAATTTGAACCTTGAAGCCAAGTTCAGATACCAAAATGTATATTTACCCTTCGTGTAAGTATACTTCTAAATACATTAAAAAAGCTTAAAACCTACACTCACCCGAGTCTGAGTCCAAATAGTATAGATATTCAGTAAAGAAAGGACCATCATCCTTTCTGCTCATCAACCAAGCCAGCAAATGTCTGAAATAACATGGTCTAAGTCTATAATTTTCCTTTTCTGCCTAGTTCTTTAGTGTGATTCTATTATATTATAGACAATATTTCATACAGGACAAGATCGGAAAACATATCGATCTAGCAATTAGTACTGAGACAACCAAAGAGCACAAAAAAGTATGGATGATGCCATAATAAACACACAGTCATTCCAACTCTACAGACTTTGTAATCTTTGTATAATTACAAGTTATTGAACAACATATGATACTTGAGGAGCTAAGCAAAAAGAACCTGAGAACTCGAGGGTGTCAAGTCCGATAAACGATCTGGGGCGTCAATAACAAGCCACCGAACTCTGAAGCTCCACTTCTTCTCTGAGTTGCTTGTTTGGTTCAGGCTCGAGATATAGCCCACAGCAACGTGAAGGTTCCGACCAACGACATATATTTTATTATCGCATGCATTGACAGCAAAAGGTTTGCGTATCTGCTCCGGTAATGGGGGACCTTCGATTGTTTCCCAAGAATCACTGTCAGGATCATAAACCTTAAGCTTCATTCTTTCAAGCTCAGAAACAACAAACAAGTGACCATAGACCACTACACTTGACCCGGTCCAGCCTTCTCTCAAACCTACAGCCATACTTTCCCAATTATTAGTTCTTGGATCGTAAACCTGACCCCTCGGAGAGACGAAAAACGGCCACAACCAGCCTTCGGTCACAAGAAGTTTTCCATTGAGAACTGCAGAATCATAAGATGCCATATTTGTCCCCATGCTTGCAATTGAGTGCCAATTCCCCTTTTCGGGATCTAAAACCTCGGCTGAGTCAAGCTCGAAAAGATCTCCACTGTTTCCTCCAGCAACATATATCATACCATTAATCACTTCACTAGCAAAAAACGATCTAGCAGTATTCATCTTATTCATCACAGTCCAACGGTTTTTATGAATTTCATACTTCAACACCATGTCAAGGGGGCAATCCACATCAGAGACCATACCCCCACAAACAAATAGAGAACCCTCACGAGGAATCGAAACACACCTAAAACCATGGGGACAAACTTTGTCTTTGCACGGCATCGCTGGGATGGTATGCCATGAGAAGTGAGTAAGGTCGAGAACTTGCCATTGGATTTTCCCTGTGCATTTGTGGAAGGCGAACACAAAGAGCCAAGGGTCTTTGAAACCGAGTTCCTTCCTTCGAGTGAAAAATCGCTCTTTATTACCAAGCAGAAGATGCCATCGCTTGCAGACGACTCTACAAGCTCCATGGTTCTCAACTGGAAGCCGGAGGAGACAATTAAGAGCCACATCATCGGGAAGGCCCGGGATAAGTGGTTCTCCTTGAAGAGACAACTCAAACTCTAATGAAGGATTCAACAATGAAGACTGAATCACAGCTAATCTAAATTTGGGGGATAATGTCATCTGAGAATCCCCTAACTTATGAACGGGCGCCTTTTGGGACGAAAACCGAACCCTTTGCATCTTTCTCCCGGAAACAACAACGATCTAAAACCTTTGAAAAGACTACCCAAAGAACCTTGTTTAATCTTCAAATTCCCAACTATCCTTACTTAAGATTTCAACAACATAAACTATCCCTTGTTCTTCCACAATCACAGCAAAACCCTAAAAATTTTATCATAATTCACACATCCCCTTCCTAAATGATCCAAAATCAAATTCCTATGCATCAAAAGCAACAATTTCAACTCTTTTTCTCTTTATATACACTCACCTATCAAGATACCAACAATCACTTCAAATATTCCACAACTTGAATTAACCCCCCCCAAAAAAAAATATTAACTTTTCTTCAAATACAATAACAAAACCAAAAACCCAGTAATCTAATTCATAGAAAATGAAGCAATTAAGGGCCTGAAGAGATTGATAATACAGAAAAAGAGACTAAACAGAGAAAATATTTCACCCTAAATAACTTCAAAATAAACCCATAAATCACAAAGAAAAATGAAAAGATATGAAAAAACTTACAAAATAAGGGATTTTCCTTGAACAGTTTCCATTAAAGATGGTGAGCTCTTTTTATGGGATTTAAAGCTGGTTTTCTGCAATGACTATTTTGCAGTATTACACCTTAATATCAAAGGTATTCGATTATTATATATATATTTTTTTAAAAAACCAAAGGGTTGATGATAAAGATTCTGTTTCTGGTCTAAAAGGCTAAATTGAAATCCACGTGCTAAGTAATTTCCAATTGGTTAAAATCTGTCACAAGTGCCGATACACTCTTCGTTTAGTTCATGTACTTTCATTTTGAGCAAATTACATCTACAGTTCTTAAACTATTAATAAATTT
Source organism: Gossypium hirsutum (assembly GCF_007990345.1). Lineage (NCBI taxonomy): Eukaryota > Viridiplantae > Streptophyta > Magnoliopsida > Malvales > Malvaceae > Gossypium > Gossypium hirsutum. The sequence goes on along the minus strand of NC_053445.1, from coordinate 34,814,307 downwards.
ATATTTTAGTTACTCAATTTCAATAAGTTATAAATGATCATTAAATTATTCGAAAGTTTTCATTTAAATCACTAAATTATTCGAAAGTTTTTATTTAAGTCATTGAATTGTTAAGTTTTTCTAAAAAATGTTCACCTAGTGAGCTTTAAGAGATAATTCGACGATCAATGTAATGGATCAATACCCATCGTTGAGTAGAATAACATACTTTAGATCCAAGTCAATCTGACAATCAGTGTCGGAGATCAAATAATAAAGTTATTTAGATTTTGGTTTGCAAATTCGTGACGTTCAGAACTGTTTCATAAAAAAAATTGTAAAAGAGAAGGAAAAGAAGGACTTTTAATTGTTGCAGGTAGTGCGAACAAAGAAGGCCACACAACAACGATTTTAAAAATTTGGTGACTTAAATGAAAACTTTCGAATAGTTTAGTGGCCATTTTGTAATTTTTTAAAGTTGAGTGATCGAAACGTAAATTTACTAATAATTTAGTGATTAAAACATAAACATACTAATAGTTTAGTGACCTTGGATGTAGTTTATCCTTTTATTTTTTTTAGGAATTTAGTCCCTCTATTTTTCATATTTCAAAATTCAGATCCAACTATTAACATTGTTAAAATTATTTTGTTAAATTCTAGTTCATTACAACATTATTTTTTTAGTTATATTGTTACCAAGTGAATTTTTTATTCCAAAATGTCACACTAACAAATTTAAAAATGTTAAAAAATTAGACCTGAAATTTGAAATCTAAAAAGTAGAGGCTAACTTCCTGAAAATAAAAATATAGGTACTAAATTCTAAATTTATGAAAAGTACAAAGGCCTATGACATATTTTAGCGTTTTCAATTTCCAAGAGGGCTCAAGAAAAGTATAGGTAAACTACACCTAAGGTCACTGAAACTATTAGTAAGTTTACATTATGGTCATTCAACTTCAAAAAGTTACAAAATAGCAACTGAACTATTTGAAAGTTTTCATTTAGGTCACTGGACTACTAAGTTTTTTTGTTTTTTGTTTTTTAAAGGTCCAGCTATCAGGCTCCAAGCAGCAATTCTTATGGTGGATCAGTTCCATCGACGAGTAGAAGTATATACCTTAAATCCAAGTCGATTTGACGGTTAGTGTCAGATATTAGAGTAGAAAGTTATGTGGATTTTGGTTCGAAAATTCATAATGTTGAAAACTATTTTATATAAAAAAAATTAAACTGTTGAAAAGAAGGGAATTGAGAGTTTTCGATTGGTGCAAGCGATGCGAACAAAGAAGATCATACAACAATAATTTTAACATCCCAATGACTTAAATAAAAACTTTCGAATAGTTTAATGACTGTTTTGTAACTATTTGAAATTGAATGACCAAAATGTAAACTTATAGTTTAGTGACCTTGGATGCAATTTACCTTTTTATTTTTAGGAATTTAATCACTCTACTTTTCAAATTTCAAGATTCAAGTTCAAATATTAATATTATTAAAATTATTTTGTTAAATTCAAGTTCGTTACAACGCCATGTTTTAATTATATTGCTACCAAGTGAGTATTTTTTTTATTTAATTATATTGCTACCAAGTGAGTATTTTTTTTACTCCAAAATGTCTTAACAGTAAAAAAACTAAATTCTTAAAAATAAAAATGTAAGAACTAAATTCTAAATCTATAAAAAGTACAGGGACTGATGATAAATTTTAACCTTTCCAGTTTGCAACAGGCGTCAAGAAAAGTATAAGCTATAGGTTTGTTGTCCACGCGCTTTTACTGCGGGTGTTGGAATTCAGAACTATAATAAATGTTTCTTTTGCCCATGCAATTGTTAAAAATAACCCGATTGCAAACGCGTGGATTAGGCTAAATAATAATAATATAGTTGGCAATCTTTTCTTCAGCCTTAAGCTACAATGTTGATTTGTTTACGGGTCGAGTTATTTGTTCAATTCGTGACTTATTTAGAATTAAAATTGCTTTACATCATATAGCAATGTGCTATTAGAGATGAGTTTTTGTTGAAGTGAATAAAAATGTCACTATCCTAAAGAGAAACTATAAATCTTGTATCGACTATACATTAGAATTCAATTCGATATAATAGTAATAAAACCTCTTTGTGAGACCAAATTCAAAATTCCATGCAACCAAAAAAGGACAATGGCAAAACAGAGGCTGAGGTAAAACCTTCACTAGATGGCACCAAATGATATTTTGTATTACATTTGGAGCAAAAGCATAGTAAGCTGACGAAAATCGGTTTTTGTGGCCCAATGAAGCCAAGTTGAAGGACCATCGGTCAACGAATAAAAGTTACTCCAGAGATAACAGGTTAATCTTTTTCCAGAGCTCACATCACATTGAACATTTATATTCCAAGCACATAGAACAGTTACCATATTCCGATATGAAAGGATAAGTCGGTAACTATAGGTGATAATGTTAAAAGTTAAACATCTATCTAAGCTTGTTTTGTTGCATCTACGTTCGGAGCTAAGTCCGGAAAGGGTTTCCGGTTCTGATTGTTTCCCCTCTCTCATGTCTATATGATTCTAGAAAAAGCAATTGTAAAAACAAGTTCCAACTTAACAAGAAAAATGCATACAGTTCGATGATGCATAGTACCATTACATATACGCGGCTTTTTCTTTTCTTTTCTTTGGGGGGGGGGTGGGGTGGGGTGGGGAGGATATGAGACTACTTTATTTTATACTACTATTGCTTCTTTATCATAGGGAGAAAACACACAAGCCTAGAGATGGAGAGACAAATCCATATCTACCAGATCTTCCTCCTCGGCACTGGAACTAGCTTCGGATGAAGAACTTGGAACAACAACATCCACGAAGAGTTGAAGCTCTTTTTTAGGACAATTCTCCGGTTCCACATGTTCGTTGGGAGCAATCCTGGGCCTTCTTGATGCATTTGAAGTCTCAGCATTCCTGGATCTGTCAGCTTCACGGGACCTCTTACCCGAACTTCTCCTCTCAGATCGACCAACATTAGCTGAACCTGCGCTTGGAGGACCTGGAGAAAGGCACAAACAGCAATAGGTTCATAGACAACCGAGATGACCCGAAACCAAGGCCGGGGTTAGTTATAGCAAAGGTAGGATTTCGAAGCTTACCAGCATTTTGAGCTTGAACGTTTGGCAAGGCGTTTCCGAAGGATGGTGACAGAGTAACCTGGCTAACCTGAAATTCATTGGTATTAAACTGACGAACTCCATTTGAACCCAAAAATAAAGAAGAATCTACAAGAAAACCAGGGGCTACAACACTACCGAACAAAGCAAATGCAGCAGAAGGCATGGCTGCGATCATGCCAACTGGAACAAATGCTCTCGAAGCCAAAATGTTATGGTAATAAGCTGCACAAGAACTGCAGACATACGGGAAGTCCACATTGCTGCCAACAGGAGCAAATGCTCGTGAAGCAAGACTGTTATGGTGATAAGTTGCACCATAACTGTAGCCATAGGAGAAGTCAGGAGACAAGATAACCGGAATTAGAGGAACTCCGGAATAGCCGCCAATGAACTGGCTCCTACTTACCTGGTTCGTTTCATTCAAGTAGATCATCCAAGAGAAATCACATGCCAGGTGTGCTGCAGGGAGCAGAGTCAGGCTGTTAAAAGCAGTAGAGTTCAGTTGGTTGTTCGGTAGGGATGCAGGAGAGTTCCCAGAATTGTTCACGGAACTAGTACTGAACTGGGTTGGGCTGTTAAAACTGGAAGAGGAGTTTGGTTGGCTGTTCGGTAGGGATGCAGGAGGGTTCCCAGAATTGTTCACAGAATTAGAAGTGATCGCACTCAGGCTGTTAAAACTGGCAAAGGAGTTCAGTTGGCTGTTTGGTAGGGATGCAGGAGGATTCCCGGTATTGTTCACCGAACTACTGGAACCACCAGGGTAATTCAGGGCCCTCAAAATGCTACCATCTTGATGAATCCTAAGGTGGCCACCTAAAGCTCGATGGCTGCTAAAAACTTTGTTGCAATAGAAGCATGTTTTAGTACCTGCATGCTCCTCAGAATCGTCTCTAGGCAAAAGGAAATTCATGGTAGCAACTAGAAAGCTATAGGAAAAATTTTGTGATGTTGAAGAATGGTCCCGTTTCTAACTCCATTTTATAACGTTTCACAGCGAAGAGATGCCATAGAAGTTTACACCAATTAATGTAAATAAGAATTTGCAATAAAAGCCATTTAAGACATCCAATCAAAGAAAGAAAAAATGGGGAGAAAAAAAAAGTTGACATAAGAAAGAACCTTGTTGAAACAGCTTTCAAGCAGCCTTGTCCACAATAACCCACGTTTCGAAAAGTCATAAATGGCCATGCAGAGAATCAAATCTGGCGAAACAAATGCGACCACGTAGAGTGGCACCAACTATCAAAAAGTTATGAAACAATCTGGCACCAGAGATTTTCAGTTTCAGTTAAGGGGTACTTCCGGAACATGCAAAAACATAAAAGAAAGCCCAATGCATTCAGGGCCTGCTCTCAATGTCATATCTATGTTCCATGGACATAATATCATGCCAAACACATGCTCGTCTTCTGATTTTCCTAAAGAAAACGAACAGCAACCAGTCAATCAATCCATAACAAGCTTAACAATCAACTCCTTAAGGCCAAGTTTCATACGTAAATTTTATGTTTATCAGATGTTCTCCTATCATGATTAACGTTCCTCTTTCTCAAATTGCAGTTAAAAGAAGGTTTTCTCACAGACATCGACAAATGTTCAATAAATAAGTTGAAAGAGTATAGAGGATGTTTTACTCGAAAGCGTAAAATACATATTTGTGTTAAGACATTAATAGAACTAAAGATATTATAATCCACATTGGACTATACATAACTAAACTATTTCAAACTTAAACAGAAGCTGTAAGTAACTATGTTTTATTCGTACTCGGAAAACATCTTATAGAGAAAATCACCATAACCCAATCCAGCTATTCACTAGTCCTTCATAACTATAATCATATTCCACTAAAACAGTTGTTGATATCTTACTAATATGGATCAGTTATAAAATGATAGGAAAAAACATGAGGAAACTGCAAAACAAAAAGAGGGATGTGGTTCGGAATGAATGATAAGAATGTATAAACAATATACTTACCACAATAAGGATGGCCAAGGCAATAAAAGTCCCACTAAAAGAGGAACCAACAATTGTTCATAGCCGATACCTATCGAATATTGAAATCACCATAGCCAAAGAAAAAAGGCAAGATTTAGAACTTCAGACAAGAAAATACCAGCACTTAGTCAAAAACCGAAAAGTAATTGAAATGATACTTGTATTCTTATACAATGACATCAAATATGCAGAAAGACGTTCAGTAACTTCAACACCTCAAAAAATTATATTTCATTGTTCAACTTCATTCACTTTCACAATCAAACAAATGAGAAAGATGTAAATTTTTTTTCCTATGTTGTTCCGACTACTCGTTTTTCTTTTTAAGTAACCCTATCCAACACATTTTCAAAGGAGATATGATCCTCTAACAAAGAGCACCCACCGGTAGATCATAAATAAACGAATAGCTTATTACCAGCCATTAAATATTCAGAAAATCATTCAATAACTTCAACACCTTAATAGATCATATCCCATTGTTCCTTTACTTTCACAACCAAATAAATGGGAAGATGTAACTATTTTCCTGTGTTGTTTTGACTATTCGTTTTTCTTTTTAACCCTATCCAACACATTTCCAAAGGAGATATGATCCTCTAACAAAGGGCACCTATCGGTAGATCATAAATAAATAAAAAACTTATTACCAAACATCAAATATCCAGAAAGACATTCAGCAACTTCAACACCTTCATAGATCATATCCCATTGTTCATTAACTTTCACAATCAAATAAATGAGAAGATGTAAATATTTTTCCTATGTTGTTCCGACTATTCATTTTTTTTTCTTTTAAAGTACCCTTATACAACACATTTTCAAAGGAGATATGATCCTCTAACAACCTTCCAAATACACGAAAAGAACATAAATGCATCAGCCAAGAATCTATAGGCGAACTTAGACTCAAATACGCGAAGATAACATAAATGTATCAGCCATTTATACCTATAGGCGACACACACACGCTCAAATACGCGAAAAGAACATAGATGTATCAACTCCGTATATCTATAGGCGACACTCACACTCAAATCCGAGTAACATAGATTTTCATTTTCCTTAGCTAATTAGGAGTTATTGGTCATTGTTTAATAAGGGCAAATTTAATTTCATCAAAGCTTCAATAAATAAGATGACTTTGCATCCAACATAAGCTAATAAGCCTAATATTATATATATATGTCATAATGAAGAACAAAGCAAACTCAACCGTTTCGTTTTTTTTTCACTTTCCGAGAAACAACAGATTAATTTTCCATGAACAGAAAATTTAAAGAAAATTAAATTCTAAAAAAAAATCCCAATAATCTCAGGTCAATCAAAAAAGGAAAAGAAAATAACCATTAAAACCATCGAAACAACGAAATAAATTTCCTTACCACCTGAAAATTCTTAAAGAAACGGCATGCCTAGTTGTACAGAGCTGTTGAGTACCGGATGAAATTAATGGGTTTCGAGCAAAATAATCCCCTATTTCATCTACATTTTCTCTGAGAATTGTTAACCAAGGCGGTTGAGAAAATTTTATTTAAGGGATAGAAATTGGCTCTCATTCAAAAATGAAATATTCTCGTACCTCTCTCTATTCTTCCAAATTTAAAATTTAGTCCAAAAGAATTTCAAAATTCAGTTCCAACTATTATCACTAAAATTTAGTTGATGTTTTTTATTTTAAAATATTACACCAATAAATTTAACTAAAAAATTAACAGCGTTAACTATTGAAGCTGAATTTTAAAATCTAAAAATACATCAACTAAATTCTAGAAAATAAAAATAAAAGAATTAAATTTCAAATTAAAAAAAGTACAGGGACTTATGACATATTTAAAAAAACTAAAAGGTCGACCTTGAATTTTACGGCCAACCCAAATTAAATCCAAGTTTGGATCTTAAATTTTGCAGGCCGAACCCATATTCACAACGGTTGAGGCTTAGAACTAACATACTACTTGAGAGGTCACTCTATTATAGAGACCTAATCAAATGAGTCTTATATTATTAAATAGATTAATTTAATCAATTTACTTTTAAAAAGAATCAATTAAGATCAAATTAGAATATATTTAATATTTACTATTTAAAAAAATATCATTTACTATTTAACAAAGTTAATGCTTTTAAAGTGTTTATGGTTCTGTAAATGAAATATTTTGTTAGGAATTGAACTGCAATTGAAAAATAATAATTTTCGATATATATTTTATATAGTAAATGTTACATTTGTTACAATTTAGACTTATTTGATTCTTTTTAATAGTATAAATCCTTATAATACAAGAACTACCCATGTACTTTTAACGTATTTCATTCTTATTAGCAAATATAAAGGTGTTAATTTTCTCGTTTTTAATTTAGAGTTTAGAGTTTAGAGTTGATCTGATGAAATTAATTACTAATATTTTTAATTTTTAATTTTTATGATTTTGTTAATAAAATAAATTCAGTGCTAATTGTGACTTTATCTAATTTGTTAAATATAGTTTGATAGTTGTGATTTTTTTCGAGTTTTAGGGTTGATTTGATCAAAGTTATTTGCTATTATTATTATTATTATTATTAATTTTCATCAAATTAACTCTAAAACCTGAATTAAACAATAAAAAGTTAACACAATTACCTTCAAGTACTAAAAATATATAACTTTTACCAAATACAAGTATCACATTAGACAACAAAAAACACGAGCACCGCATACTTAATAATGCATTAAACTTTTATTATTTTTATTACTAGATTGTGGCACACTTACAACATATCACATATATATTATAAAATTATATGGAAATTAAATGTGGCGAAATTTGAACTAGCATGTGGGATTATGCTTTAAGATATACTTTGGGTTTAAATTGATTTTTATAGATATTCAATATAAAAAGATAAAAATACTCTCATAGTTATATTTATTATTTTATAATAAGACGGTCATTTTTCAATTGAGTTGATATTCGATTGATTTATTATACCAACTTAATTAAAAGAATTTAAATATAGTATAAATTAGTAGAATAAATAAATTGCATTTATTTTTTAATATATTAATAGTTTTTAAAGTCACGTGCATTGTGCATAATTTTGTCGGGCACTTTTTTTTTTATTGTTATAAGTGTAAAGCTTATTTAACAATTTAAATATTATAATAATAATAATTTTCAAATTATAATTAAAACATTTGTATGTATAATTTTACTTCATATAATTAATACAAATCAACATTACTCAAAATAATAATTAATAAGCGTAATTAAAATATATTGATTATTTTGATAATTCAAATATAGCATTAAAAAAATTAATCGTAAACAAGTACCATAGATGTTCACTAGTTCCATTTAAAGCATTTTGGAATTTTACGGGGTCAAATATAGGGTTAAGATTTAAACCCAAACTCATAATATTAAAATTCAATAGTGTGTCTCGAGATAGTGAAGTCTTGTCTCAAGAGATGTCTCCCTTGTTTTAGACCCTTAACTTTGATGTTTTATGGTCTCAAGACAATAATCCCCTTGCCTCTAAACTTGGCATCTTATGTCTTGAGACATGCTCGTTCAGTTTCGAGATTATTGCACAAAAAAAGTCCCTTAAATGATCATTTTTGCTCTTGATGTCTCAAGACATACTCTAGATGTCTTGAAACTCTAATGCAGAATGGCCTAAAATAAGCATTTTAAAGCATACTAATGATGACCATTCCCCATCTAACTTAGGCCAAAGTTACACCTATTCCATAAACATCAAATTAACATTAAAAAGTTTATCAATACGTTCCAAAAGCATAGCAATCAATATATGACAACTTAACGTAGTTGTATAAGTATCTTAATAGACATGCATACTAAACCATTAATCTACTATTGAAATTCAACAAGTGAAATTTCATGCTCCTAGACATAACATATATCCAAAGTAACAAGTTTTGACTTATAACTCAACCCATTAACCTAGTTACATGTCATTTATAACTAGGTTCAAAGCGAAGATAACAAACATAAGCTGAGTTGAGGGGTAGATCTTTAGATGCTCTCGATTTTCATGTACCACTCAAAATTTACCTATTACTTACACACGAAAACAAATATATCCACACGCTGAGCATTTAAAACTCAATTATACTAACATAATTTAATTTCAAAATATAAAACATACTAATAAAATGTATCATTTAAACTAAGCCCAACCGTTTAGCATATCACATGATTATTATTCATCATAACAACACGTAAACCACGTAGTAAAATTTCATTATATCATAATTCGTATGTCACGTATCATTATACCAAATCATTAATGATTTATCCATTATAATTTAATTATAATGTCTTAACTTTGAAGACATTTAATGGCTGATCAAATTTTTAACTTTGTAAAAGTCATATTTAGAAAAAAAAAATCTGATATGAATGTGATTTCATGTAATTAATTGTTAGGTGAGTTAGACTAATTTTAGTATATGATATGTATATAAATAAGGTGTGTGGTGGCCTTTAAAAAACACACTCGAATACATTGGAAATACAGAGCAATTTATTTCTTTCATACGTCAGTAACCATTTTTCTTTCCTTTGAATAAGCATTCTGCCATTTCCGTTTCATATTACTTTCCTTTTACCAATTATGTTTAATTGATTTCCAAACTCCTTCCCTTTCCACCTTCTACCATATTTATTAAATCCATTTACATACACCAACAAAACATGATCAATTTCATGCTTTACTAAACTTCTACTTAGCTTTAGCCCGGTATTCGTTCCAGTCAAGAATCGTGAGAAATAAATCCGCACTAAAAATCTTTCATAATGGTATTTACCATATCTCCGGAATATGGAATAGTACAAATTCGTTCCTTAAAGTTAATTCAGTTTCAATTCAAAAAGTGCGGGTTGGGTTGGAGTTGTTTAGCGTACAGTTGGGAAGTCGAGTCGGTCATGCTGTATTCGGATTCTCGCGAACAATTTGACGTATCCTGGCAGGGTCATACTAGTGAGATTTTCATCAAGAGAGATAGTGATCGGATTTAAACGACCCACGCGGTTGAGGCCGTTGATCCGAGTCTAAGGCTAAGACTTTATGTTATTGCTTACAAAGTTTAACTCCATTTACTTATTTTATTTTCGATTAATATAATTGTTATTTGCTGATATTTCATTTTATTTACTTCCCAACATTTTCATTCCCCTTTTTTTATTTTTTTTTCCAGCAAGCTTGTCACGAGTCGTGGGCACGACTATTGCCGCGACAGTAATTTTATTCATAAGAAAAGGTAAAATTAGACAATCAATCCCTGTGAATTCGACCTTACTACTCTATACTGTTATTTCCTATTATTTTGCCATAGGAATTTTTATTTGGTGGTTTCGACGCCCATCATATTCTGATATTGTCTTTAGTTACGTATGATAATTCAAATACAAAAAATTCATTAATTATACAATTCAAACATAGAAATATAACAATTAAACATGAATGCATTCTATTTGTTTTAATCCTTATAAACCCTAATATTCGAAACATTCGTATATCACAATTTACCCAATCAAATTTAAATCCAGCCTTAAAAATATATTACATGGACCTCCTACAATCATTATTTATTCTCAAACCTTAAAATTTTCAACCCTTACAATTAGGTCCCTAATACTCGTAATCAACTAAATTACTTAAATGAAATTTAAACTTAAATCAACAATCTCTTATCACATTTTTAACTCATTCGTATCATGATCTTTCTATTTGCTTCCGCCATCTAGTTATCAATATTAGCTTTAGTTAATAATAAAATAATAATAATTAATAATCAATGGTTAAAAGTATGATATAGATAGCTTAATGGAATTTGACGGCCATGATCATTTTAATTGTCTAAACGAACTTAGTATTGGTTTAATTGCTATCACATCCTTGGCAAATTTATCACTTAAGGCCCCGCTAAATTTTAAATCAATTTCCATTCGTTTTTGTTACTAAGTAATTTAGTCTCTGTATTATTTTTATTAATTGTTTTAATTGAGTATCACTTATTAATTTCAACCCTCAATTCCATACTCGACACGTAGTTATTCTATTTTAATTCTCTACTATCTCAACACAATAAATTCGGTTCAAAACCGAACTTTCCAAAACTGTTAAAAATTCGGGTCATTACATATAATATATTAGATTAGAGTTTATATATAATATAAAGTTAATTATTATATAAATAATTAAAATTTGCTATTTAAAGGTAATGTTTTTTTTTACTTTATATTTAATTTAATATAAAATTTAACTTCTTATTTATTTTTAAACAATCTTATTTAATAAAATTATTTTAATAGATTAAGAATTCTTATTTATAAATATGATAATTTTTTCAAGTAAATTTATTTATCCAATTATTTTATTAAAATTAAAATTTAATCTATAAATATGATAAATATTATAATAAAAAATATTTAAAATGAAAATTTTAGTAATATAATCAACTATGAATGACATATTAGTCAATTCAAAAGTTTTTCGAAACTAATGTTATTATATATATGGGTTAGCATTTGGTAATCTCACAGTTGTTCAAGTGCCAATCTTAAAAAGTCATTAAAAATCAAAAGCAAGAATCACATTTTCTCCAATATTTGATTGATAGAAAGAAAGTTATTAAAAAAAAGAGCAATTTAGATTCAGATATGGTTATTCTGATATATAAAATAGAAAATACTTCAAAACGGAATGATTCGAACCTCTGCATAGTGGGACCAAAACTCATTGTTTTACCACTTGGCCACACCCCATTTAGATTTTTATTTAAAACCACTAGTAGTGTAATTTTTTTTATTTCACAAGTAACTTTAAAAAATTGTCACGTGTCTCTATTTTTTATATATTTATTTTTTAATATTTTATATATCCCTATAAAACACTTGTCAACCCTCTAACCTCTACTACAGTGTACCAAATATTATTCCTATATATATTATAGATAACTTTTAACAAAATCAAAATTCTTATTTATAAGTACAAAATAGCTTTTTATTAAATATACTTATTTGATAAAATATTTTAGTAAATTTAAAATTATTAATTTAAGTGATAAATATTATAAATAAAAAAATTAATGACATAATTAGTAATATAATAAACAACAAAAGTTATATTTGTCACTTAATTTTTTTTAAATCTCCTAATTTTATATAGATTATAAATAAGGGCATATGTTAATAGTTTTTTTTTATTCCATTAACAATATACAAAATAATTATTTTTGTTACATATATTCTTAAATTCATATACTTTGCTTACGCACATTTTTATTTTTATTTTGTTGGAATTGAGGTATCCACTATCTGTAGCAATGATTAATCCTTCACAATAGGTGCTTTCCGAAGAGGTAAGCAGTTGACCATAAAATATGTACAAGCCCAATTTTTTAACCGAAGCCCATTACCCAATAACCAAACCCAACACTAACCCAATACCCAAAACCACTTAGACCTTACCCATCAGCCCAAACCTGAATGGCCCAATACAAACCCGAAGCCCAATTTAACCTAGGCCCAATTCCCCCCCAAAAAAATCTGCCTAGAGTTTCAGAGACTGAAACCCTAGGCGCCGTATCTACTGACTCTAGGGCTTCTGTCGCCGCCGCCGGACGTCCCATCCGCACCAACTCCACCGCCACTGTCCCATCGTCCCACTTGCACCGCCACCTGCAAACACGCAAGAAACAGTAGCAACCAGGAAAGAAAAATCATAAAGAAATAATGTAAACAGACTATAAAAACGGAGGATCCCCACTGTCAAGGGGTTCGGTTTTGGATTCTCAGTTCTTTTTTTCTTTTTGTAACGTTTTCACAAGAAATAAAAACATCAAAGGTGATTTCGCCACTTGATTTCTCTGTTTTTTTTTATTTCGCAAGTTTTTTATTTATTTCTGATTTATTTCTCTAAAAATAAAAAAAGGGCAAAAGGGGTACCTTTTGTTCGCGTCGCACCGCGCCGGAGGGGGAAAAAGGCGAAGGGTTTTGGCTCGTTTTCAAGTCTTTAGCCTCTCTTTTTATGATCCCCGACCCCAGATTTGTGGCCTAGAAGCAACGTGCTTCAAAAAGGGGACCAAAAGGTCCGATTTTGGGCCTCCGACCACCACCCGTAGCAGGGCATACGGTGGCCCTCGGCCGGACCTGAGGCCGGAGAAAATGGGGGGCTTAGAGAGATTTCTCTCAGTTTTTTTAACAGAATGGTGAAAATGAAAATTTTTAACAAAATTTCAGCTTTTATTGCCTTTATGAAACGACGTCGTTTTTGGCCCCCAGGATCCGCGCGTCAACCTGGCCCGACCCGGAGAGTCCGCGCGTTTTTGCAAAATGGGATATTTGCGCAGCAGATCCCTCCACCTTTACGCTCCGCTTCAATGTGGTCTTTTGCTTTTCCTGAATTTGGCCACAATATTTTGATGGTTGTTTCAATCTGGCCCAGAAACCATGCGCCGCAGAACGGCGCCGTTCAATTAATAGGGATAATTTCCTGATTGGCTATTCTTTTTTTCGCGCGCATTGCATTTTGATCCCTATTCTGTTTTATTTTTTATTTCAGCCCTGAGATTTTGCTTCCGTTTTGATTTAGTCCTTTTATTATGTGCATTATTTATTATTATTATTATTATTATAATATTTTCATTAGTAATTATTATGTAATTTTAAATATATGTGCCGTGTTATATTATCATTATTATATAAGTGTTTATACCTTACATATAATTTATTTAATATATAATTTTTTTATATATACGCATATTTATGTATGTATATCTATATACCTTTTTTCTCATGAATATATGTATACATACTTATATATGTATTTTACTTAATAATTTTAAAATACACATATGTACATATTTTTTCATATTTTATTATTTTCATACAATTTTCTTTATTTTTATGTTCATTTATGTATTTGTTTATATGTTCATTTTTTATGCTTTAGTTTATTTATTTACTTGTTTGCTATGGAATGTATGATTGATTTATTATTCGTTTTGTTTATTTTTTTATTTACATAACCATGTTTATTATTCCATCATGCACGTGAATGTCATATTTTAAAAAAAAGGAAAATATTTCAAAAATAAGGCAATATGTTGCGTTTGGAAATTCGAGGAACGTGCCCTAAGGTATTGGGTTTCTATTTCTCGTTCGACCAAATGACTCAATATCCTTTTCAAAAATTTTCAAAATAAGGCAATATTTTGCGTTTGGAAATTCGAGGAACGTGCCCTAAGGTACTGGGTTTCGATTTCTCGTTCGACCAAATAGCCAAATATCCTTTTAAAAACTTTTTAAAAATAAGGCAATGTTTTGCGTTTGGAAATTCGAGGAACGTGCCCTAAGGTACTGGGTTTCGATTTCTCGTTCCACCAAATGACTCAATATCCTTTTCAAAACTTTTCAAAATAAGGAAATATTTTGCGTTTGGAAATTCGAGGAACGTGCCCTAAGGTACTGGGTTTCGATTTCTCGTTCGACCAAATAGCTAAATATCCTTTTAAAAAACTTTTCAAAAATAAGGCAATGTTTTGCATTTGGAAATTCGAGAAACATGCCCTAAGGTGCTGGGTTTCGATTTCACGTTTAGCCAAATTGCTAAATATCCTCTTGAATTTTAATCCCTACCATTCGAAATTTCTTTTAAGGATCGTATTTTGAAATTCTTTAAAGTTTTCAGCTTTTCGACACTAAGACATTAAATAATCAACTAGGTACCAATTTTTGGGCGTATCGAGGGTGCTAATCCTTCCTCGTGCGTAATCGACTCCCGAACCTATTTTTCTAAATTTCGTGGACCAAAACCGTTGTTTTAATAAAATCAAATCATTTATTAAAAACAACCACTTTTTAAGATGATCCGATCACACCTCATAAAAAAAGATTGGTGGCGACTCCCGTTTTATTTTTCAAAACCCAAGTCGACCCCGTTTTCCATCAAAAAATTGAACCAACAGCTTGGCGACTCCGCTGGGAACTTTAAATAAGAGAGTCAAGCCACGAGTTGATTATTTCTTGTCTTTTTGTCGAAAGTTGAAAATTTGATTTAAATATACGATCCTCTCATTGCATTACATTTGTTTTGAGTTATAGTTTTTATAATGTTTTGTATTTCAAATTTCTATATACATCTGCACATTGCATTGCATGACCGTTGGTCACACCTTTTAAGTGGGAGCGAGAAGCTACTCCTTCGTGAGGTTTTCACCTCCGTGCAGGATAGTGGATCACTTTCGGGATACATCCGTACCTATGTCTTCGTGAGATTTTCATCTCCGTGCAGCCATAGGGAAATGTATTCCCCTGAACCGAACTCGGTCTATATGAGCCTATAATGGGTGAAGATCAAGGAATCTGCTGGTTCGGGTACCTTATCTTTAGAGCCAAACCACATGTAGTGAACCTTAGGGACTCACCCTAGGTAGAATTACACTGAACCCTAGTGATACCCTGATATGTGTTTTTATTCTTTCTGAATTGTTTTGGATTATATGTTTATATCTGATACTAATCTTTGCTGTTTTACTTTGAATGCATGACATCTTAACTGCATGGCATTTCATTACAAAAGGTGTTGATTCACATTCGATTTCTAGACAGAAAACTCATCATGGAAAACGAATTTCTTGATAAGGCAGAAAATAATGCGGTTGTCCAAACATGGTCAGAAAAAATGCAACTTGAGAAAGGTGATAGTGTAACGGAAGGGTGCACATCAGAATTATGGGACTTCACTTGCATCAATGTAACTCAGAATAATCTCCAAGAGTTGAAAGAAATTTGGGCTCAGTGGGATGTCGAGGTCAAACAGTTGTTTTACTGTAATTATGGTGATCTACCCTACTTGCTCGACATCAAGGTGGATGAGCATTTATTTCGAGCTTTGGCCCAATTTTGGAATTCTGCTTATAGCTGCTTCACCTTTGGGGAAGTAGACTTGGTGCCTACTGTGGAGGAGTATACAGCTTTGCTTTGTTGTCCAAGAATCCAAGTAGATAAAGTTTATCCTAGAACTGCCAATGTTTTCCCTTTTACAAAGAAGTTAGCAAAGATCACCGGAATGAGCGAGCAATGGGTTACGACACGAATCAAGCAAAAAGGAGAAAATAAATGTATCCCTTGGAGAAGTTTGCGAGATCAGATTTCAGCACACCCTGATACAAAGAAGAAAGTCGATGTCCTCGCTTTGAGTATCTATGGGCTGGTTATTTTCCCCAAAGCGTTAGGATATATTGATGAAACAGTTACAAATTTGTTCAATCAACTTGACAGGGGATTACACCCGTCCCAACAATTCTGGCCGAAACGTTCAGATCCTTAAGTGCATGCCGGAGAGCGGGCGAAGGAAGATTCATTGGTTGTGCACAGCTCCTTTTAGCTCGGTTCCACAGTTACTTCTGGAAGGTGGATAAGGTTTCTTACAAAGTATTCTTTGAAAGGTATCCTTTGAAAGAATTAGCAGCGACGCCAAGACGTGACGATATTTCTGGAGAAAGGTGGATGGCGATCCTTCGAAATCTCCGAGATGAAGATGTTGAATGGAAAACTCCTTGGATGGTACCTGACGAGATTTTGTATCGATATGGAGACTTCGATTGGGTTCCTTTACTCAGAATTTGGGGAGCTGTTGGATATACCTCTCTGCTCGTATTAAGACAATATAGATCAAGACAGTTCATACCGGCAACGCAAGGACTGGCCGAATGTGAGTTTTCTTATGGAGGTAATAACTACAAGGGAAAGATTCAAGAAATGTCCAACGCTTGGAAGCAAACTCATCGGATGAAAAGATTTACCGTTGGGGCAATAATAACCCCTGAATATCATGGGTGGCGAAGTAAGAGAATTAACGACAATATTCCTGAACCAAGTCACGAAGGCAGTCAGTTAATGGAGGAGTATTTACGGGTCGTCCCTTCTGAACTGGAAATATTAAAGCAAGACTTTGAAAGAAGAAATGCAGAGTTGGAAAAGCAGATAGAGAAGATAAAGGAAGAAAAAATGAATTTAAGACTGGATGCAGATGTTCAGAAGCTTGAGGCGGAGCGACTAAGAAAAGAGAAAGCTGGGGTTGAAGAAGATCTTAATAGTTTAAAAATAGATTACAAGAAGATGCGGCTATCAATGAGGACTGCCGGGTTGGGAAAAACTTCGGAATAGTGGCGCAAAGAAATTCAAGAAGAAAAGAGTAAGGCTGATGAATGGGAAAGGAGGTTCCAAGAAATTCAAGCACAGAACGAGACTCTAAAGAAGAGTTTGTCAAAAAATCAGAAAGAAAAAGAGGAGCTAGAGAACAGAGTGACTGAATTAGAAGGATCTCTTCATCGGTACCGAAATCGGAACTCTGTAATGGAATTGAGAGCAAGCCTAAATAGAATTGAAGAGATGAAAGAAAGAACTGAAGAGTTATAGGCAGCATTGCGAAATTGCGAGATTCGGATCGAGTATTTGGAAGCTAATGAAGATCGTCAAAATGAGCAGTTGCACTACTTTCAGAACCAAGTTAGAGATAGGGATCACATTATGGGAGAAACTGTAGCTCAAATTCGAGAGGTTGCGGATCACCTGCAGACACTAGCAGTGCAAGCTGATACGCTAAGTGTGAAATATGAGTTGGAATCAAGCCGAGGAAAAGAGCTAGCTTCATTACTTAAGAAGATTAAAATTTTGAGCATTAGGGCAAAACCATATATGTAATCTGACTTATGTAAAGAATTTTGTTTTTCTAATAAAGTTTTCTAAATGGAATTGAATCAAAGTCAATGCCTTTTCTTTTCGTATTCATTTCATGCATTGCATCACATTATATGCATTAACAACCATTAAAGGACCCTAATTGAATAAAATTATTTCAGTTAACCTGGAAAATCGACACTGTTACGGCAGCCGTGCTAAATCAAAAATTATGGATCAAAGGATGAAAAAACTAGAACGGCTTCAAAAAGAAATGCAAGACCAGTTGCAGGTGCAAATGAAAGAACATATGGAAAAGATCCAGAAAGACATGGTGCAAAAGATGAAAGAGTCTCAAGATGACCTAATGACTAAATTGACGCAATTAATAACCAAGGGAACGGATAAAGGGAAAAGTCCTGTGATTTGCGATGAAGAAGGAAACAATGATGAGCCACTTTTTCCTCCAGGATTCACGCCTCCGCAAGCGCAAATTCAGATTGAACCACATCCACGAAGACCTTCTGTTTCGATTAGGCCTCAGCACTTTCAAGGTGATGCTTCAATACCGAAGAACCTTCAGGTCAAATCTGGTTCTAGTCCTGGCGATAATCTGGTTGTCCCGGACTTCGATGAAGTAGCTGAGAAAGACAAGATGAAGGAAGAGTTGCCAAAGTAGTTTGAGGAGAAATGGAAATGGATTGAAGAGAAGTTTAGGGCGATAGAAAGTATCGACAGCTATCGTGGAATAGATGCGAAAGATCTGAGCTTAGTTCCGGATTTGGTGCTTCCTTACAAATTTAAGATGCCGGAATTCGAGAAATATAATGGGACCAGCTGCCCAGAAGCTCATATCACTATGTTCTACAGGAGAATGACGGGGTATATTAATAATGATCAATTATTAATACACTGCTTTCAGAATGGTCTTATAGGTGCGGTGTTAAAATGGTACAATCAGCTAAGCCGAACCAAAATTGCTACTTGGAGAGATTTGGCACAAGCATTCATGAGACAATACAATCATGTCTCAGAAATGATGCCTGACAGGATAACTCTGTAGAATTTGGAGAAGAAATCGAACGAGAGCTTCAGACAGTACGCACAGAGGTGGAGAGAAGTGGCAGTGCAGGTGCAACCACCTCTTTTGGAAAAAGAAATGACGACGCTTTTTATTAATACATTGAAAGCCCCATTCATCACTCACATGTTGGGAAGCGCTTCAAAGAATTTCTCGGATATAATCATGAGCGGCGAAATGATCGAGCATGCTATTAAAAGTGGAAGAATAGACGGAGGGAGAGCAATAAAAGGACAGCCCCAAGAAAAAGAGAAAATGAAGTGAATAATGTGAATGCCTACAGTAAATCAATTACAGTGAGTCAACCAAGGAAAGCGGTCATTAATCAACAGGGCTCATCGAAACAAGAGTCGGGAATGAGGCAAAATACTGAGAAACCCCAGTTCATTCCCATTCCAATGACATATAAGGAGCTGTACCAGAATTTATTTAATGCGCATGTTGTCGCTCCTCGTTACTTGAGTCCTCTACAACCCCCATATCCAAAATGGTATGACACAAACGCTCAGTGTGACTATCATGCCGGAATTCAGGACACTCGATAGAAAATTGTACTGCTTTCAAGAAGGTAGTGGAAGGACTTATCAAATTGGGTGTTGTCAAATTTGGTGACTCACCCAACACAGAAAGTCCGTTGCCCAATCATGATGAAGGGGTGAACGCGATAATTGAAAATAGAGGAAGGAGAGTCAAAGCCAATGTAGCAGAGATAAGGACCCCCCTTGAATGGGTTTGGAAACAAATGGTGAAAGGAGGACGCATCAAGCAAGATTCAATAGAAAAGCCTGAATGAGCAAGTAAGTTTTGTGAGTTCCACGCAGAAGAAGGCCACGACATCCAAAAATGTACTGAATTCAGAACCATGGTGCAAAACTTGATGGATAACAAAGAGTTGGAGTTTTATGAAGAGATTAATGGACTAGAAGAAGGAGAAGTTTATGCTGCAGAAGAAGGATCCACGGGGAAGCCCAAAAGGCTAATCACCCAGTGGTAATTATTTCAAAACCAATGAGCAGAGAATCTGGAATTCAAATAGTGCCAAAGGTCATAATCCAAAAACCTGTATCCTTTCCTTACGAGGATAGCAAAAAGGTTCATTGGAATTATGACTGCAATGTGACAATTCCAGGGAAAGAAAGCTTGGTAAACACTTCAGGAGAAGATGAAGGATTCTATACACGAAGTGGAAAACGCTATTATCCGGCAAACGCAAGAGTGGAATCCGGAAAAGGAACAGCCTTAGCGGTTGAGTTGGGAAAAGTAAAAACAGACAAAATTGAACCGCGTGTCAATCAACCGGTAATTGAAAATGAGGCTAGAGAATTTCTAAAATTCTTGAAACATAGCGAGTACAGCGTGGTAGAACAATTGCATAAACAACCGGCTAGTATCTCGGTGCTTGAGTTGCTTATAAGTTCAGAGATACATCGTAATGTGTTTATTAAGGTGCTAAATGAAACTTATGTCGCTCACGATATCTCAGTGTATAAGTTGGACTGCTTGGTTAACAATATCAGTGCTGACAATTTCATTTTCTTTAATGATGATGAAATACCGCCGGGGGGAAGAGGAGCCACCAAAGCATTACATATCACTGCTCGTTGCGGGGAGTATGCGTTAGCAGGAGTGCTAATTGATAATGGGTCAGCCTTGAATGTTTTACCTTTATCCACCTTAAATAGGTTACCGGTGGATAGCTCTCACATGAAATCATGCCAGAATATAGTGAGAGCATTTGATGGTACTGAAAGGAAGGTGATGGGAAGAATAGAAATACCCCTCTTGATTGGCCCGAATATATACGAGGTGGATTTTTTAGTGATGGATATCAAGCCTTCGTATAACTGCTTGTTGGGAAGACCCTGGATTCATTCAGCAGGAGTGGTGCCTTCATCATTACACCAGAAGTTGAAATTGGTAACAGAAGGCCGGTTAATTACGATTGACGCTGAGGAAGACATCATTGCATCGGTAACCAGTGATGCACCATATTTGGGAACAGATGATGATGCGGTTGAATGTTCCTTTCGATCCTTAGAGTTCGTAAATGCAACCTCTGTCATTGAGGGAAAGAAGATCCCGATGCCCAGCATATCTAGAGCCACGAGGATAGGACTACAAATGACAGTTGGGAAAGGAGCTATGCTCGGCAGAGGACTGGGAAGATGCCTTCAAGGAAGGATAGGGGCACCAGTGCTGAAGGACAAGCAAGACCGTTTTGGCTTAGGATTTCAACCAAATACTAAGCAAAGAAAAAAAGAGTTAGAGAAAAGACAAGAGAGGAGGAAGGCGCGTCTGAACGGAAAAGAAGTTGATTGGGAACCGATGGCTTTCCCCCACATATCCAAGACCTTCGTATCGGGAGGAACCATGTATTCTGGACTAAGGACTCCAAGAAGGGAGATCACAGAGGAAATGCTAGGAAACTTGAACATCAATACCATATCTGAAGAAAAATCTGAAGAAGGAAGTACATCAGGCATCTATCCCGTTGAACCTGGGAGTGTTTTAAACAATTGGACTGTAGAAGAAATGCCTGAAGTTTTTAGAGCTTTTTCAGAGTAATATTCAAAACATACTAATTATTCTAAGCCTAGAGAAAATGAAACTTTTTGTGAAATGAAAGGGGCTTATATTTGAACATTGTGATTTCAATGAAATATATTTTCGCATTTTGAGTATATATTCTTTTAAAATTCTTTTCATTCTTTCACATGAATAGTCACATTGGATGCATTCATTCCAGATCATTCTTTCATTCATTCATGACTATATTAAATAAGAATCCTTAAATTCATACATTCCCTGTACATTCTGCGGTACTTATAACAGGTCCCAAGACATCAATGACATGAGTGACCCTACTATGGACTTAGAAAATCCTTTCGAACGAGGTATGTGTTTAGAGGAATCTCAATATTTTGAAGATAACATAGATTGTAACCTATCTCTGGACTTGTTGAGGATGGTAGAGCAAGAAGAGAAACAAATCCTACCTCACAAGGAGATAGTAGAGACGGTGACCCTGGAAGAGGGAAAGGTGGTGAAGATTGGCACTGCATAGCTGAAGAAGTAAAACAAGACCTCATTGAGTTGCTTCGAGAATTCAAAGATGTCTTCGCATGGTCATATCAAGATATGCCGGGGCTAAGTACTGACATTGTAGTTCACCGACTTCCTATAAATGAAGATTGCAAACCAATTCAGCAAAAACTTCGAAGAATGAGGCCTGATGTTGTATTAAAAATAAAAGAGGAGGTGCAAAAGCAATTCGACGCTGGATTCCTGCAAGTGGTCAAATACTCCGAGTGGGTGGCCAATATCGTTCTTGTCCCTAAGAAAGATGGGATGGTACGAATGTGTGTAGATTATAGAGATTTAAATAAGGCTAGCCCAAAAGATAACTTTCCCTTGCCGCACATCGACACCCTGGTAGACAACAGAGCGGGGCATTTACTGTTTTCTTTCATGGATGGTTTCTCTGGATATAACCAAATTAAGATGTATCCTGAAGATATGAAAAAAACTACATTCATAACCCTATGGGGAACCTTTTGCTATAAAGTGATGCCATTTGGGTTGAAAAATGCAGGGGCAACGTATCAGAGAGCCATGGTAACACTGTTTCATGATATGATGCATAAGGAGTTAGAAGTCTATGTTGATGACATGATCGCGAAATCTAAAACAGAAGAGGAACATGTGCAGGTCCTTAAGAAATTATTTATGAGGTTGAGAAAATTTCAGTTAAAGTTAAATCTAGCAAAATGCACATTTGGGGTCAGATCAGGAAAATTGCTTGGGTTCGTGGTCAATGAGAGAGGAATCGAGATTGATCTTGACAAAGTAAGAGCAATACAAGAATTACCTCTGCCGCGTACTCAAAAAGAGGTTCGAGGTTTTCTAGGAAGACTGAACTACATCGCTCGGTTTATTTCACAATTAACCGAGAAATGTGACCCCATATTCCATCTTCTTAAGAAACATAATCCAGGTGTATGGGATGAGGAGTGCCAAAAAACTGTTGAAAAAGTTAAACATTACTTGTCCAACGCCCCAGTGCTGATGCCACATTGCCCAGACAAACCGCTCATACTGTATTTGGCAGTATTTGAAAATTCCATGGGATGCGTGCTTGGTCAACATGATGAGACAGGACGAAAAGAAAGAGCAATCTACTATCTCAGCAAGAAGTTCACCGAATGCGAAACAAGATATTCGCCAATCGAGAAGTTATGTTGTGCCCTGATCTGAACAACTCGGAGACTGAGACAGTACATGTTGTACCATACAACCTGGTTAATTTCTAAATTGGACCCTCTGAAATACTTGATGGAATCAACCGCTTTGAATGGAAGAATGGCCCGATGGCAAATTCTCCTATCTGAATTTGACATAGTCTATGTGAACCAGAAGGCTGTGAAAGGGAGTGCAATAGTGGACTTCTTGGCAAGTAGAGCGCTGGAGGATTATGAACCCTTGAACTTTGATTTCCCAAATGAAGATTTGATGTATGTTGCAACTACAGAAAAAGATTTCCAAGAAGGTGGTCCTTGGAAGCTAAATTTTGATGGAGCTTTAAATGCTATAGGCAACGGAATCGGGCAGTACTCGTGTCCCCTAGCGGAGATCATTACCCTTTCACTAGCAAATTGGATTTTGATTGTACAAATAACATGGCTGAGTATGAAGCTTGCATTATGGGCATCCGAGCAGCCATAGAGCGGAAAATTAAGGTGCTAGAGATATACGGGGACTCTGCATTAGTAATTTACCAGCTCAAAGGGGAATGGGAAACAAGAGACCCCAAGTTAGTCCGCTATCGAAAATTGGTTATAGAATTGATTGAGGAATTTGATAGTGTCACCTTTAGTTATCTCCCACGAGATGAGAACCAGATGGCAGATGCTTTGGCTACCCTAGCTTCTATGTTCAAAGTGAACAAGCTAGAGGATATGAAGCCTATCCAGATCAACATTTATGAGGCTCCAGCCCATTGTTGCAACATTGACAATGAAGGAGAAAAGGATGATCACCCCTGGTACCATGACATATTGCGATATGTGAAGAGTCGTGAGTACCCTGACCATGCGACGGAAAATGATAAGAAGACATTGAGGAGATTAGCCATTGATTATGTCGTAGATGGGGATATCTTGTATAAAAGAGGAAAAGATCAAGTATTGTTGAGATGTGTGGACGCTGTCGAAGCTAAGGAAATTTTGGAAGAAGTGCATGAAGGTATATGTGGAACACATGCCAATGGCTTCACGATGGCCAGACAAATTATGAGATTTGGGTACTATTGGTCCATCATGGAAGAGGATTGTATTAATTATGCCAGAAAGTGCCATAAATGTCAAATTTACGGTGACAAAATGTACGCACCACCGTCACCTCTTCATGTTATGGTTTCTCCATGGCCGTTCTCCATGTGGGGAATGGATGTTATTGGGCCCATATCTCCGAAGGCTTCTAATGGGCATCATTTTATCTTTATGGTTATTGATTACTTCACTAAATGGGTGGAAGCTGCTTCGTATACAAATGTCACGAAATCAGCAGTTAGCAAGTTTCTGAAAAAATAGATCATATGTCGATACGGGATGCCTGAAAGGATCATATCCGATAATGCACTGAACTTGAACAACAACTCAATAGCAGAAGTTTGTAATCAGTTCAAGATCAGACACCACAATTCGTCACCATACCGTCCAAAAATGAATGGAGCCGTGGAAGCAGCTAACAAAAATATCAAGAAAATTGTAGGGAAAATGACTGAAACCTACAAAGACTGGCACGAGAAATTACTTTTTGCCCTTCTGGCATATCGTACCTCTGTTAGAACCTCTACGGGGGCAACGCCGTTTTCTTTAGTCTATGGGATGGAGGCAGTTTTACCCATAGAAGTTGAAATCCCTTCTCTCCGAGTATTAGTTGAACTAAAGTTGGATGAGGCTGAATGGATTCAATCTCGATATGACCAGCTAAACTTGGTAGAAGAAAAAAAGTTAAAAACTATTCTTCATGGTCAGATGTATCAGAAACGAATGATGCAAGCCTATAACAAAAAAGTTCGTCCCAGAGAATTTTACGAGGGGGACTTGGTTTTGAAAAAGATTCTTCCTCTACAAAAAGATTTTAGAGGAAAATGGATGCCAAATTGGGAAGATCCTTATGTAGTAAAAAATGCCTTTTCAGGAGGAGCTTTAATCTTGAGCGAGATGGATGGTAAAAGCCTGCCAAATCCTGTAAACTCAGACTCAGTCAAGAAGTATTTCACGTAAAAAAAAGGGAAAGGAGAGGCCAAGGTGAAAACCCGTAAAAGGCGCCTTAAGACCAAAGGGGATTTGAGTTGAAAACTTGAAAAAGGCGGCTTAAATTTTGATAAAGCGAGGTGAACGAAATAGCTCAAATTTGGGTCAAGACCTGGGGCATGTGGTGGTCTTACTACCTGAATCACCAGAAAGGGTAGGCGACATCTTGGGGTATCGACAAAATGCTGTAGATTCCCTAAGCACATATTAAATGGTCTTTAGAAAATTTATGTAGGGAAGCTCGTGCTGCGATATCTGGGGCACTTGTTGTTAACTTATATTTTGAATCTTGGCAAAATTTGTTGCCTTGATTGATGTATTATTCATTTCAAGCTTTGTTCCCCAATAAAATTTCATTTTGTCTATTTTCATCTTATCTTAGCAAAATTTGTTAATTCATTCACTTCGAGATTTGTTCTCAATAACTTATTGTTTGTTTGTTGCGATAATCTTTCAATGGACTGAATGTTCAAGCAAATGGAGTTTTGCATATTACTCTAGAAATTTCTAAATGATGAAGGAACCTGAAACAGGACTATTGTTTAGAAAACACCAAGTTTAAAGGGTGAAATATCTAAGAAGGAAGAGTCTAAGTTAAAGACTATCCTTTCAATTTTGTTGTCTAAACATTGATTGAACAAAATGACAAGATGGCGTGTTGGTGGCAAAGCTTCAATGAACCAACAAGCGATGTTTACCAGGCAAAAAGAAAAGGTCTTCTGGGAGAAGAAAAATTTGCAATTGTGCATGAGCATTTGGTATGACACCTTGGGGATGAGGTAAAGGACCAAAGATTTTCACATTCAATATCATTGAATTGCGATAGGAGAAGATTGAAAAAGCCGTATCTTTCTACCATTGGGTTACAGTGGGAGTTTGATGGTACAAATTTCATAGCCCAATGGATTGAACTTTGACGTGCACAGTGGGGGGCAATCAGATTAAGTGTTTCTTTGGATATGCTAGCCGAGCAAGAAGGCGGTGTAGCACGTCAGTGATAAAGCCTTAATAAGCTTTTGTGTGATGATAACCTAAGCATTAAGGAATCATTTTCATGACATTTTGCATGTCATTCATACACATCTAGTTAGGAGCATTTGATTCGTTCTGATCATGTCATCCTAGTCATTAGGCATAATTAGGTTCATTATACAGGTCTTATTTCCCTGAGATTACGGTGGAATAGACCGAAGAATTTCAGATCTTATCTCCCTGAGATTACAGCGGAGCAGATTGAAGCTAGTAATCCTATCTCCTTGAGATTACAGTGGAGCGAATTAAAATAAAGGATCTTATCTCTCTGAAGTTACAGTAGAGTAGATCGTATCAGGTCTTATCTCCTTGAGATTACAGCAGAGCAGATTGAAGCTAGTAATCCTATCTCCCGGAGATTACAGTGGAGCGGATTAAAATAAAGGATCTTATCTCTCTGAAGTTATAGTAGAGTAGAACGCATCAGGTCTTATCTCCCTGAGATTACAATGGAACAGACCGAGGAATTTCAGGTTTTACCTCCCTGTGGTTATAGTGGAGTACATTGAAGCCGATAATTCTATCTCCCTGGTTGGCAGTGGAATAGATTGAAGATTGAATATGATAGATTTTACTTTGTGATTACAGTGGAGTACATTGAAGCCAGTAATTCTATCTCCCCGATGTTGCGGAGTGGGTCGAAGCGCCAATGCCTATACCTTTGAAGTTTCAGTTGAAGTTACAAGTTTTATCTCTCTGACGTTACAGTGGAGTAGACTTAAACCACAAACCTCGTTCCCCTGAAGTTGCTGCAAAGAAGATTGAAGCTACAAGTCGGATCTTGTTGAAGTGCAGTGGAGTGGATTGAAGCGACAAGACACAGTAGACTGAATGAGGCTACCTGAAGAAGAAAAGCGTCAAGAGAAGTCGAGACTCGACGATCCTGAGCAAAATTGGGCTTTCTTAGTCTTTGCTCTGTTATCGTTACACGACAACGAGCAAAGAGAGGCAGCTATACAAGCCCAATTTTTTAACCGAGGCCCATTACCCAATAACCAAACCCAACACTAACCCAATACCCAATACCTAAAACCACTTAGACCTTACCCATCAGCCCAAACCTGAATGGCCCAATACAAACCCGAAGCCCAATTTAACCTAGGCCCAATTCCTCCCCAAAAAAATCTGCCTAGAGTTTCAGAGACTGAAACCCTAGGCGCCGCATCTGCTGACTCTAGGGCTTCTGTCGCCGCCGCCGGACGTCCCATCCGCACCAACTCCACCGCCACTGTCCCATCGTCCCACTTGCACCGCCACCTGCAAACACGCAAGAAACAGTAGCAACCAGGAAAGAAAAATCTTAAAGAAATAATGTAAACAGACTATAAAAACGGAGGATCCCCACTGTCAAGGGGTTCGGTTTTGGATTCTCAGTTCTTTTTTTCTTTTTGTAACATTTTCACAAGAAATAAAAACATCAAAGGTGATTTCGCCATTTGATTTCTCTGTTTTTTTATTTCACAAGTTTTTTATTTATTTCTGATTTATTTCTCTAAAAATAAAAAAAGGGCGAAAGGAGTACCTTTTGTTCGCGTCGCACCGCGCCGGAGGGGGAAAAAGGCGAAGGGTTTTGGCTCGTTTTCAAGTCTTTGGCCTCTCTTTTTATGATCTCCGACCCCAGATTTGTGGCCTAGAAGCAACATGCTTCAAAAATGGGACCAAAAGGTCCGATTTTGGGCCTCCGACCACCACCCGTAGTGGGGCATACGGTGGCCTTCGGCCGGACCTGAGGCCGGAGAAAAGGGGGGGCTTAGAGAGATTTCTTTCAGTTTTTTTTAACAGAAGGGTGAAAATGAAAATTTTTAACAACATTTCGGCTTTTATGGCCTTTATGAAACGACGCTGTTTTTGGCCCCCAGGATCCGTACGTCGACCTGACCCGACCCGGAGGGTCCGCGCATTTTTGCAAAATGGGATATTTGCGCAGCAGATCCCTCCGCCTTTACGCTCCGCTTCAATGTGGTCTTTTGCTTTTCCTGAATTTGGCCACAATATTTTGATGGTTGTTTCAATCTGGCCCAGAAACCATGCGCCGCAGAACGGCGCTGTTCAATTAATAGGGATAATTTCCTGATTGGCTATTCTTTTTTTCGCGTGCATTACATTTTGATCCCTATTCTGTTTTATTTTTTATTTCAGCCCTGAGATTTTGCTTCCGTTTTGATTTAGTCCTTTTATTATGTGCATTATTTATTATTATTATTATTATCATTATATTTTCATTAATAATTATTATGTAATTTTAAATATATGTGCCATGTTATATTATCATTATTATATAAGTGTTTATACCTTACATATAATTTATTTAATATATAAATTTTTTATATATACGCATATTTATGTATGTATATCTATATACCTTTTTTCTCATGAATATATGTATACATACTTATATATGTATTTTACTTAATAATTTTAAAATACACATATGTACATATTTTTTCATATTTTATTATTTTCATACAATTTTCTTTATTTTATGTTCATTTATGTATTTGTTTATATGTTCATTTTTTATGTTTTAGTTTATTTATTTACTTGTTTGCTATGGAATGTATGATTGATTTATTATTCGTTTTGTTCATTTTTTTATTTACATAACCATGTTTATTATTCCATCATGCACGTGAATATCATGTTTTAAAAAAAAGGAAAATATTTCAAAATAAGGCAATATGTTGCGTTTGGAAATTCGAGGAACGTGCCCTAAGGTATTGGGTTTCGATTTCTCGTTCGACCAAATGACTCAATATCCTTTTCAAAAATTTTCAAAATAAGGCAATATTTTGCGTTTGGAAATTCGAGGAATGTGCCTTAAGGTATTGGGTTTCGATTTCTCGTTCGACCAAATAGCCAAATATCCTTTTAAAAACTTTTCAAAAATAAGGCAATGTTTTGCGTTTGGAAATTCGAGGAACGTGCCCTAAGGTACTGGGTTTCGATTTCTCGTTCCACCAAATGACTTAATATCCTTTTCAAAACTTTTCAAAATAAGGCAATATTTTGCGTTTGGAAATTCGAGGAACGTGCCTTAAGGTACTGGGTTTCGATTTCTCGTTCGACCAAATAGCTAAATATCCTTTTAAAAAACTTTTCAAAAATAAGGCAATGTTTTGCGTTTGGAAATTCGAGAAACGTGCCCTAAGGTGCTGGGTTTCGATTTCACGTTTAGCCAAATTGCTAAATATCCTCTTGAATTTTAATCCCTACCATTCGAAATTTCTTTTAAGGATCGTATTTTGAAATTCTTTAAAGTTTTCAGCTTTTCGACACTAAGACATTAAATAATCAACTAGGTACCAATTTTTGGGCGTATCGAGGGTGCTAACCCTTCCTCGTGCGTAACCGACTCCCGAACCTGTTTTTCTGAATTTCGTGGACCAAAACCGTTGTTTTAATAAAATCAAATCATTTATTAAAAACAACCACTTTTTAAGGTGATCCGATCACACCTCATAAAAAAGATTGGTGGCGACTCTCGTTTCATTTTTCAAAACCCAAGTCGACCCCGTTTTCCATAAAAAAATGGTGTCAACAAAATATGTTCCGTTTTCATAAAAATTAGCATGAAGTATATGTGGATTATCATACAGGTTGCCACTATCACATTAATATCGTTAAAAATTAAGACTTAAGGGTGCAAAAAGCCCTCAAACTTAAAAAAAAAACAATTAAGTCTTTTTTTTCCACTCATTTGGGTACTTGAACTTTCAAAATGCATCAAAAAAGCTCTCAAACCTTTTTCAAAAAAAGCAATTAAGCCCCTACCTTTTTTTGCACTCAATTGGGTACTTGAACTTTCAAAATGCATCAAAAATACCCTAAAACTTTTTCAAGAAAAGCAATTAAGCCTATGCTTTTATTAAAAATTAGAAAAAATATTATTAAAATTAATAAAATCTATAAATATGATTAAATTTTAATAAAAATTCAAATATTAAAAATTTATTAATAATTAGAAAAAATATAAAAATCGTAAAAATATAAAAAAATTGTAAAAAATTATAAAATATATAGAAATATAAAAAAATATAAAATTTTATAAATTATACAAAATGTAAAGAAATATAAATTTTGTAAAAAACTTTTATGAAATTTATCGTACCAAAAGAAGCATTTTTATAATTTTTCTATAAATTTTATTTATTTTTATTTTTCGGTCATTTTTTGCCACATGTCACGTTGTGTTGCACGTGACGACTTTAATTGAAAAATACTAGGGGTCATCAATTTTTTATGATTTTTATAAAATTTTATAATTTTATAATTTTTAATGATATTTATAAAAAATATAATTTTTAATATTTTTATTAAAAATTAATATTTTTCTAAAATTTATTAATATTTTTATAATTTTTAATAAGAGTAAGGGCTTAATTGCTTTTTTGAAAAATTTTGAGGGTCTTTTTGGTGCATTTTGAAAATTCAAGTATTCAATTGAGTGGAAAAAAAAGAGCTTAATTGCTTTTTAAAAAAATAAGTTTAAGGGCCTTTTTAACTGATTTTGAAAGTTCAAGTATTCAAATGAGTGCAAAAAATGGGGCTTTTTACAGCTTAAGTCAAAAATTACTATTTTAGTCAACAAATTTGTTACAAAAAATTATTTGACTGTTTTTAAAAGGTTAATTGCCATATTTAGCTAAAAAGGAATAAATTTGAAATTGATAAAAATTATAAATATTGAAGGCTAAATATAAAATTATGACTTTAAATTATGATTTTTCTAATATTTGAATAATATAAAACTAAAAGTTCCATTAACATTAAACAGATGAAGCATTTTTATCGAAAGGAAGGCGAACCACTCGGCGCATGCTCTGGCTGAGGAAGGGAAATAGTGGACAGAGGCAAGGGTTTAGATCGAAGAAGCCCCTCCAAAAGCCACAATAGCAGCCAGCAAAGATAGAAGACGTTCAATCGGCAAGGAAAATGTGTTGGAAGATCAAACATCATAACTTCCGACAGTTTCCTTTTCACGGAATGTTCCATTGAGGGCCTAACTAGTATCGACTTAAAACATGATGGACAACAATGGAAGTGGATGGATGGATGAGTTGCTTGACTGTTGAAACGTCACTTGGGAAGAGGCCATGGGATTACTCCATTATTGTTTTCTGCCAAATACATAAATGTTTGGTTCAGTTTTCCTTTTCTTGGGCCACCCACCGGTTAATGGTGAGGGACAGCTTAAGACACATCGCATTCATGCACATTGGATTCATTTTTCCTTATTAATGGCAACCACCTAGTTATTTAAAAAAAAATCAAATTATTATTTTCACTCAAGATTAATTATATATTGAAGTTTTTTTTTCAGTTATTATATTTAATGGAAAAATTACAATTAAGATCATTAAATTATTAATAAGTTTACGTTTTAATCACTCAACTTTAAAAAGTTACAAAATGATCACTTAATTATTCGAAAGTTTTCATATAAGTCATTAGGCTGTGAAATGGTTGTTGTATGGCCTTCTTTGTTTGTATTGCTTGCACCAACCGGAAGCTCTCCATCCCCTTCTCCTCAAAGTTTAGTTTTTTTTTTTCATGAAACAACTTTAAACGTCACAAATCTATGAACCAAAATTCAAATATCATTTTTCTCCGATTTCCAACACTAATCGTCTGACCAGCTTGGATATAAGGTATATTCTTCTACTTATCGATGGGTACTATTCCACCATACCGATCGTTAAATCGTCACTCCGGGCTCGCTAGTTTAGCTTTTTTCTTTAAAAAAAAAACTTAACAGTCTAACAACTTAGATAAAAACTTAGTTCAATGACTTAAATGAAAATTTTCAAATAGTTCAATGATCATTTTATAATTTTTTTAAATCAAGTGATCAAAATGTAAGCAATAGTGACCTTAGGTGTAGTTTACCCATATTTTAATTATGTTTAGTAATTTATACCTTATGACTTGCCTTTCGGCTTCACTAGTCTCCTTTCCGAACTTATTGACCGTTTCTAGTCTTTTGTCTTTGTAGTTAACAACACATGTTTTGTCTGCCATTTTAATAGCCACAATTAAAATGAGTAAACTATATTATAATAATTTTTTTTATAATTTAAACAATATTTGGGAAATGAGTAAATTATATTATTATTATTTTGAATAATCTCATTATAGATTCTGATTATATCTGATTTTTTTTTATACAATGCCTAGAACTACCCATAGCCTCAGCACACTCAAACCCACGTCCTCCAGCATTAACTACAATGCCCATGCCAATCAAGCTAATACTTAATTGACAAGGTAAACTATATTATTAGCTACTCAATTATGGGTAAATTTTCGTTTTTGGTAACTTAATTAAAAAAATACAATTTGGCCTCTAAAGTTTTCAAATTTATGTTTTTGTCACTCAACTGTTAACGGATTAATAGTGGCACCTTTTTAGTTAGTATAATAATAATTTTAGTCCTCAAATTTTATATTTTTTCAATTTGACCTTGATTCTATATTAAGTGATAAAAATTGAATTTCTTTTTAAAAATACATAAAAATCTAAAAATTAAATAAAATAGATAAAATTTTCAAAAATAGATAAAGTTTTTATAAATTTTCAAATCACTTTTTCTCAGTTCAAATGATTTATTCGGCTCAATTGAATAAATTATTTTTAAAAATAAAAATATTTTTAAAAGTAAATGACATCAGTTCAATTGGTTCACGGTCTAATCCCTTATTTTTTATCGGTACTTCACCTGATTTTCGATCCAACCAATCCAACAAACTGATTCTTATTTACTGAACTGATGTGGCAAAAGCAAGAAAGGGTCTTGACTCCCTTGATTAAACGGAGTAATTTTTAACTTAAGCCCGTCTAGATACTTATTTATTCGATTAAGCCCTTTTATGCCTTTAAATAATGAAAATTTTGCATTTTTGACCCTCCAAAAAAAATAGCCATTCATTTTAATATCTTTTAACAAAAGTTTTTGACTTCAACCTCATAAAATTTTATAGTATTATCTCAATACTCGAAAAATTTCTAGCTTTGCCTTACCACTCCTATGAACAAATCATTTTGTGGATAACTCAAAATTTCTATCTTAAAAATAGATTTTATGTTTTTTAAGGACTTTCTAATAGGATAAATTAATTCAGATAATACTATATTATGGACATCAATTATGTGAGTGAAAATATATATTTATTAGAAGTTTATAATAAAATCGGATGAAATTTTAGCAAGATATATTTATTAGAAGAATATTTGGTATTATGATAGTTTTTATTGATTTTATATAAAAATATAAAAAAAATGCAAATTAATTAATCCATTAAAATGGGTGTGGAATAGAGTTGCTCATGGGTCGGGTCGGGTTCGAGTTGGGCCTAAGCATGATATTAACATACTTCATATTTGTAAAAAAATTAACTCAAGCTCATTTCAGGCCTACCCATATTATTTTTTATTTTTAAAAAATATTTATATTATATTACTTTAACATTTAATAATTTTATACAATTTTCTATTTATTGAAAATTTTTATATAATCATCTTAACATTATTTTAAATTTTACATTAGAGTAGTATTATATATTTAGTATAGGTTTATTTTCTTAATGTGTTTTAAATTACATAATATATAAAAATAACATAATATAAAATATTATAAACTTAAAAACGGGCTGGGCCTTGAATGTTTAAACTCGACCCATATTTTAAGTGGGCCTAATTTTTTTGTCTAAACCCATTTTTCGAAATTAATATTTTTATCTAAATCTTCTCAAATTTCAAACAAACCTTTAAGTCTGGACAAATAACCTTACCGTTGAACTGTGGATGAACTCCAATTGCTAAAATTAGAAATCTTTCTAAAGTAAAAATCAAATCATAAACTTTAAAAAGAAAAAAAAATGCAAAACATTGCATGAAAATTGTGAAATTGCTAGAAATAGAAATTTTGGGATAATACATTAACTAAAAAAAAAAAAGGAAAGAAAGAATAAAACCCCCACGAGTCTTTCACGTGCAGTTGTAGGGCGTGGGGTACACGGCGCGGTCACATGGGAGAATGCTGTCGTGATCGATTGATGGGCCCTAATCAGAACAAAACTAGAGCCGTTCGATTCATTGTTAAGCCATATCTTTCATTATTAAAAGCATCTTTCACAACCTAAATAAATTTAGTCACGGTTTGAGAAATTTTTCGTTTAATTTGACAAAACGTCCTCAAACTATGGTTGAAATTTTATGTTGGGTTCTAAACTTTAAAATATTCTAACTGAATCCTCAAAGCATCAATATCGTATCAATCAACCTAACCATTAATTTAGGCATTAAATAGCAGTATGAATATGATGCTAAACCTATTTAAAACATGTGGATTAAATTATAAACATAGTTGTACCTACCACATGGACGGTTCGAATCTAACATGTTATAAAAATGGACAACGTCAATAAAATTTAAGAGATCTAATTTTTTTTATTTATTAATAAGTTAGAGTTAGGTTGTCTGTATAGTACATACACATGTTTATAATTTGATTCATGTGGTTTACATGTGTTTCTCTTCAAGTTTGAGGTGACACTTAACACTGAAGCTAATGATCAAATTGATGGAAAGACTGCATTATTATAATAGCGCTGCTTTGAGAACTCAATTAAAATATTTTAAATTTATATCGATTTGAATATAAAATTATTAATACGGGTCAAGTCTATTGAGTTGAGTCGCTTTCTTGTTTAGTCTATTTTTATATTAAATATATTTTCTATAATTACATATTAAATTTGTTATTATCATTGAATATTATTAGCGCTGTCAATTGTATAATCAGTTGCAACTCACTTTACAATTGTATTGATTGCAACTTGGCTATTTTGTTGGTTTCTTTTAATTTATTTATAAGTACTGTTTTTAGAATAAGGGGTTGGATCGGTTGACCTCGTAAATCAGTTGAACTAGTTTCATTTTCTTTTAAAAATATTTTTATTTTTTAAAAATAATTTATTCAATTGAACCGAACAAATCGATCAGACCGATCGAACAGAAAACAAGTGGTTGAAACTAGTTTATTAATTTCTTAAGGTTTCAAGTTCAAATCTATATCTTTCTTTTAAGGGTATAATATACTACTAATCACTTAATTATGGGTAAGTTTTTGTTTTGTTCACTTAATTAAAAAGTTACAATTTGATCACTAATGTATTTGAAATTACTTTTTAGTCACCTAACTTTTAAGTAGCTAACAATGGCACTTTTTAGATCGTATAATAACATTTTTGAATTTAGGGTTGTGGCATGTATATAAGTGTATTTGTGTAATTTTTATTGTATAAAAGTCTTGATGAGTTGAAAACTTGTAATGAATATGATATATGATGGTGATTTTGAATGTTGGTAATGGCATGTGAATTAGTTAAGTAAATGCTTAGTTGAAAATGGTATGTTTCATTTCCATGCATGAGGTATGTGTGGGTGAATGGTAAATTTGATTCATGGTTAATGTCATGAAGATTTGATGAATGAATTGTGTATGTATGTAAATTTTGAGTTAGGCTAATAAGGTTGACATAGTTGGATGGAAGTTTGGGATCAAATATGTTTAAATGTTGAATGGTGAAGGAATGTGACTTATCCATGATCATTGAAGTTCATGCTTAAAGTTTAGAAGCTATTGATGTGTATTTGTACATAGGTGCATGTGTTGAAGTTGAAAGATATGTTTTTAATAGATTTGACATAGGTGAAGTTGTAATGGAATGTATGAAATGTCATGGTTTGGTTTTGAAATTGATTTGGTAACTTGTTGGGATGAGATGGCATGATTTTCCCTTGATGATGGTGGTACAATATGGCTTGATTCAAATAGGTGGATGTGCATATCTTGAATAGGGATCAAATTGTGCATTATTGCCAAAAACAGGGGTCATGTGTCGATGACTAATCTTCCTTGTAGCAACATCGACCGACAGTAAGCGACGTCGAGTGACTTGAGGTCGTGACGTGACATACTATTTTGGCAGCAGCACGACGTGGAAAAGATGACGTCATGGCATAGGCCCTAAATTTCTAAAACTTTACAATTTGGTCCTATTTTGTGTTCAAGTTGACAAAAAAATTTACGTAAGCTAGAAAATGATTGTTTATTATAATTTGACTGTGATTGATGTTTGATTGCACATGAGAATGATTATTTACTGTGTATTTATCTATAGTTGCTCCGAAAGCAAATGTAGCATTTTGTAACTCGGATCCGACAATCGGATCGGACGAGGGGTGTTACAAGACTGTTCAACAACCTTAGAGTTTGGAGGAATTTAATTTCGAAAGAAAAGCACCACTCTATATAATTGGTTATGCAATAATGTTAGTGATGAATCTTTATGCTATGATGGTACCTCCCCTTGGAATGTTGTTTTTAATGTGTTATGTTTGAATGCTTGGAAGCATAGAAATGGTATCATTTTTAATGTAGGGTATTCATGTATCGATGTAATTCTTACGCAAAGTGTAGCTTGGGCAAAACAAATCTTTATGACTACATCAAGGGTTGCGAACCAAAATGTTGAAGTGACTAGGGTTTAATGAGAGACACTTGAATTTGGGTGGGTGAAGCTGAATTCAGATGGGGTCATGGGGGTTGTTGATGTCTCTACCAGGCATGGTTCTTCAGGAGATATCATGCAAGATGCAGAAGGAAAATGATTGTTTGGCTTTTGCAGGAACATTAGTGTCGTTACAACTTAGCAAGCACAAATTTAGGTTGCTTTTGATGGTTTGCAACTTGCACTGGAGAGGGGATTCAAGAGAATAATTGTGGAGATTGCTAACATGAATATTTTGAATTTGTTAAACCAAAGATTGGGAATACTTGAAATAAAATGTTGGCTTAATCGTAAGTTTAAAATTTTAGAATTTTTAAATTTGAGTTCAAATCTCACCATGTGTAAATTATATGCAAGTTCTCTCCATATTTATTTCGATTAAGCCCCACTGTGTGTCCTGACTATATATGTCTAAAAATATTTTATGGTAGATATTAAATTTCAATTATTTTTAAAATTGAACCCTAACAGCAATGTGATTAGAGCAATTCGAATCCAGATCACACCTGAAATTATAAACACCCTGACTATCAATTAATTGAATTCCATATTTTAATCATTCTTGCAACCACTTGCTTTGCTTGCCTCTTCAAAATCTTGTCATAAAACCATCACCTAACTTTCATAACAAAACCCATAAAAGAATCATGTGATTAATAAAAACATTATTCACGTGCTATGAATATGGCATTTTCTTTCTTTTGTTTTTAACATGATGGAAAATTTAATGTGTTTTCTAGAAATATATTAATTCATATATATTAAATCAAATTATAATATGATAATTAAATTAAATAAATTATACAATATAATATAATTAAATTAAGTTAATAATGGAGTCCACAATTATAGATTAATAATTAACAAAATATTTTAATACTCAAACAACTAAATTAGAAATTAAAAAAAAAACTCTACCAAACCAATTAAATGTCATATTTTTAGAATTTTCTATTTTATATTAATAGTAGGGTTTTTATTTTATTTGATAAATTTGGTTATACAATGGTACACCACATTATTATTATTATTTGTAATTAAATATATTCTAAAATTATGTGTAATTTTTTTATGCTTCGTGATATATCACTTTATCAACATATTATTCAATTTTAGTTCATGCTATGCTATTACATATTCATGAAAAATTATCAGTATAATAATTTATTTGATCCTTTAACTTTACGAAAAAAAATATTTTACTTTTTTATTTAATTTATCACCTCTTTTAACCTTTAAATTTGTGTTGTTTATCAAATCACCCAACATGGATGAAAAAATTAACGTCTATTAACTTTATTGACATGGCATATACAAGAATTAGCATGTGGATGTCATATCAACAATTAATTAATTTTTTAAAATTTAAAATTTTAAAAATTATTAAATAAATTATTAACATTATTAAAAAGTATAATTTTTTTAACTTTTAAAAAAATTAATTAATTACTAACGTGGCATACACATGGCGTATATGTGAATGTCATGTTAACAAAGTTAACGTTTCCATTCATTTTAAGATTATTTGACAAAACAACATAAGTTTAGGGACTAAAAGAGGTGAAAACTAAATGGAAGGTTAATTTTTGTTGTTGTTGTAAAGTTTGAAGGTCAAATAATACATTATGCCAAAAATATTCAATTCATCATTAGTAATGTTTTTGAACTTCTTGTTGGGGTTTAGTAAGATTTTCGAAACCAAATTGACGGTTTAACTTGTTAGGTCACCGATTTTTCGATCCAATTCATTTAATAAATAAATCATTAAAAATTTTAAAAATAAATAAACAATCCGATTCAACCGGTTTGATAGTTGGTTCAATCAATTTTTTACTCGATTCAATCGATTTGTATTGATTCCAAATTAATTGGTGTAATATCTCTCTTCGAGACAATGCTCAGTCAAGTTTTGGTCCAATCAACTAATCCAACGTGGTTCAAACAACCATGAGCGTAGGAATCGGTGACTAAAGACAATTCATTCGGTGGTTAAGGTGCCTAGAATCTAGAGCTTTTTGAGAGATTGAGTGAAGGGAACTTGGACAAAGTTTTTTGTAGTATTGACTTAGTGGTATTCTGTAGGAGAAGAAAAGGTTGGTGTTAGGGGCATTTAAACGGTCGGTTTAGTTAATACCCGAATCGAATTATCATTAACTGAATTAATCAAAATGTAAAAGTCTTTAACCGTTACTCGAGTCGAAGTTTTTTGCAAATACATTAACTGAATCGAAATATTTTGATTAATTCGACCGGTTAACCGAATTTATATGTTTTTGTCTTTTTGTTAAAATAAGTATAAAATATATAAAAAAGTACATTACTAATGTTTATTTTCTTTTTTTAATAGTTCAAAAAACTTTAAATGGAGGTGAAAGCAACAAATGAGACATTAGAAGAACTAATGTTCATTTGCTAATGTTAAAATAAATATAAAATATATTATTTATTTTGATTAATTCAATTAATTATTCAATTTTAAATATAATTATCTGATAATTGAAATTTTAAAAAATTATTAACTGATTTTTGATTGAATTAAATTCAACCACCGATCGATTCGATCAATTAATTTAATTTTAACTTAACACGAGTTTTGATCGGGAATGATGTGCTATCCAATAAGGGATGGCTTTATGTGGCATACCAAGACGTGATTAGAACGTAGTATAAGGAGGTTTAATATTGGGTTACAGACGGTTTTCCACCACGCATGTTAAAGACGGTGGGCACAATTAATGCGATGTGATGGCTGGTTGGATGAGTCCCCTGGCAAGCGAGCCTACGCAGGCGGAGGGGTTACATACTGTAAAATTGAAAGATTGTAAAAATAAAAAGCCTAAAAGACAATGGTCAATTTATGGTTTTGATCCTTCTACTATGTCTAATTTTAGTATTTAGTTCATATACTTTAATTTAATATAGTTCAGTCCATCTACTTTTATAATATGATTAGTTAATTCAAATTGTTGACATATTTTTTAATAAATAGCTAATATCGTTAATCATTTCAATTAAAATGCTTACATAAATTTTATTTTTAAATTATCTTTCTAACACTAAAAAAAAATTCATATCAACATGATGAGTTGGAATGGACATTTTTAAGCAAAAAATTCAAGTCGAAAGTCTAACGAACGAATGAAATTATAAAAGTAGATAATCAAATCATATCAAATTAAAGTTCAAGAATTAAATCCCTAATTTTAACATAGTAGGGGATCAAAATTAAAATTTGACCATAGTTACATTTTATATTCATTTTTCCTTAAATTACATTTTATTGTATATTCTATAAATTACATCTTAAAATGAAAAAGTAACTTCAAAAATTATAACCATAATTTAAAAACATAATTCAAAAATTTTTATAAAAATAAAAATTAAGTTTTGTAGTGTATTAAAATATGCAGATTTTTGAACCTGTGTGTTGGCCTGATAGTGTGGCCTGGGTTTGAGCTGCGCTAGTCGCGTTACTGTCAGAGCTTTATCTTCCTTTTGTAATTCACCAAAAAAAATACAGATTTCTAAAATTATTTGTCGTAATTCGATATAGTAATTTTTTAAATTTAAAAAGTCAAATATACTTGAACCAAGGGTTTGCAATACAATTAAACCAAAAAGTTTCTACTGTACTATTATTTATACTAAAAGAAATAATAAGAATATCCAGGAAAACATTTGCATTAATTAATGTATTGATAAAATATTATTTGAATATAATGTTTAAAACTACTCTTACTCTTTAAATAAGAGGATAAACGTACTTTAGTATATTCAAATCCACGTCCTCCGCATTTGGTAATAATGTCAATGCCAACAAAATTAAAACTCAATCCGTTACTAAAATAAAATTTTTAATTGAGCTTTACTATTCAAATTTATTTTAAAATAAATTGAAGACGGAATTCAATAAACGCATTTTTAATATTTAAAAATAATAAATTAAATAGTATAATATTAACGATTAATAAAAATAGTTATTCAACCATAAGGTGTGATGTGATGATTGTTCATCTGATCCCTTAACCCTAAGGTTAGGGGTTTGATTCTCACCCATGAAAATGAAACATATTTTATAATTAGTCATTTATCTCTTTGAAGAGCACCCACGCGTTGACTTTTAAAATAAAATTTTGCAATCTTTGTCAAATATTGTTTTGAAATAATCAAAATCATAGTTAAATTTAATTAAAAATAGAAATTAGTGGAAAGTTCAATAAAATTAAAAATTTATTGGAAAAATTAAGTACATAAAAGGTGTGTGGTAAATTTAACCTATTTTCTTTTTAACCCAAAATTAAAACTTCACATTAGTTTAGTGATCGTTTGTGAAATTTACCCAAAAATTAAAAAAATTATATTTTTTATTTAAAAAAAGGAAAAAAAAAAGTTAGAATAGTGCTGACGACTATAAACTTTAAAAGCCATAGCGACAAACCCGTAAATTTAGATTTACTTTTAACGTTAAAAAAAAAAAACACGAGTCTGATTTTCTCATTCATAGAATTTAAAAAAAAACCTGTTCCACGTGCTTAAATTAAAAAAAAATCAATCTAATTTTTTTCTAGCTCATTTTCATCACGTGTTAAATGTTTACACACATATATATAAATCTTTTGTCCTTCAAGTTTCCCCTTCAAACATCAAATTTCTTCTTCTTCTCCTTCATATTTTAAAATCAAAATCTATTCAATTTAGTCCTTTTTCTTAACCATCAATATGAGACGAAAGTGCAACTTGGAACTGGAGCTTTTTCCTTCACGTATTTTTCCAGGCCATCGTCAAAACATGTATGTGCATATATATATATATATATGTTCTTCATTATTTCTGCAATTTTTTTTCATATGGTGATTAATCGATTTTGTATGTTTTTTTAATGTGAATGTAGGGTGGAAGAGAGCAAAAGAATCCCACAAAATCAACAGCAGCAGCTAACCATTTTCTATAATGGAAGAGTTTGCGTTTGTGATGTTACAGAGCTTCAGGTATTTCAATTTCATCCTTTTCTGCTTTGGTTTAATCCTGATTTGGTTCCTCAACTGTGTTTGGATCAGGGATTTTTGTCCCTGTATTTTGGTTTTATCCTTTACTTTAATGTCATTAGCAGGGGAGGAGCGAAAATTTTTATATTAACGGGTAGGAATTGAATTGCAAATTTTTGGGGTTTAAAATGCAAATTTACCTTTATATTTAGCTTATAACTTTATAATTTTAGAGAGATCAAACTAAAATTTTACGATTTTCAGGGGCCTAGGCTCTTGCCTACCCCTGATTACACCATATTCCGATTAAAATGTTTATTTGAATTTTTCCTTAAAAAAGGCTTGTTCCAACTAATGCTAAATGAATTTTTTCTATGTTGGATCGGTTGAATCAGGGAAGGGTTAGGGTATTGATTTAAAACAAGAGGTTTGATCAATTGACCTAAATCGATTTTTTGTTTTTATCTTTTACTATGAATTTTTAATTAAATCAACCGAACTGATGAATCAGTGGTCTAATCGGTTCAATCACTGATCTAATTTAGAAAATCTTGGTTGGATTAGGTTTTTTTAAGAAAAAAGCACAAAATATGTTAAATGAAATAGTTCACAGAACAAACTATTTGGATTAACTCGTGATATTATTAAAATAAAAGATATCAAATGATGTCAAATTAAAGTGTAGAGACTATTAGTTTTGGTATAGCAGAGGGACCAAAATCACAATTTTACCTATTTGAAAAATAATAATACAGAATATAATTCTAATATCCGACACTTACCTGAATTCGAAAATTTTCAGGCAAGAGCTATTTTAATGAGGGCAAATCGAGAAGCGGATGAAAGAATAAAAACTCCAACAGGATCGGAACCGGATTCACCGACATCGTCATCATCGACATCCCCGTCTCGATTATGTAGCCCTAATGCTGGTCTTTCCATGAAGAAAT
The DNA here is from genome assembly GCF_007990345.1 of Gossypium hirsutum. Classification (NCBI taxonomy): domain Eukaryota; kingdom Viridiplantae; phylum Streptophyta; class Magnoliopsida; order Malvales; family Malvaceae; genus Gossypium; species Gossypium hirsutum. The sequence goes on along the minus strand of NC_053445.1, from coordinate 34,771,534 downwards.
CCCTTCAAAGGTTCCTTCAAAAAAGAAAGAACAGAATCCAAGCTACCTCCCCTTACCATTAAAACATAACTTATGATCATCAAATATCTTTGCAAATTAAAAAAAAAAGTAGATTAAAGGAAGGAATTGGACTGAATTGAATTAAATTGAGAGTTATATGTCCTTTTTTGTCTACCAATTTCCAAGAAATTGGAATTGGGAGGCTTTTCTCTTTCTTTCTTTCTTTTTTTCCTTCCTTCTCTTATTTTTGTAAATTAATGTATGAAATATGGATTGTAGCTTGAAGAACCATCAATTTTAGATTTGTTATTATTGTTCTCTCTTCTTTCTTTATTTTTTTCAATTTAACTTTAATTATTGGTTGAATTATGCCTCCAATCCCTGTACTATTTGAATTTAATCATTTTGTTTTTATTTTCAAGAATTTAATCTCTTTGTTTATTTGAAGTTCAACTGATAATATTATTAAGGAATTTGTTTTAATTTAAAATTTGATGTCGAGTCGATAACGCATATTTAAATTTAACAAAAATATGGTAATGAGATGACCAGATTGGCCTTGATTTTAAATAAGTAGAGGAATTAAATTTATGAAATTAAAAGTAAATGGGTTAAATTTCAAAAATAAAAAAAGGTAAAATTAGACCTTAATTATTTTTTATTTTCTTTCATTTTCTATTAAACCCAACTATTAATCTTTCATCCAAAACAACTTTGCAAAATGAAAAAAAAATCAAATAAGAAATGAAATTAAGATATAAATAATAAATAAAGTAAAAACTATGATGATAATGTTGAATTTTGCAAAAAAGGAAAAAGTGAAGAGGCATCAACTTTAGATTTATTAAATAATTTTATTTAAATTTAATTATAAAAAAATATATTTAATTGTTAAAAAATAATTTCACATCTCCACCTACCGAACCAGTATGTTTGTAAAAGTTTGGTGATAAAGTTAATTAGCATGTGTTTAGTGTTGGAGTTATCTTCTTCTTTTCTTGCAAAACAAGTTACTTAAGATATATAATTAGGAAGAGAAATTTTCAAAAATGTAATTGAAATTAAGATATAAAGTCAAAAGAAGTTTGAAAAGTTGCAAAATTATGCTATACTTATCATGAATACATTTCATCCAGATTAGCCCATGCTTTCATTATCTCATTCCTGTTTCATTATTTGTTTGCATTAAATTATAAAATAAAAAATTTAAAGATTAAAATATACTTTAAGTAAAATTTTCAGAATTGGATTGGGTTGGATTAAAGAAATTATTGAAAGGTCATAAAAATAAAAACAAAAACTAATTCAATCTATTCTTTTAGCTTGCGCAGATCCGACCGGCCAATCGTGACTCTAAGCCTCCACATTTCCTATATTTGAAATTTAGTCCTCTTACTTTTATTTTCAAGAATGTAATCCCTCTATTTTTTGGATTTAAAAATTCACTTTCAAATTCTATATAACCATGTAATATTTTAATTGAAAAGTTAACTATATTTACTATTTGCACTAGTTAATAACATTATAAAAATATAGGGATCGTTAGAATTTAAAGTATAAATATTAAATCTCAAATTTAAGCAATTTAGAATGACCAAAATTGAAAATTAACCATTTTATAAAATGTAAAAAATAAAAAGAATGAAATTATATAGATTTTGAACATATTTTAGAGATTAAAAATGAAATTATACCATTGATTTAAAATATTAAAAAAAAAAGTGTTGTTTGATTTTGGACGCTACTTTAAAGATTATCAACTATTTTTTTCCCCTCAATTGTCTAATAATCTTTTTAGTCCAAAATTTTGATTGATTCAAATCAATCAATGTGCTTGAAATTGATTCTCTTGTAAGGTTAAATTACTTGTATTTTGCACAAGTTGAATTGAATTTTTTTCATTTTAATCTTAAATATTTTTTAAAATTTAAAATTTTAGTCTTCACCAAATTTTAACTATTAAACTCATTACTTAATAAAAATCCAGTTGATAGATTAATGACTGTCATTTGCATCAAAATTGAAATTTTAAAATTCGAAAAAATATAGAGACTTAAAATGATCCAATTGAAGATTATGAACTAAATTTACAATTGTACGCCAAGACTAGTAATTAAATTTAATCCAACGATTTTAACTGCTATTGTTTGGGTCAAGACTAAAATTTAAAAATTCAAAAAGTACAAAGACTAAAATTGACCAATTTGAAAAGTATAAAAACTAAAATTGATCAAATGAAAGTATAAGGACTAGATCCCTAATTTTTACAAAGTACAAAGACTAATGGTAAAAATTTAACCATGGGAAACTAACCATGGTTTCATCATATCACAAAGGGATAACATCTTTGTAAATATGTGTTTGCGACCCGAAAATAGTGAAAATTTATTTTTTAAGTATAAATTATATTTTTTGAAATAACAATTCTATTGGTTTCTATTGAAGAGAGATTTGATTTCCCATTGAAAGTAAAATAAATAATTTTTGGTTCCGTGTTAGATTCGAATTCGTTCGAGCCAACATTTGAAGCAATTTGTGGTACGACAAGGATCCGTCTAGCCAAAAACACATGTGCGATTTTGGGTAAAGTTTATTGCTATAAATATCACAACCGGTTTGGTTTTCAAATTTTTAATTTTTCGTTGTGCAAGAAAACTATTTTCGAACTAAAATTTTCCAACATGCAGAGCCTAACTCAATGAGAAATATCAACTTTCTTCAGCAATTACACAAAATGAACCTACTCAATCACATCTCATGATAATTTCCTTCACCCTTGTACCTTGAAGACTCGATACTTTTACCACTAAATTAATCCCTTGTGAATTTAGCAAGTAAAATCACAACACAGACTTAATATCAAAATAGCACTTTTACAATAATATTCTCACAAAAATAAATTAAGTACCTAACTCTAAATACAATTATATATACAAGTCTCTCGAATATATAGACTTAATATCGAGACTTGCCATATGAAAGTCTATATCAATTCCACTAAAACAACAATAACATAAGAATAATGTAAATATAAACTCTTGGCAGCTCATCCAACAGAATCACGATTCAAAGGATTATCTTGGGTAATTTCGAATCAATCCAATCACCAATATAATATTACCTAAGATATATGGTAATCCATAATAAGATAGTTATCAACCATATAATTAATATAGCTCAAATAAAGAGTTCAATAAATTTCCAATACCTTAAATATGGAAATTGTCTCCATATAGATTTAGTGGGCAAAGGACTGGACACTCCCTTTGACACGAAATTATGAATTTCAAATTTTTCAATAAAACAATTTTCCTTAATAATATATGTCTAGTACCATATTTTTTTTACGCAATGGCCTAAAGGAAGGCTGTTAATTCAATCCAACTATTTCTCTTTCTTTTCTATTCCCTTAATTTCTTTATTTTCCTTAGCCACAACTCAAAGTATGGCACCAAAAAGTAAGTTCGGCTAAGTGTTCTACCGTATAGAAGTCCCTCCAAACTTGCAACCAGATTCCCTAGTTGAGATCAATAACAACAAGCTTGAGTTTCGAGGTCTTGGTACATTGCCACCATCACCAAGTGCGCTACTCCAAGAAACATGAACAACTACATAGTGTAAGATGTCATGGTTCACCTAAGAGTAAAGTTGCCCCTAGTGCTATAACAAGTTTGGAATGGTGCACATGTGATAAGAATGAGTCAAGGGATTGCCGGAACGTCCCAAAAGACTCCGAAAGTCAGAAGATCGAACTCTTCTAGAATCGAGTAAAAGATTTTAGAAGCTCTAGATCAAAAGGGCATTAATTGTAATTTTAACCACTGAATCAAAGAGGCTTGCCCATATAGAAGGCAACCATCCCTCAATTGTAGCCAATTTAGGTTATTTAAGTAAATACACTTCCCCATACTCCCAAACTATTTTGTGCTCCCTTGTGTGCTTGTCTGGGTTTAGTGGTGTGCTTAGCTTCTTTATGTAAGGATTAAAGGCTGAACTTAGACTTGCCGATGAAAGAATTGAGTCTAAGGTTGCACGTGATTGGAATTAAAGTCTCGGCTTGTGACACAATACACCTACATGTTCGAAGGCGAGGCCGAGAAGGATACCTTGGATATACACCCTTTGGGTCCTCATGAACCAACAAAAGAGTTTAAGTTCAATTAGCATGTGGATGTTTTCCACAATGATGGACGATGAGAAGAGGTCATGACAAACGAATTGGACAATGATTGGTTTAAGGTTAACTTTAAGCTTAGGCTTTGTTGGTGGGAACAAAGGAATTGGATAACGGTAGGTTTAATATTTACTTTAGCCCTCAAAGGAGGAATTGCGTAAAAGTAGGTTTAATGTTTACATTAGGCCTTTAAGATAAGAATTGGATAAGGGTAGGTTCAATGTTTAATACATTAGGCCTTGAAGAGAGTAATTGGACAAGATGAATTAAGCGTTCAGGATTGGAATATAAATATTTACCATGCTTGTCAATCTTGAAAATATTTTACTAATTGTAAGTTAATTATGTAATATTGTGACTAGAAATTGGGACGGGGAGAAATTAGGGTCTTGCATGTAACAATTTATCCTTGATCCGAAAATCAATTAGTTATAGAGCGTCACATTTGTTGCCACGAACTAAAACCTGGAAAAGTGAAAATAAAGACCATCTCTAATGCACATTCTCTTATTTAACATGTTTAATAGCAGCTATCACAATGCCAAGCGAAAAGTTGAAGTTCGCCAAATGCATACAACCTTTGGTTGGTTGTTCTAGGTATTGAGATTTTTCAGATTGTTTGTTGCTTAATCCACAAAACGATCTACTTATCTTGCTTATTCATCGTTATCTTTGGAGAGGAGAGAATATATTAAGATCCATTATATTTATTGTAGATCTGGCAAGAAGGATGAGAGTAAATGGACAATCATATTCATGATTTAATTTATTTTTATTATTAGCATATGATTCATGATTTTGATTATTGTGATAGGTTTTATTTTATATGTTTTTTATTTTTTATTTTTTAGTCTTTTATGTAATATAATTTTAGCGAGTAAGCCTGAATTTTTTAAAAAATGTAACGACATGAAGTTCAAGATCTAACCCTATTTTCTACTACTGAGAAAATAAAAACACTCAAATTGTCAATTACATAAACTAAATCATTCAAAACCTTCAAAACTTAAAACAATTCAAGGGATTTTAACCATTTAATGAATCAATAAGACTCCATTTGTGATCATGTGCAAAATTATAAGAGCTCTCAACTTATAACCTAGGCAAAACCCGAGGATGGTCCCAATCAGCGACAACTTGGTTTCGAGTAATCTCCTTCAGCGATCGACAACCACTTAATGCCATCGTCAGCTCTAATTCGTCATGTAACATTTGAAGCACTTTCCGAACACCAGCTTCGCCATCCACAGCCAATGCAAATACCACTGGCCTTCCAATCTGAAAATCGCCAAATTGTTAATGGGTTAACATTTGATACAATGTGGTCTATAGGGTTCGGTTTTCATTTAAAGAGCAAAAAATGGATACTATTTTGATGTATAAAGCCGGTAATTAGATGTTTACTTTGACTACACACTACCGGTACTGTGTTACAGATTAAGAAAATCTATACTTACGAATATTCCCGATGCTCCGAGTGCCAATGCCTTAAAGACATCGGTTCCTCGCCGAACTCCTCCATCGAGGAAAACCGGAACTTTACCTTGTGCTGCTTTAACAACCTGTAAGATCAAAAAGTCATAGAAGTCCAACGGTAATGTATATTTTGGAATTTTTTTCATTAAATACATCAATACCAAAATATGAAAGTAAAAAAAGAAATAGTGATATGCTACGTGGCATCGATTCTTTATGTTTCCAAAAGGTATTCAAATACCTATTTCCGACTATGATTATTCTACGATCTTTTGACTACATGAATTTTTTCAAAAGATGTTAACAAATTTATATCAAACACATACTCATATTCGATACTCACACTTGAATCCAAGTAACATAAGTTATTTCATCATTGCTAGAGTACTCGTACAGAAAATGACAAGTTAAAAACACTCGTCAAAGGTCCGTAACGAAACTATATGCACAATGAGACATGATCATTAGCATTGAATGATGATCTTAATGACTTCAAAACATCTTTAGCCTTTGATAGATGATCTTAATATATATATATACATGTATATTTTAAAGTAATCATGTCCAGCACCCATGGTTAGCACCTATCCGGACAAAGTACAAGGATATGGCACATTTCAAATATCATCCATATACATGAAAAAAACAGAGAAAAAAAATTAAATATACCCATATTGGATAGATACTCATATGCAAAACTCTCACACCTGAATACGAATAACATAAACATTAATGAAATCAAAAGGGAAAAATGTACCTCTTCCAAAGCCATAATAGTTGCTGGTACATAATCAAGCTGGCGAGCTCCATGATTGGATACAATGATCCCGGTAGCTCCAGCTTCTATAGCTAGCTTTGCTGCATTATTGAACATTGCTAAGTAAAATTTTACCGAGAAAATAAAAACAAAAACATGAAATTCATTGAGTTTTGGTAGTTTCTGTAAGGTCAGCTTTGCTTACTATCCTCAGCGGTAAGAACACCCTTAACTAGAATCGGCAATGATGTGATCGTTTGAAGCCACTTCACATCCTGTTTGATTGGCAAGAAAGAAAACTTGAGAAAATTTCCTATGTTTTACGGTCAGGAAGATGCAAAATATAACACAAATATCTTACTTTCCAGCTGAGTGACTGATCAATTTGGTTGGCAACATATGAAGCTAGTCCGGAGTCATCAGTCTGTAAAGATAATCTCACCATTAGATGAACAAAAGTAAACGGATAACTAAAACTTATGTTTTCCGATTATTTTCATAAGTATCGGTGTTCGGTGTTTGTGTCCTACATATATTCAGATATAAGTATGGAGATATGATACGTGTCAAGCATATACTCATCTCTGGCGGATACACCCAAATCCGAGTAACATAGACTAACCTTATCGATTTTGCCAAGGTCCAAACCCTCAAAGTTTTTCAATGTCAAATATGGTGGCAAAGTAAATCTGCAAGTGAGTCCATGCAGCATAATTGTCATATTCTTTACAGGGGACAATATTGCTTCGACTCTTCATTTTTCTTAAACCATTCATATCCGAGACATATTGGGACATGGGTATTGAATATAACCTCCAAGAAACCTCTAAATGCATGAAAAAAATTCCAAGAAATGAACATATCCGTATCTGACACATATTCATATCCAACACTCACATTTGACTTTGAGCATTTGATGCTTACCTATTTTTAATATCAGCTTCCCTGCGGCCGAGTCTTGGAGTATCTGCCGTTAGGGCAATCGCCTTGAAACCAGCCCTTTCAGCTCTTCTCACAAGCTGAGCAACCAGGTTCCTGTCTTTGTGTACCTGAAATATGAGTAATGATTGAAATCTTGAAAATAAATTAAACATATCCATATTGGACATATACCCGTGCCCGGTTGAAGGTTTCATTCCGAGATCAGACAATTATATCACAAGCAAGGCAAAGTTGATATCTGAAAACTCACATAGAGTTGGAAAAACCGAATGCCAGATCCGGTAGAAGCGACCTCTTCCACACTAGAATTTGCATATGACGATAGTATCTGATGGGGGAAAAATATAAACAAACTCATTAAATTTCGATTTTGGAGATCAAACCAGGCTTCTGATTCATACCATATGCAGGCCATTAATATAGATTCATCAGTTTCGAAGAGGAGCAAACCATGATTGTTCCAGCATCTGAAGCTGCTCTAGCTGTTGCACATTCTCCTGCATAAAGGAACACAGTTCACCATTGAGACATATATAAATACTCTAACTCCAGGATGAGTGCAGGATATGATTGTGTGTTCGATATAGGTACGAATACTTTTTAAGGGTTTTTTCATATACTTGGAGAACTATATCCCATACCCATGTTCGTCTATGTGTTGGATACAGGCGCTGGATACAAATACTTCAGAGGAAATGAAGCATAACATGTACATATGTGTGTATATATACACATACGGTCTTTAAATCATTTGAAGACTTTAGAGAATAAAAAGAACTGTGAATATGTGAAATGCAACATACTGGCTCAAATAATGACATCGAAAAATGTTACTTCAGAAGAGCAATTACTTCATTAATTCCGTTGTTTGACTTTACGGTAGAGATTATAATGCCTTTTCCATGAACAACCATAAGTACCTACAATCAAATTTCATAAAGAATTGAATCACATGATGCAATGTGCTATATTGTTCGATTTTTCATTTTTCTTGAAATACACACATGTCTGACACATACTCAAACATGCAAGCGGGATATAGCTCTCCAAGGACACTCTAAGTGCATGAAAAAGTATACAAGTGTCAGACATACTCATTTCTGACACCTTGAATTCGAGTAACATAGGCAATGCATGCAAAGGAAGCTTAAATTCTAAACTTTATTTGCTTTTTTTGCATCTAGAACACATCATTCCTCTACAGATTAGTTGTAGTTTCAGAAATCACCAAAAATGCAATGGCAATCAGCATATTCAGCAACAATGGACGCACTCAATTTGATGTGTAGCCATCTATGCTACTCGAACTAGAGAGTATGAGTGTCAATACAAATATGTACCAGTTTTTCTAAGTTTTTCCATATATAAAGGATTCTTTTAGGGTCATATCTCGTGTCTATATTATATATCGAAAACGAATACTTCGAACAAAATCAAGCATTCAAGAACATAGTGGCCATTAATTGTTCAAACAACACTATCCAGTTGCATATATACCTTCAGGGTGAGCCATTTTCTGCATACCAGTCGGAGCAACCATGATCGGCATCGAAATCCTGAACCCCAAAATGGTGGTCATCATGTCGATCTTGCTAACATCGATTAGAATGCGAGGTCGAAACCTATTTTCCACAATACAAACAGATGAGCCTCATTATATGAGAACATAAACTATCAAACAAACATTTCAAGGACTCATATCCGACACTCATCTCCGGCACATATTAGGATACGAATATGGAAGGATATCCAAAGACCCTCCAAAAGAAGACTTTAAAACATGCCCGAATCCGAGTAACATAGAAACTTACAAGATCCTCGAAAAGGCATTGCGATTCTCCTTAAGAGTCCACTGATCCTCGGCACCAGATGCATAGTAATCATAAACCATCTTGGGCAATTTTTCCTTTGCAATGACCTCGTATTCCGAAACATTCGTTATCATCTCCATTTCTTGTTCTACAATGTTTTCTGCAAACACAAAATTATCTAGACTCCAAAGAAAAATCAGACTGATTTATTTAGAGTTTATGAAAACAACAAATGCTTAAGTACATAAGACTTTAATTCTAAAGTGATTAAAAAAAAAACATGTACCCTATCAACCTAAACCGATTTGATCATATTCAACGACCGTAAAACCCCAACCTGAATGGATCCAAGTGACCAGAACTCAAAATAATCCAAAGAAGCCGAAAATTTTTTGACTGAAACCTGAAACAATCCCATAATTATTGAACTGCAAAATAACTCGAAACTGAAATTGATTTAAACTCGAAATTGACTCGAACCAAAATAACCAAAAATTTTAAAACCTAAATTGAACTAATCCATATTGACTCAATCCAAAACAAATCGAATTCGATCCCAAACATTACATATTTAGGACTAATCTACAATTTTTCCAGTGAGAAGTGACTGCAAATGTTGTGGAGAATGAAACTCCACCGCAAGGATTATAGATAAAACGATCAATGATCGTAAATGTTACACCTTTTGGATTAAAGTTCCAAAGTTAACTGAAAATCTAATGTTCTAATAACAATTATTGCTATATTTTCAATCATTATTTAACCAGAATCTTAAAAAAAAAAAAAAAGCAGTTCAAGAGTTCAGACCTATAATTATATGTAACTAAATGATGATTTTCAATTATGTTCTTTTGAAATGAATGAAATCTATGAATCATCAAATAGAAAATCAATGAAGAACAAAGAACAAACCTTTGGCTGTCTCCAGGAATCTAGAGAGAGTTGATAGAAAGCTGAATGTGAAAGAGTTGAAATAATAACATTGGAGAGAATGATCATTATTTTGGTGATACTAATGAATAACTATTCCATGTAATATTGAATAACAAATAATTTTAATTTCTGAATTAGTCCTTTAAAACTTAAACTTAAAAATATAAAAATAAAATATTTTAATATAATTTAATATAAAATTAAAAAATATTAAAAATATTATATTAAAAATATTATTAAATTATTTATTATTTATTAATTTATTTTTAATTATGATCCTATTAAAATTTAATAACAATAATCTATCTATCTAGAAAATTCCATTACAATTATTTTATTACAACGAACCAAATGTAATGTTAATAATTGAGGTAAGAATTGGATTGGTGGTGGTAAAACCAATTTAACTACCTATTTTCAGTTATAAAATATTTTTAAAAAATTTAAAAAATTAATAAAATAAAAGATATTGAGTTAATAATTAAAATAATAATAACAATAAATAAGCATTCATTTAAGTTTAGAATAACTTAAATTCATTTTAAGAATACTAAGGTATGTTTAAAAATGACATACAAATTTGTGAAAGAAAATATTTTATCTTAAAATTTTTTTTTTCAAGTTTAATTAATAATTATTATCGGTGTAGTGATAAAAAATTTGTTTATAAATCTATTAAGCTCGGGTTTAATCCCTATACATGTTAATTTTAGTTATTTTATTTAATAAAAATATGAAAAGATAAAAAAAGTCGTCAAAATAATAGTAGTTGCCATTTAAGAAAATGACATATTAGTAATTTTTAAACTGAGTTGGTACTTGATTAACCCGTAACACCACCCCAATTAGGGGTTTTATTAATAGTAAGTATAGATATGCACAAGTGATGTATGCAATAAAGTGTGCATAATAAAATTAAAATGTATAAATAAATTAAAATAAAGTATTGGTTGAGTGGTAATTTTAAAAATTTATTAATGTAATTCTTTTGGATTCAAATCTTATAATATGTATATTTTTATTTTTATTTTAAATTAAAAAGACTAAAATACCCTCAAATAATATGTATATTAATGTTATATATATATATATTTTTTTTTTTGCGGTTTATATTTGGAATCTGTAACGATTCCTTCCAACAAGGTTTTCCCCAAAATATTCCAACAATAGTTGGGGTTTGTGGTAATTTTGTTTTTTTTCCTATTAAATTCTTTTAAAATATTGACCCGCAATTCGATGGTGGGCCTCCCAAGGAAGAAGCAAAATTGGATTAAAATTACATTAAAAAAGGTTAAAATTTACTATTAGTCTTTGCACTTATTCAAAATTTGTGATTTAGTCCCTATATATTAAAAGTTAAAAAATTCAGTTCTCTTATTTTTCGATTTAGAAATCCTAGTCCAGTCATGATCATTGTTTGTAATTTATGTCAAAATTTGTTAACTTAACATGTTTATTTTTATCAATCATATGTAATATCATATAAGAATAGTCTAACCAACATGCTAAGTTGATAAATTTTGATAGAAAATACTAACGATATTAATAATTAGAATGAGATTTTAAATAGAAAATAAGTTAACTTAATTTTCAACTTTTTAAGTTTTATGTGTATTATAAGTGATATTATATTTCTAATTTGACAATTAATTAAAATATTAATCACATATGAATTATAAAAATATATAAAATTACATTAATGTAATATAAATTGAATCCTAATGTTAAATATGGAGTCTTCCTTCTGGCATGAAATTAAGGCAAAAATACAATAGGGATTCCCTAGAGGATAAGGGTCTCTTCTATCTTAATCAATGATCGAGGGTTCTATCCTTGTCCTAAATATAGAGCAGTTTTAAAACTCATGGTAAATATTTACCCTTTTAATAGGCTTACAGAATATGAAAAATTAATTACTAGGCTTGCTTCAGTAGATACATTAAGAAATAAAATACATATATGCTTTTATTGAAAATAAAAATTTATTGGCACATGTTAATATAATTCATATTATATTTTCTTAGAAGCATAGGAACAAAATTTATTGGGACTTGTGGTTTAAAAAAGTTATATTCAAATTTAGGTTTTATCAACAACATGTTTAAATATTAATCTATACTACTATATAAAATGAAGGTCCTCCACTTGACACATGCACAGTCTCTCTTTCTTTTTAGGGTTCATACAATATTGGTCAAATACCATTTTTAGTCCCTCTCAATCTTTTTCTTTTATTTTTTAATGCATTTTACAGAAAATTGATCAAATATCACTTTTGGTCCCTCTATTAGGCCTAAAATTAAGATTTAATCTTTAAGCTTGAATTTCTATAATAAATTGGTTTTAGTCCAAATCGTTAATATTGTTGATTACCCTAATAAAATATTTTACATAATTTTTTTATTAAACTGGTTATTTGGATTAATTAATAACATGATTTTCCCCTATTTCAATCATTATAAGATAATGGTAAAATTACAGTTTCAATTTCTCTACTATGCTGACGTGTGATATTTAATCTTTATATTTTAATTTATATAATTTGGTCATTTACTTTTACAATGGCATTAATTAGTCCAAATAATTTACATACTTATATGTGATAGTTATCTTATTATTTTACTATCATGTCCTTTGTATGCTTACAAGTGTCCAAGCATAAAAAAGATTATTTGTAGTTGAAAGGTTAATGGTGATTTTTCTTCAACTATTTATAAATGTCTTGGTAAAAAAAAAAGACCATGAACATGACAAAGTGGCATGACACAAAGCATGGTAGGAAGTTGTACTAGTTTGAACTAAAAACTGTCTTCAAATTTTATTCTATAATTTAGTTAAAAAACAATTAACCCAACACAAAGGCTGAGGCGTGGTAGGAAGTCATACTAGTTTGAACTAAAAAGTGTGTCACAAAGATCTACATACTTATTAAATAGTTTTTTTAAGGATTCTAGGAGTTGGGTCGGATTACAATTCATAATTTTTTTAAAAAAGTTGTCATGTCTATTTGGGTTGATCTTGGACTGAATTGAATTAAAAATAATATTGTTCAAAGTTGGACATAGGTCGTCGGGTAAGCTTATAGTGCAGGGGAGTAACTTGACCTTTAGAAAAGGTGAAGAAATGCATAACACGAAAGATTGAGAAATTGATGTATATAAAGTATGATTCGCAATTATGTAAAAAGGTTAAGGGTGTGGAAGATGTTTTCCCGATTCCATATTTAAGATAGGGATGAAAAAAGAAAGTTCGAACGCAAAAAGATTTTGAGGGGTTAAATGTAATTTTACCATTTACTAAATTAATTTTATAAAAATTAAAGGTCTAAAAGTGAAAATTTATATTTTAGGGATGGGCCTTTATCAACCTCTCTCTCTATTTTGTATATTAAACATTTGACTGAGCTGGTATCATGAGTTGATCAAGCATCGACTGAATTGAGTAATGACTCAAATTGTAACACCCAAACTCGGCCTAGATGTTATGGCCGAATCCAGAGATGTCACAAAGAATGAGTTTTGAAAAATGAGTTGTTTCGATAAACCATTCAACTTTTATAACTCATATTCATTCATAATTATTACTGGAAAAGTCGTTTAATTAGTTTATTTGCAAAAACATAACTTACAGCGGAAGTCTTAAAACTGTTATATTTTAGAAATGCAGTTCGTGTTTTCAGAAAACCTTTGTTTTCGTAAAACTGTGGTTTCAGACAAGCATCGCAATGAAATAGTCAAAAATGCATCCAAAATCAAATAAAAACCAACAGTTCGGAGAGTCCCAAAAATTACAAACTCTCAAATAAAAACCAGAAATTATAAATAAAAAAACATAGATTACTAAGTAAAGCAGTTCTCGATCAAGTGGTCACCGTTAAGCCTCCATCGCATCGACCAGTCTAAGCCTGTGGATTACCTGAACAGAACAAACAAACGGATGTGAGTTTTCGTAAACTCAGTGTGTAACCTAACAAAAATAGACATGCTATACATACAGAAATCACATACACAGTCAAATTCAGATTCGGATTCAGACCTAAATCCTTTACAGATTTAGATAACAGAAACAGATATATAGAGTTCTACCCCCATCCTCTACACACCAACTCCGACCATCCCAACACACCATGTGGGGTTAAAAACACCATCATCCCTACACACCATATCGTGCCGTTACGACACATATCGGATAATGTGTAGCCAAATAGCCAGAATATAGGCGATGATCACCATACAGAACACTTCCTCTGCATATATAAATCTCACCCCAATCAGATATACATAATCAGAATTATCATGTTTACATGTCCATATTCAGATATATATAAAATATATATATATACATCAGACTAATCAGACATGCATAACAGTATCATACTCAGAGCAAAATATCAGACTATTAGATTACATAGTTTTAGGGTTTGGTTAGCCCTTACCAACCCTACAATAGGCCCACAGTCGACCAGAACGACCCATGCGACCCTAGGGAAAATTTTAGAGTTATGGGCCCACATGCCCGTGTGGACCCTTACGCTTGTGTCGCTCACATGCCCGTGTAGGCCCATACGTTCGTGTCGTCCACACGCCCAGGTTGGCCTTGCTCGTGTGGCTCACACGGCAACACTCACATTATCTCACGGTCGTGTCTTACGCATGACCATGCCCTCATCAAACACACGGTCATGTCTCGCACACGGCCACCCACACGGTCGGCCACACGCTCGTGTGACGTCACAGTAATCAATTTTGACTTTCGTCAAAACCTCATTTTTCGTAATTTAGGAACACACCTGTTACAGTTTTGATGCGAAACCAACCCCGAGACCATCAACACCTAAAAATAGAATCCCAAAGTCCTATTAACACTTGATTTACAAAAACAACCAAAACTAAATCGAGCAATGTTCCACACTTACCACTGCAAAACGACTACACGCAAAAGTTAAACCGTCAGAGCAAAAAATACAGATTCACCGCCTTCACCTACGCAACCGATCGCAGAGTTCAAATTTCCTACAATAATCATACGTTACTACAACGAAAAGAATTGAGAGGCTTACCGAAACCACGCGAACAACAATAATAGTGAACAAGAAAATTGAAAGGAATGGAGGAACAAGGATTACGCCAGAAAGAGGAAGAACAAAAACATAAAATTGACAGAAAGGTAGAGAAGGAGCAGAAACAGACGTTAATTTTGGAAGAAGGGAGAAACTAATTAAAATTTGAAAAAAAAAGAAAACAAAAAAGAAGATATGTCAACATAATCCCTTAATTATCTCCCACTAACCCAATACTTATAACTCCCTCAGAATTTTAATTCAATCGAAACTTTATCAAACAACCGAGCAAAAATTAACAACCACTCTTGCACCAAGATTTGAACACAGAACCCTCAAAATACCAACTTCCTTACCACTCAAACTGGTAAAGTCATTCTAATATAAAATAGCATTCAACTTTATATAAGCCCACTCAACAAGGGTAAGGCTAGAATTAGAAAAATAATAGAATTTGATAAAGGTGAGACTTGAACCCAATACCTCATACACACATACCAAGAACACTTAACCACTAAAACAAATACACCTTTGTGTCAAAAATTTATAGAATTAGAAATAAATTATTAAGGGTGTTACACAAATACCATTGTTTTACAAATTAAATTGTACTATTTTGAGGGTTTTTTGTCATTTTATATTTATTATATACAAAATAAAAAATAAAGAAATTTGAACCCATTCTTTTATGATTTTTAATTTTGTACTTTACCATTTAAACTATTTATTATTTATATCATTTTTATAAAATATTTTACTAAATAATTATGTTTTCCACTCACATGGTATCAATTCATTTGAATGGATGTTTACTTCCAGTGTGGTACATTTAAGTTTCTTTTTGTCTCACGTTACAATATCTAATCTCACTATCATTATTGTTTTTACACTAACCGCAAGTAAACGTATTGCTCATCCAAAACGGATAATCTAGTTTATTTTAGGCTTTTTCATCTCTCTTTTTTCTTTCAAAGTTTGGGTTTATACCCATTGGTTTACCAATCAACCCACATATTTTTTTGAATTTTTAATGTATTTACTCTTCTTATTTTATTATTTGTTAGCTTATTTTTCTTTATTTTTTTTAAAATTAGAGTTAATTACACCAAACATTCTTAAACTATGACTCTTATTTTAAATTGGTTACTAAAGTTCAAAATGTAATTCTAATTACATTTTTAAACTATCAATATTATATCAATTTAAGAATTGATAGTTTAACTATAAGAATTGATACCTTTCAAGGAGAATATATAACATTTACAACTCTATCTTTTTCACAAGACTTAGATAGAACCTTTCCTCCTAGTTCTTATCTCTAAACTAGAATTCTTATTAGTTTTCGTGGCTCAACTAAGACCCTCCCAATTTACAGTTGGTGAAAATGATGAATGCACGATATCAACTTCTAAGAAAGTGGATGTTAACAATTTTGAGCTCTAAATACTAGGATATGTGAATGATAAAAGATTTGATACTAAGCTCCTAGAGAATATTTACAAGAGAAACGAAAAAACGAAGATTTAAGACTTCTCTTTATCTTTTAAGCTTGAATGTTGCTCCCACATGTCTTGAAGTGTTTTTGACTTGAATATATACTCTCTCAGTGTTTTTTGGACATTTAGAGAGAGTTTCTAGTTGTTGGAATAATTAACCTCTTGCATAGTCTGCAGGGTCAAGACAAGTATCGAGACTTGGTTGAAAAATAGTCATTGGAAATCTAGAGGTCTCGAGACTTAATAAACAAAACTCGAGATTGTATTGCTCTCATTTGTCTTTTGCTTACTGTTTCATAAGTGTCGATACTAGCCATCCTAAGTCTTAAGACTTAGGTGTTAGGTATTGACATTGTACCCCTTTCAAAATTTAAGTTAGAAACTATTTGAGGAGGTATCGAGACTTGGAAGATTAAGTCTCAATACTTGACCTGAAAATGCATTTTAAATCTTAGAAACATTTTTGAAAGGTCTTAGAGTTGCGTAAAAATATATTTGAATTGTCTAAGTTATTTGAGAACATTATTTTTTAATTTAAAATACTTAAAAATAAATTATACAAAATTTAAAATTTACTTTATTATATTAAAATATCTAAAAATCAAAACTAATACAAAAAAATCGAAAAAAAAAACAAATAGGCAACCTTATCCTTAATAAAATCAATAGATTTTGCATTGGAGGTCATGGAATCCTGTGTGAATCAGCAAGGACCACTTTGCAAGGCTAAATACTCCTGGGTGACCAATAGCGAAGTAGTACCGTGAGGGAAGGGTGAAAAGAACCCTTGTCGGGGAGTGAAATAAAACATGAAACCGTAAGCTTCCAAGCAGTGGGAGGAGCCCAGGGCTCTGACCGCGTGCCTGTTGAAAAATGAGTTGGCGACTCATAAGCAATGGCTTGGTTAAGGGAACCCACCAGAGCCGTAGCGAAAGCGAGTCTTCATAGGGCAATTGTCATTGCTTATGGACCCAAACTTGGGTGATCTATCCATGACCAGAATGAAGCTTAGGTGAAACTAAGTGGAGGTCTGAATTGACTGATGTTGAAGAATTAAAGGATGAGTTGTGGTTAGGGGTGAAATGCCACTCGAATCCAGAGCTAGCTGGTTCTCCCCGAAATGAGTTGAGGCACAGCAGTTGATTGAACATTTAGGGGTAAAACATTGTTTCGATACGAGCCGCGAGAGCAGTACCAAATCGAGGCAAACTCTAAATACTAAAATACAAATAATACATGAATAAAAAGTGTCAAACTTGGGTACTTAAAAATATCGTAATAGTTCATGAAAATATCAACCCCATCTCATGTAACACCCCTAACCCATATCCATCGCCAGAATAGGGTTATAGGGTATTACCGGAGTTTACAAATTAATTTACAGACATTTCATTTCATTAAGCATTCATATTTAAAATCAATCAAAATCAAAATATTAATGAGCTAACGTTGGCCAATTTAACTCATACATGTCATTATAACCAGAATCAAAACATCCAAAATTACCGATAGAATTAATATATAGTGTGATAAACATTTATACATCCATTCAATGCATTATTCCCCTTTTTATCAAATATATCAATGTTTCATCAATTTACATACAATGAACATTCAAATCATATTCACATCAATAATATACATTTCAAGCATTTAAGAATATAATTCAAGTTACATGAACTTACCAGACTAAATTGCAGAAATACCAAAAATTCAGGGACATTTTGGTAATTTTTTATTTTCCTCGAATTTCCACTCAATCATGATCTAAATTAATATTTCATTCAGTTTATTATTTAAATAATAAAACAATTCATTTCATGCAATTTGGTCACTTTTTGACATTTTTACCAATTTACCCTTAAAATAATACTTTTATTCAATTTAGTAATTGAACCTAAAACATGCAAATTGGCCATTTTTAATGAAAACTCATGCTAGTTGAATAATCATTTATTTTCCTCCTCCTCCTCTCCATTCCACATCCTTAATGTATAATATGCTTATATGTAACATTATCTATAATTCCATCATTTATTTATATATTAATTCAAAGCTGTCCACTTGAGTCATAGTCACTAAATTATTTATATCTTGAGCTACAAAACTTCGAATTAAGATCTGCTAAATTCCTATGAAACTAGACTCACATATCTTCTTACCATAAAATTTTCAGAATTTTTGGTTTATCCAATAAGTACAGTTTATTCTTTAAAGTTTCCCCTATTTCACTGTTTGACAGTTCCGACCCCTCTTCACTAAAAATTAATTATCTCTTTGTACAGAATTTGGATGATATTTCCATTTGCTTCTATTAAAAATAGACTCATTCAGGATTTTAAAAATATAAATTTAAGCCTATAATTATTTTTATTAATTTTTTGATGATTTTACAAAGTCAGAACAGGGGAACCCGAATTCATTCTGACCTTGTCTCACAAAATTTATTATATCTCATGATTTACAATTCCATTACTTACACCGTTTATTCTGTGAGAAACTAGACTTAATAAGATTTAATTCCATATTTTTTTCATCCTCTAATTCGATTTTCACAATTTATGGTGATTTTTCAAAGTTAATCTACTGCTGCTGTCCAAAACTGTTTTAGTGCAAGATGTTGATTACTAAATTTATAACTCCCTTATTCCCTTTCTCTATAATATTTCCCATCACTTTCACTTATTTTCCTTCACTAATATATCAAGAACATAAGACCTTATATAAGAAAACTCTACTATAACATCATTTCCATGCTTTTTCAATAATATCAAACTTAAAAATGTATTGAAATCTTGATGTTCTTACCTTGTTCTATTAGTTTCAAACTTTAACTTGATTTTCTCTCTCCTCCAGCTTCTATTTCTTGAATCTAACTTGATATTTTAGCTCCCCATAGTCTCCTTGTTATCTTTCTCTCTTGATGGATATGGAAATTCTTTTGATTTCTAAGTGAAAATGGTGAGTATTTGGTGAAAGGACCAAATTGTAAAGAAAGCAAAACTTTCTTTCTTTCTCTTTTCTTCTTACGTTGGTGCATGGGAAAAATGGTGGGATGGTGGCTTTTTTTTCATTCTTTCTTTCCACATATATATACTAAATAAAATAATAAAATATCGTTAAAAAATCAAATAAAATATTATAAACTAATATTTATTTATTTATTTATCTAAAATATCTCCAACATCATCATTGCCTTCTAGATTTCTCTCTCCTTCTAATTGACCATTTTGCCCTTCATGATCTTTTAAAATTTCATCCTTGAGTCATCACTTAATTTGGTAAAATTATGATTTAGTCCCTCATAATTCTTCACTTATTCAATTTGGTCCTAATTTATCCATTTTCATTAGTTTCTAGATCATTTCACCCTTAAAATATTTACACAATTAATCCTTCAAAATTTTCATATTTACACTTTAACCCCTCAAATTTTAAATATTTACTCTTGGGCAACAAAACTTTTTTCACTTTTGCGAATTAGTCCTTTTTTGCATTAATATGTCATAATATACTTCCCAATGTTGACATAAATCAAAATTTTGCTTTTTGTCACTTTATTTCCTTATTTTACTATATCAAGTATACCTACTTTCTTACTGTAGTAATTTTCAGGATATTACATCTCATATGGTAGTGGTGTTCAGTGAACGGATCAAGTTAGATCCATGTATAATAGTGATATCATATATGAATGCTCAAATTCATTTTTTGAGATTAATTTTTTGGTTAAATGTACGCTCAAAGTCTTCTAAATTTAAAAATGCAAGTTCAATTGTTAACATCGTTAAAATAATTCTATTAAATTTAAGGGTCTGTTTGATTGTAGTAAAACATTTTTCGGAAAAGGTTTTCAGCCTTTTCCAGTGTTTGTTTGGCTGAAAATATTTTCCTCACGTAAAATCATTTACAAACACGGGAAAAAGAAGCCTTTAATCTTGGAAAATGTCTTTTCATTTCTAATTCGGTAAGACATTTTCAGGAAAATTTTAGACACTGATCTTCCCTTTCCCTTCCCCTTCCCCTTCCCCTATCCTTGACACCTGATCTTCTGCTTGCCATTAGCCAACACTGATTCTTAACACCAGACACCGACGTTCATCGACCTTTTTTCTATGTTTTGATTTCGGAGCAATAATTGAGGGAATCAGAAAATGGAGAAAACTGATGGAAGTGGGAAAGAAAATGGAAGCACAGAAGAAAAGAAAAGTTTCAAAGATGGATCAATTTGTGGGTATAATTCGCTTCACCACCTCTTGAGCGCAAATCTCAAGCCTCAACTCTACCAGGTCTTTTCTTTTTCTTTTTTCCCACTTTCCGGGTTGTAATTTATCTATCTTCACTTTGTTGATTTAATTGGGTATTTTTGCTTTTCTTAATCTAGCCATGCACTGGGCAAAAAATTCCAATCTTTCCTGTTATTTTTCTTTCAGATTTCAAGAAAGGAAGATTGAAAGGATTACTTAGGCAAAGTGTGAATGATCTCTCAATGGAAGTTGTCTTTTGAATAAAAAAGGGACATTAATGGGCTGAAGCTTTGATTTGAGTTAGTCTTACGCAATATTGCTTGCGTTCTTGATACTGCTTTCATGCAGATTTTGTTGCAACATCTACTCATTTTTGGTTTTCTTGGGTATATTCGTATCAATGGCAGTACAATCTCAGGCTTGATCTTTTTATGAGTCTATATGATCTGTTAATTTGCCCATAGGAAGATGGTACTGAAGTGATGCATTGTTAATTTATTGAACCATACTGTGTTGTCAAGGTATGCCTATGCTTTTGCACCTTAGCTTCAGACAACCAAAGGACCTCAGACCTTTTTGGGCGAGGCACATTTGATTAGGCGCTCGCCTAGTGTGCGTAGGCGTGCTTTTTTGTAAGGCGATGGGCATATAAAATCCTCCTAATTGAAGTTCTCTTTAATTGCTTTTGTTTTCAACTTTTTCATTAGATATACCTTTACTTGTAAGAAATGAGATATTATCAAAACTCTATTTTGTAATATTTGTGTATTGAACAACAGACATGGAACCAATAGGAACTTTTGCATATTGGCCAACAATAAAAAAGTTCATTGTTTTGTAGATAAATTGGATAAAAGTGTTTTATCATAATTATATTACTTAACCATACATATACGCACCATATATACATATATGCATATGCATGCATATTGCACCTTACTTCAATCAGGTGAACGCTTTTTTGCCCCTTCTGCCTGAGGCAATACAAGGGTTTTTAGCACCTGGAGTGTACCTTTATCCCTTGGCAATACAAGGGTTTGAACACTGGGTTTACTTGGCCTGTAATATGATGCATTGGGAAGCTTTTGATCCTATGAGACAGAAATGGATGAGATTACCTAGGATTCCATGTGATGATTGTTTTACTTGTGTTGACAAGGAGTCTCTTGTAGTGCGGAGTGAATTACTTGTATTTGGTCGTGAACTGTCAGGATTTGCTATTTGGATGTATAGTGTGGCTACCCACAATTGGTCTAAATGCCCCCTAATGAATTTGCCTCGTTGTCTGTTTGGTTCTAGCAGCCTTAGGGAGATAGCCATTGTTGCTGGGGGAAGTGATAAAAATGGCAATGTCCTACAATCTGCAGAACTCTACAATTCTGAAGTAGGTACTTGGCAAACATTGCCCAACATGAACTTCCCACGTAAACTATGTTCGGGATTTTTTATGGATGGGAAGTTTTATGTGATTGGGGGCATGTCAAGTCATACAGATTGTTTGACTTGTGGTGAAGAGTACAATATTGAGACAAGGTCATGGAGGAGGATAGAAAATATGTACCCTGGTCGTGATGCAGGTACGTTTCATCCTGTTATGCGTTCACCTCCTTTAGTTGTTGTTGTAAATAATCAGCTTTACTCTGCTGATCAAGCAACTAATGAAGTTAAGAAATATGATAAGGTTAATAACTCATGTTGTGAAGAGACTACCTGTGAGGGCGGACTCTTCCTACGGTTGGGGGCTGGCATTTAAAGCATACGGAAACAGTTTACTAGTAATAGGAGCTGGAGGTCATGGAGGGCATGATGATGGAGTAATTGTTCTGCATTCTTCGAATCCAGAGGAGGGAACCAGGGATGGACAAGAGTGGAATGTGCTTGTTGTCAAGGCACGGACAGGTGCTTTTGTGTATAATAGTGCGGTAATAGGCTGTTAATGAGAGTTGCCGCATCTTTGGTGCAAACATCGATATCTGGAAGACCAAGATCAACGATCCTCTATCTGTTATAATTTTTATTGTCTCAGTATCATTAATTTTATTGTTCTTTTCCCATTTTATGATTCAGAAGAATAATTGACCTCGAATCAATTTCTTAAAGTTACCAACTGATTGTGTTGATCCCTCTATTGCAAGCATTAACCTCATACCAAGTAATGACTGGTTCCATTTATCTTGTACTTTGGCATTGAATTCATTTCTCGTAATTGCTTTTATGCTGAGCGTAATTTCATCAGGAGATCACTACAATTGATTCACTACTAATTAGTAAATTTCGGAAGTAGTTTGCGATGCTTTTATATTTTAATAATTGAGTATTATTATATATTTAATTTGATTTATTTATAAATAAATCATTGCAATATATGTAAAAACAATTTAAAATATACAAATTTATTAATATATATTAATATATGTAAAAACAACTTTTTCGAAAAATATTTTCAGAAAATCTGCCAAATAGCAGAAAATATTTTACACAGATTCAATCAAACACCAGAAAATATTTTCCAGTAAATCATTTTACACATTTTCCAGAAATCATTTTACGGAAAACATTTTACTGGCAATCAAACGGACCCTAAGTTTATTATAATGTTATTTTTTTTGTTTGTATCTTTTTTTTATTTCAAAATGTCACGCTAGTGAATTTAATAGAAAATTTTAATGGTATTAAAATTTTGAATATGAATTTTGAAATTTAAAAAATAAAGAAACTAAATTCCTAAAAATAAAAAAAATTAAATATACGAAAAGTAGGTGAACTTAGAGCATATTTAACCTAATATTTTAAGGTTAAAATATGCCATAAGTCATTGTACTCTTCACGAAATTTGGAATTCAACCTCTCTACTTTTGTTTCCAGAATTTACCCCTCTAGTTTTCATATTTCAAAATTTAGGTCCAATAGATTTAACGTTGTTAATTTTTTTATTAAATTTGTTAGTGTGACATTTAAAAAAAAAATAAAGGAACTCCCTTGGTAACCATGTAACTAAAAAAATGATGTTATAATGAACTTGAATTTAACAAAATAATTTTAAAATGTTAACAATTTGACCGAAATTTTGAAATCTGAAAAGTAGAGAGACTAAATTCTTAAAAATAAAGATATAGGGACTAAATCCAAAATTTGTAAAGAGTACAAGAACATATTGTTTATTTAACCTATTTTTAATTAAATTTTTGGGCTTGGAGGAATTCTCAATAGTAACAAGTCAAGTATCTAACATTACTGATTTTAGGGTTTCTAAGTTCAATTAACTAACCCAAGCTCAGCCCATTGAATTAGGCGATTAGTTTTTTTTTTGTAAACTATCAAAATAGTTATTTTTATTTTCCATATGTTACATTTTAGTTATTTATGTTTGAAATGTCACGTTTTAATCAGTTACATTAACGTGTTGTAACATTTTAGTCACTGAGCCGTTAATTGCCGTTGACAGTCTAATGGTAAGCTGACGTGGCACGTTAAATCATTAGTTTAAACAAAAATTTTAGGTTAAATTATACAATTGGTCCTCATATTTTTTCATTTTGAGCATTTTTTTCTTTTATGTTCTTTTAATTTTCTTTTTTTTCTTTAATTTTCATTCTATTCTACTTCTCCCTCTATTTTCCTCCCTTCTCCATCTCTTTTAACGTAAAAAAAATTAAATTTCTCAAAACAAAAAAAAAATATAGGGACCAAATGTATAATTTAATCTAAAATTTTTATTTGAAATGATGATTTAATGTGCCACGTTAGCTTGCCGTTACACTGTTAATGGCAATTAACACTCAATGACTAAAATGTTGCAATACGATAACGTAAGTGACTAAAACATAACATTTTAAATATAAGTGACTAAAATGTAACCTGAGAGAAATAAAAGTGACTATTTTAGAAGTTTACCTTTTTTTTATTTATAGTTAAAAAATGGTAAACTACACTATTAGTCACTAAACTATGGGTAAGTTTTCGTTTTAGTCACTTAACTAAAAAAAATTATAATTTGGTTAGTAAACTATTTAAAAGTTTTCATTTAAGTCATTGGACAGTTTAAAACAATGCTATATGGCATTCTTTGTTAGGACTTTGCACCAATTGAAAGCTCTATTTCCCCTTCTCTTCTATAGTTTAGTTTTTCTCTTTTATGAAACAACTTTAGACGTCACAAATTTGCGAACCAAAATTCAAACGATTTTTTCTTCGATCTTCGACATTGACTGTAAGATCAACTTGTATCTAAGGTATATTCTTGTATTCGTTGCTTAAAGCTTGTTGGCGAAACTTTTTAAAAAGAAAAACTTAACAGTTCAGTGACTTAAATAAAAACTTTTGAATAGTTCAGTGACCAAATTGTAACTTTTTTAGCTAAGTGAGAAAAAACATTACCCATAGTTTAATGACTAAAAGTGTAGTTTATCCAAAAAAACAAAAGTCGCTAGTAAATTATTGTTGTTAACTGCGAATCTAAGGAAACTCCATCTAAGGACCCTTCCTCTTTCTATCTAAACCCTCCTCTTTTTTTCTTCGTTTAAGGGTTTCCTTTCTATTGTCTCATAATTTGAAAAATCTGTCCGGTAAGCATTCTGTATTTCCTTCCTCAAACTGGGTTTTCCTTCATATCTCTGTTTTCCAATTCTTTCCTTTGATTTTCCCTTTTTTTTGGTGATAGGGTTTTTCCCTTTTAAAATTTTCATTGGAAATTTTCATATGAAAAAAATAGGGTTTTAATCTATCTTGAATATATCGTAGTTGTCTTACCGGTTGGTTGAGTGGTGCTTTTTTGGTTTGGGTGTCTTTATATTTGATTAAAATTATGATTCTTTGAGTTCTGCAATTTTGTTTTTAATTTCTTAAGTAGCTTTGAATTCGATAAGCAATGGGAGAAGCCAAGCAAATAGTTTTTGATATGAAAAGAAGGCTTGAAAATGTATTAACTATAAGTATATATGTGCTTGCATTGTGTTTAGACTCAACTTGATTTCCTTTGGACTTAAAACTTTTAGTTTATGGTTTCAGGACTTGTTGAATTTAATACCAAAATACAATGGGTGAGAGTGGTAAGCGTTATCGAGGTCAAAGAGATAATGATGGGGATAGTAGGAATCAGAAGAGAAGATTGAATGATAGAGATGATAAAAGCAATAATGAACTTGTTGTTTATAGAATACTTTGCCCTGATGAGGTGATTGGGAGTGTGATTGGTAAAGGTGGTAAAGTCATAAATTTGATTAGGCAAGAGACGAGGGCAAAGGTTAAGGTGGTTGATCCATACCCTGGTTCTAAGTATAGGGTTATTACGATATATTGTTTTGTTAAGGAGAAGGAAGAAATTGAGGTAGAGGATGAATTCTATAACAAAGGGCCGTTATGTGCTTCTCAAGATGCTCTGCTTCGAGTTCACACTGTGATTGCAAATGCCATTGCTGCCATGGGGGATTCTGAAAAGAAACGGACAGATAAATACAGGGAGGAATGCCAAATTCTTGTCCCATCTAGCCAATCTTCTAACATCATTGGGAAGGCGGGTTCAACTATTAAGAAACTGAGGGGCAAGACTCAGGCCAGCATTAAAGTTACTGCTAAGGATGCTGGTGATCCAAGTCATTCTTGTGCCATGGATTTTGACAACTTCGTTCAGGTTTGTGGTGTTTGCAAATGGTTATTTTCTTGTTTTTCAAGCTTGATGATGTTTTTGAATGCCTTATCCCTCCTTGTGCAAATAATGGATTATTGTATATTCAGCAACCATTGATTGTGAGAATTTTTATTGTTGTGTTAGTCAAATTTAATATCACCAATGTATTCCCTAATCCCTATACTTTAAAAATGAAATATAGATAATGCCATAGATAAGCTTCACTTATTACAAGGAATTGAGTCTACCACAAAGTGTTGTGAGTCAATGCTATGATTGAGATTGTAAAAGCATTGCCTTCATGTTCTTATAGTATATTCTCTTCATGGTGGTTTGATGTCATTTTGTTTTTATTCATCTTCTTTGCTACATGGATCAGTTTTCAGTATTTTCTCTATCCTGTGATCAGATAATTGGTGAACCGGAGGCTGTTAAGAAAGCACTTTTTGCTGTTTCTGCAATCATGTACAAGTTCAGTCCCAGGGAAGAAATCCCTCTTGAGACAACAGTGGCAGAAGCTCCTTCAGCTCAAAGTATCATTATCCCATCAGATGTTCCTATTTATCCACCAGGTGGCTTATATCCGAATCCAGATCCTATTCTTCCTTCTAGATCAGTTCCACCTATATTGGGTGCTGCACATGTGTCAGATCTTCAAGGATATGGTGATACAGGGAGTACCTGGCCCGTGTACTCATCTGCTCTTCCCCTTGTTTCGGGGTTTTCTGGTGCCTCCCGATCTGAAGAATTGATAGTCAGAGTACTATGCCCATTTGACAAGATTGGGCGTGTCATTGGAAGGGCAGGGAGTACTATCAAAAGTATAAGGCAGGCAAGTGGTGCTCGTATCGACGTTGATGATACAAAGGCTGATCGCGATGACTGTATTATAACTGTAATAGCTACAGAGGTATGCCCTTGATTCAATTTCTCTGGTCTGGATTCCTGCATAATTTTATCTGCAATTCATCAACTAGGTAGATATACTTGGTTTTCTCATGTGTTTAATGTGGCTTGACTTGACAGTCACCTGATGATTTAAAATCCATGGCTGTTGAAGCTGTTCTATTGCTGCAAGGGAAGATTAATGATGAAGATTACGAAACTGTAATTATGAGGCTCCTCGTTCCATCTAAAGTTATTGGTTGTATTATTGGAAAAGGTGGTTCTATTATAAATGAAATTCGGAAGAGAACTAAAGCTGATGTACGTATATCAAAAAAGGATAAGCCGAAGTGTGCTGATGCCAATGATGAGCTTGTTGAGGTTTGTTCTCTTCCTTTCTCTCTGAAGACACATGATGTTTTTGTTTTCTTTCTATTGGAACATTTTCCTATGCTAACTCTGTGTCTTTAGGTTGCTGGAGAAGTTAGTAGTGTTAGAGATGCACTTATACAGATTGTTCTAAGGCTCCGAGATGATGTTTTGAAAGAAAAAGACGGTGGTCATAACCCTTCTGTAGGTGCTGATGCTCTCTACTCGGGTGGTGCAAGTCTTTCAGTATCATCTCTCTTGTCTTCTGTTCCTCCAGTTGCTACTTTGGCTTTTGATCAAAGGGCCGAAAGTGGAAGTGACCTTGGTGTTCTTTCTTCAAGCAGCCTCTATGGATATGGAACCCTGCCAGTACGTAATTACGGAGATGTTGTTACTGCTACCATCATAACTATGGTTTTTGATCCTTATTTTTCATGCCCTGGTCAATGTTGGTGTCATCTTTATGCATCATACTTATAAATGTGATTCATTCCTGCAGTAAGCTGCTATAAAATTTTGTTTTATCAAACCATTAATTTTCCCCGTAAAATAACTTTACTAGTTTAAAATATGGTCATTGAATTTGATCTGCTGAAGTTTTTAAATAATTGTTGATTGATTTACCACTCAATCTAAGCATTTGAGCTATGTTATTAAGACTTCTTTTATTGGGTCAGGGTGGTGAGTGGGGTGTTGAGTTTTATTTAATAGTTAGGGATAAATTACAATTTTCTTTTTACCAACGAAAATTTGTTTCTCCGTCTCATTTGCATGCTTGCTCTCAGCTTCTCTTCCATTTATTGAATATGTGGTAGCTTTGTGCTGGGATGCAATTCCAGGGCAGTTTTTAATGGTTATTTGTCGTTTTCAGTTATTGCCTATCTGTTTATGATACATTACTTCCTGTTTTCTTTGATTTCATGTTCCCTTTTTATTTTTTATGCGATTTAGAATTTGTTTGTGCTTGTCTTGATTTTAGTTTCTTTCCTTGACATTTCTGTTTTCTTCTCTAATAGATGGGGGAAAACGGCTATGGGTCCATGTCCTCATATTCATCAAAGCTCTATGGAGGGTAGGTATATCATGCTTGTATGATATCATGCTTTAAGTCTTTCTTCCGACATTAATACCTTCAATTTGAATCTGTTTCTTCCATTTATGGATTTCATACAGCTTGCCTGCATCTTCAACTCTTGAAATATTGATCCCTGCAAATGCAGTTGGTAAAGTGATGGGCAAAGGAGGGCTCAATTTAGCCAACATAAGAAAGGTTGGTTATTAGTTTATTGATGATTTAGCTGTAGAATAAGCCTAAAATTGAGATGAATGAAGATAAAAAATTGAATATTGACGACATGGTTTTTGCCCCCCCCCCTTTTTTATAGCTATTGTTTTAACTATGATGCCTTAGTAAGTTGGGATAATATTTTGTATCGTTTACTGAATTATTTTTATTAGTGCGAAAGGTGATTGAATGACATTCTCACACTGTCTTACTGTCTTTCAGTTATCCGGGGCAATGATTGAAATTTCTGAATCCAAATCCTCTCGAGGGGAACGTGTGGCTCTTATAACTGGCACTCCACAGCAGAAGCGTGAAGCTGAAAACTTGATCCAAGCATTTATAATGGCTACTTGAATCTTAAAGATCTTGGTAGTCGAAGGTGAATGGTTTAGAATCTTGGAATTTTCTTCCTCAGATGTTTCCTCAGTCATTCCCTTAGTTTTGCTTTTTGGAGATGACTTCCTATTCTAGTTTTCTTCAACCAAACTCCCTGTATTTCGTCCATAAGAATGCCTTTCAAGATCTTTCCGGAAGACTTGCTGCTGGTTTAGCATTCATGGGAGTTAGGCTCCCTCCTCGTTGCTTAAACTATTATTCTCCATCTGTGATATCTTAGCAACTTCTTAGGATCTTTCATTCCTTGGGAACTGTTACATCGGATCTTTTCTTAGTATGGCGTCCTTATTTCCATTGCTTTTATACTCTGCGTTTAATGTTTACTCCTAGAAATAACAAATTCATAGTATGTTTGTTTATTATATGTCTACCTATCCCTCTCTTGCTCTCTGCTGCTCATATCGTCCTAGTGATGGTACAATGTGATACTTCGATGAATATTCCCCCATCATCTTTTTCCGTGGTCTGTTTCTAGTGCTATATCAAAAGAAAAAGGGAAATGATCTACCGTAAATAAATAGCATATTGACTCTTCTGTGAAGAATGTTCTCGGTTTCTTTCTTTCTATTCATAATATTGTGCCATGTTCCTGCTTCGTGAATCAGTCAATGCAAAAACTGAATACTGTGTTCTATCTCATACTAAAATTTTCGGAGCTTCTCTTGATACCTCGATTATCATTCATTGCTGCAAATTTTGCATCATGTCTGATGGAATTCTGCATAACTTCTTCATCTTGGACTGTTTTCTGCTTGATAATGATTGTATGTAACTCATTCACTCTACTCTTTTGCTTCCCTGGATCTTGATTTGCCAAGTGAACTGAAATAATATCATTATCTTACTATTGGCTTACGATTTTCTGATCTTGAATGATCCCCAGTTGGGTAACTTTTCCTTGCAAACAGGAAATGCATGTTTCTTAAAGGCACCTTCCTCTAGAAATCGAAAATCAGTTGAGCTTGCTGGCGAATTCCATATTTCATGTTGTCAGATGCCTATATTAATGGTTGCATAGCTCATGAACATCATTAACGATGCTTGCATCCTTCGCAATGGCATCGTTTCCTAGAATGGCATGCATACATCATCTCCACCATATTTACTGTTCTGGCTTTTGATATGAATGTTTTTTAATTGTTGAATTTTTTCTCAAGACATCACATTTCCGTTCTTTCCATGGCATTTTCCTTTGCAGTGGCTTTCGATCTTCCTTTTGATATCGTTTACATCTGATCAGTGCCCTCCTGCACCCCTTCCCTGCCATTGATATTGTATAGGTTGCTCCCAATCTTCATTTTTCTTGAAGTATCCGTCTCCATCACTCATATCCAACACTTATTCAAGATAAGGGTACAAGGATATAACCCTCCAAAGACATGGAAAAACATAGAAGAAAGTAATCACACCTGTTTCTGACATTTACACCAAAGTCTTGAGTAACCTAGCTTTTCATTCTTAGACAATGAAACTATGAGGTGCATTGCTGTTCTTATTTCTGTAGCTTTAGCATTCCATTGCTTTACACCGGCAACGTAGTCCCATTTCTTGAGTCTCATCCAGCAGCAGAATGAAACCTTTGGGGGCTTCTAGTGGCTGCCAACCAGTTTGTCATGTTGAAACTCTTAGCTGTTAGTACCATATCTCAAATGATTCTATGATGTTAGTATGCTATTGTATCTTTTGCTGCATAATTGTCTGCTATATTCTGGAACTTGGTTCTTTTCTTCTATATGATCTCCTACCTATGTTGCTCCGACTCTTTTTCTTTAAGTACCTATATTTGACATTTGGGTATGGGGATATGACCTATTAGGATTCTCCCAAGTACGTGTAAAAGCTTAGAAAATTTTGACCATACTCGCGTAAGATACATACTTGTGACCTATTCACACCCCAGTCCAAGTAAAATAGTCTCCTATAGCAGCTTTTGTGTAGGAATAATCACTTATTCTTCTTTAGCTATCTTATATTTAGAATGAAAATAAAATATAACCGAGTACTGTTTTGGTGTGACTTTCTTTGGGTTGATCATTCGTTTTAGCGAGAACATATTCATTATAAACCCAGAATTTAGTTCAGTTGATTCATGCAGCTACCCTTAAAAGCGGTTGTATTCGACGGTGTCTGAAGTTAAAACCTCTTGTTTGCAACATTTTCCTCTACCCCTTGAGTGATATGGACCACTTTTTCGTGTATAATTGACTCATGTTTAAAGTGAGAATCTTAGGAGGTCTAGGGTTGACACCATTCTTGACCAAAAGGGGTGAGGGTATGGTTTTCGGTATCTATTTCAGGCATGTTTATAAACATGGCAAGATACATTTGTGGTACTTTTTACAGGTGACATTTGGAGCCTCAGCTAGAATTTGTATGATTTGGATTAAAACTTTCTTTTTTAAATGTTTTCCTGGACAATGTAAGAACTTGTGACGGAAGTGCTGTGTTTGATCTTCAATTTATTAAATATGCAAAGTATACATATAATGTTCTAATATTTTAATGTCTTAAATAAAAATATTTAAAAGAACTAATTCTTGGATTTATTCCAAAAAATTGAAAATCAATTCAATCGTTTTCAAATTATACACATCTTTTGTGTCGTATTTTGGTTGAATTTTTTTATTTAAAAATATAGAAGTACTAAGATTTAAATATATGATAAGTATAGGGATCTGTAACATGTTTTAACCATTTTATTATTACATTAGCTTGTAATTTTATTTTATTTTATTTTATTCTGGCTCAGCGTGCTTAAATGTTGCTTGTAATTTTGGCTTTAGAAATCCTTTATCTGGCAATAGCGACATATAATGAATCTTAAAATTAATGTTGACAATTATTTCTGTGATAGTAACCCTATCTTTTTTTATTAAGATCCTCATGAATCCAGTTGAGCTATATGCAAAAATATTAAACTTTCTTGTTTCAAGAGAATTATTTATTAATATATACGTATTATTTAAGTATTCGATTGAATTGTTGTTTGAGCTTTAATTCAAATCAGGGGCAAAGCTAGAATTTATTTGAAGGTTAGAATTAAATTTTTTATAATTTTGAGGGGGCCAAAGTGTAATTTGACTATTAATAATTTGAAATTTTATAAACTATAAAGGGGTCTAAATAGAAAATTTTTCATTTTATGGGGATCGGAATTTCTGCCAACCCCTTGGATTTACCACTTAATTCAATTGGTACTGTTGCTATTACAACAACTTTGAGGACATGGGTGAAGATTTTTTCATTTGATTTAGGAATTCGGAAAGTTATAAACAAAAGTAAGCATTATATTAAAAAAATTATTTGATTGATTAAATTGATGTAACTAATTAATTCAATATTAAGTATTAAAAAATTAAAATTTAAAACAAGTTATAAGATATTTTTGACTTTTTATACATGAATAGATCTTAAAAGAATCTATATTGTGGAACTTGAACATAAAACATCCAACTTTCTAAATTTTCAATTTTAGCATTTCAATTAGAACATTGTTGTTGTTATTTTATATAAATTTTCTATATAAAATTTGTTTTTAACCGATATTATTTTATATTCAAGTTTCTAAGTTAGTATAATAAATCAACCGAAAACTAATTCAACTAGAACTTGATTAAGAATATCATTTTATTTAAAAAGTAATGATTATTATTGTGAGAGTATTTTACTATAAAAAAATAATTGAATCTTAGGACATCAAAATCTTAAACCTCTACTTTATAATTAAAATAAAGCTTTATTTGAACCTCATGTGATGGTTTGATGAGTAAGGGCGCTTGGGTTCAAATCGTGTTAATTGCGTTTGTTGTTCGGGTTTTATCCTGTTATTATAATTCACAAAAAAAAACTTTATTGTTTTTTATATGAAATTTTTATAAATATATTTTTACATAATTTTTTCTCTCATAGTGTGTCATAATTTGTTTATTCATAAAATAGAAAAGTAATATTTATTATTTAAGAGTTTGACTGAGTTGTTATAATTCACAAATATTAAGTGATAATTTTTTTAAAACTCATTATTTTTATAAAGCAACAAATACCATTTTGAAAGTATTTATTGTATTTTTATATAAAATCTAGAAAAACAAATAAATGATGAGATTTGTACTCAAGACATCAAAATCTTCTTTATTTTAATCATAACATTTCAATCAAAGTAATGTTAGGTTTACATAAATTTTTTTTATAAATTTGTTATTTATAAAGACAGTTTATAAATATATTTTTACATAAATTTCTTGGCTCTACCATAATTTAGTTATTCATAAAATAGATAAATAATACTAGAAATCCTATTAAACGCATATGCATGTGGAAACTACTGACTTAACACACAAGTATATTTTTAAAAATAACATACAATAAAAAATTAAATGTATTATTTGAAACTAATTAACCATAATAACACATGAAATTAACAGCATAAATACATCAGATTAACAAACACTAAATGCACTATAATTACTTATCATGGCATTGTCATCAATTGTGAATTAGTGTCAAGATAAGTTGTAACACCAACTTAATTAATATCATTGTTAATATATGTAAATGATGGATAATAAATTGCGCATATTAAAATAAAAATGTATAAAATATATTAAAATGAAATTTTAGTTGATTGGTAAATTTAAGGGTTTATTAATTCAATTGATGTGTGATTAGATTCCATTATATACAAATTTCTATTGGCTTTTGTTAAAATGGCTCTTAAATAATAGAAAGATTTTGATTGAGCTAGTATCACCTATAAACTAGATGCCAACTCAGGTATAAAATTACCAAAAATTCATTATCTACTATTAATAAAAACCCAAACTGAGTTGGTGTCACGGGTTAACTAGGTACCAAGATGGTTAGGAACTTATGAAAATGTCCTTTCATAGTAAAAATATGCATACAATGAGATTTAAACCCGCATACCTTAAATTTACCTCTCTACTAAAGCTTTATTTTGATGTTTTTTTTAATGATTTCATACATATTTCATGTATTATTGTGATTCGTTAGTTTCAAACCACATGTTCCATTATTTATTATATGCTATTTTTAAATGCACATCTGTATTCTAAATCATTAATTTTCACACGCATACACATGTGATAGGATTTCTTCTAGGTAATGTCATCGGTTGAGTTGGTATCACAAGTCAACTCAATACTAATTCACAATTGATGACAACAACATGATAAATAATTGTAATGCATTTAATATTGTTCATATGATGTGTAATAACAGATTTTGCCCGGGCCTAAAAGGGCTCAAATTACATTGGCCTATATGGCCCAAATCCAAAATATAGCAGGGGCCCAAGGCACGGTGGCCCAATTATGTGTGGCCCAAAGTGCCCAAAACGTTAGTCAGAAACCCTAGGGATTCTAGGGAAATCCTCAAGCGCCGCAAGCTCCAAATCTCTGCCCGATCTTCACCTGCAAACACAAAAATGGAAAGGGAATCAAAGATTGGCAAATCAAATCGGAAGGAGATTTATTCCTTTATTTCTTTTATTATTATGGCTATAAAAAGGCCATTAGAACATTGTAACAGGATCGGATTTTAGAAATCAATAAAAAGGCCCTATTTTCACAATACAAGCAGAAGAAACAAACGCATTAAAGGTTGTTATTTACATTTTTCATCGTTGTTTTTTTATTTTATTCATTCGCCGTGAATACAAGCAGAAGAAACAACCACCTGTGTTTGGAGCCCCAAATCGCCGTGAAAGGCCGAGGGAATCGTCTCCGAGGAAAGACGATCGGGAACCAAAGAGTTTCCTGGGATTTTGGAGGTTTTTCCTTTATTTTTTGAAAGTTTTAAGCCCAGATTTGGGCAAAAAGGGGTGAGTAGGCTAAAACAAGGGTTTTTTCTCTTTTCCGGCCACCGTAGACGGTGGTGCCGGCGTCGGAGAACGGCGGCCGGCGCGGTGGTCGGTGACCGTCCGATGACCGGCCAATGGCCGGAGGACAGAAGGATTGAGAGAGAGTTTTTAAAGTTTTTTTTGTTTTTTTTTCGGAAATGTTTAAAAATGAATTTTTTTTGGAGGTAAAGAGACTTTTATACGACACCAAAACAATGCCGTTTCAGAAAGCCTCCGGACGTACAAAAATGTCGTCGTTTTGAATACCCGACCCGAGTCCGACCCGATCCACTTTGAGGTCCGCGTGTTTTTATGCGGAGGGGCAAATTGCATTTTTACCCCTCCGCCTTTTAATGAGTTTTCAATTAGGTTTTTTTGTGTTTTTTTAATTTGTTTTCAAATTTATTTTCCATTTCAATTAAATCCTACTGGAACGGTGCCGTTTTAGAGGAGAAGGGAAAATTTCCCTTCCAGCCCCTCTATGTAATTCGTGTGTTCAAATTAGTCCCTGGGGTTTCATTTATTCACGGATTTGCCCCGAAATTTTTCAATTGCTGTTCAATTTGATTTTTTTATTATTTTCTTAATTAATTTTAATAACGTAAATTTTTTTAATTAAAATAAAAAACATATGTATATGCTTTATGCGCATTTATATTTTTTTAAAACTAAAGTGTTATTTACATTTATATGTATACATATTTTTTTATTTTAATAATGTTGACATCATTTAATAAATTTTTTTATGTTCTTATAAGTACATTATAAATTTTATAAATCAAAGTTTTACATGAAAATTCATATGTATGCTTCTAATTCTTCGTAATTTCATTTATTATATATTTATATTGCACATTTATTTGATATATTATATGTCATTCGTTATTCATTTGTTCATATATTTGCATCATTTCTATGCTATCGTAGTATTTATTATTGCATTATATATTTAATGTAGCATAACATTACATTTTTTTACTCATTTTTTTTTAAAAAAATCAAACTCTTTCAAAATGGATATTCTTTAAATCAAAATAACTCATTATTGGGAATTCAACATGTTGTGTCCTAACGTATTGGATGTGACGCATTGATTTCTCGAAATGAAGATTTTTTTAAAAAAATCATGAAGGAAATATTCCGAGTTTGAGATTCTAAAGGAATTGTGCCCTAACGTATTGGGTGTGATTTCTTAAATCTTGGATAAGTGGATGTTCTTTTAAAGTAAAGGAAATATTCCGAGTTTGGGATTCTAAAGGGATTGTGCCCTAATGTATTGGGTGTGATTTCTTAAATCTTGGATGAGTGGATGTTCTTTTAAAGTTTTATTGTATAAGTATTCTGACCTAATTCATTTTGGAGGAAATTAGAATGTTGTGCCCTAACGTATTGGGTGTGGCATTTTTGCTTCTCTGAATTGAAAAGGGTCTTAATATGTAACGTTTTAAGTTTTTAAAGATTATATTTTTAAAATTTTCGACCTTAAGACATTAATTAATTAACTAGGTACCAATTTTGGGCGTAATGAGGGTGCTAATCCTTCCTCATACGTAACCGACTACCGGACCCGTTTTTCTAAAATTCGAAGACCAAAGTCGTTTTTTTAGGTGATCCAATCACACCTCAATAAAAGATTGGTGGTGACTCCCAAATTTTTATTTTTTTAGAGTCGACAACCTAAATTTTTTGTTTTTCAAAAAGATAGTTTCGACAGCTTGGCGACTCCGCTGGGGACTTTTTTTTAAATAAGAGAGTCGAGCCACAAAGTTGATTAATTTTTGTCTTACGGTCGAGAAAATATTTAAAAAAAAACTCATGACATCCTTTTTCATTCATTATCTTCTTGTTTAAACATTGTTTGCATTATACATTTCATGAGTTGAAAAATGTTACCCTTTTAAGTGGGAGTGAGAAACTATGCCTTCGTAAGGTTTTTACCTCCGTGTAGGGTAGTGGATTGCTTTCGGGATACATCCGTACCTATGTCTTCGTGAGATTTTTCATCTCCGTGCAGCCATAGGGAAATGTATTCCCCTGAATTGAACTCGGTCCATATGAGCCTATAATGGGTGAGGACTGAGGAATCTGCTGGTTCGGGTACCTTTACTCTAGAAGCCAAACTTCATATAATGAACCTTAGGAATCCACCTTAGGTAGAATTATACTAAACCCTAGTAGATATCCAATTAGGGATCTTTATTATTTCTTGATTATATCTTGTGTTTCTATGTTATACTGACTTTTGGTGTTTCATTTGCATGACATGACATTTCATTTTATCATAAAAGACGTCAATTCAAATTCAGTTGCTAGATAGAAGGCTTATCATGGAAAGCGGGTTTCTTGATAAAGTGGAGGACAATGCGGCTGTTCGAACTTGGTCTGAGACAACGCAGTAAGAAAAGGGTGATAGTTTGGCTGATGGGCATGTATCGGAGTTATGGGACTTTACGCATATCAGTGCAACTCAAAACAATTTGTAAGAATTGAAAGAAATCTGGGGTCAGTGGAGTGATGAGGTTAGACAACTTTTTTATGATAATTATGGGGATTTGCCTTATTTGCTTGATGTGAAGGTGGACAAGCATTTGTTTCAAGCCCTCGCCCAATTCTAGAATCTTGCTTACAGCTGTTTTACGTTCGGGAAGGTCGATTTAGTGCCTACGATAGAGGAGTATATGGCTTTACTCCGTTGTTCAAAGTTTCAAGGGGACAGGGTCTATTCGAGAGCGGTAAATGTGCCAACCTTTTCCAAGAAGTTGATGAGTGTAACAGGAATGAGTGAGCAGTGGGTTGTCGCATGAATTAAGCAAAAGGGGGACAGTAAGTGCGTTCCTTGGAGAAGCTTGAAAAATGCAATCCTCACACACCCAGATGTCAGGAAAAGGTTAGATGTTTTTGCTTTAAGTATATATGGCTTGGTTGTTTTCCCTAAAGCCTTGGGGTATGTGGATGAAACAGTCACTGATTTATTCAACCGGCTCGATAAGAAAGTTACACCGATTCCAGCAATTTTGGCAGAAATTTTTAGGTCATTGAGTGCATGCTGGAGGACAGGTGAAGGTAGATTTATTGGATGTGCACAGCTTCTACTCGCGTGGTTTCATAGTCACTTTTGAAAGGTGGATAAAGTGTCGTATCGGGTTTTTTTGAAAATTATTCGCCGCTAAAGGAAATAGTCGCTACGCCCAAGAGAGACGACATTTCGAAAGAGAAGTGGATAGCAATTCTTCAAAATCTTCGAGAAGAGGACATTGAGTGGAGAGCTCCTTGGTTACTTCCAGATGAGATCCTGTATAGGTGTGGTAGTTTTGATTGGGTTCCTTTCCTAGGGGTTTGGGGAGCTACTGGATACGCCCCATTATTGGTACTAAGGCAATATAGGTCAAGGCAATTTATACCTGCGACCCAAGGGATAGCTGATTGTGAATTTTCGTACAAGGATGATGGTTATAGAAAGAAGATTCAAGAGATGGCTAGTGCGTGGAAACAAACTCGCCGAATGAAGAGGCTAGCTGTG
The DNA here is from genome assembly GCF_007990345.1 of Gossypium hirsutum. NCBI lineage: Eukaryota > Viridiplantae > Streptophyta > Magnoliopsida > Malvales > Malvaceae > Gossypium > Gossypium hirsutum. The sequence goes on along the minus strand of NC_053445.1, from coordinate 34,732,698 downwards.
GGTCTAATGACAACTCCTGAATATCATCAATGGTGGGCTAGAAGGATTAATGATAATACACCTAAGTTAAATCAAGAAGAAAGCCAGTCAATAGAAGAGCATTTGCGAGTCATTCCTTCTGAGTTGGAGATTATAAAGCAAGATTTTGAAAGGAGAAATGCAGAGTTGGAAAAAAAAGATAGAGCAAATGGAGGTGGAAAAGATGAACTTAAGATTGGATGTAGATGTTTAGAAGCTTGAAAATGAAAAGTTAAAGAAAGAGAAAAACAGGACTGAGGAGGAGCTGGGTAGTCTGAAGATGGATTATAAAAAAATGCGTTTGTCAATGAGAATTGCTGGGCTGGGAAAGACGTCAGAACAGTGGCGAGTAGAAATCCAAGAAGAAAAGGATAAGGCCGATAAGTGGGAACAGAGATTTCAAGAGATGCAAAGGCGAAATGAGGCATTGGAAAAGAGTTTGTCAGAAAGTCAGAAGGAAAAGTGTGAGTTAAAGGATAGGGTGATTATATTGGAAAGATCTCTTCGTCAGTATCGAAGCCGAAATTCTACGATAGAGTTAAAAGCTAGCTTGAGCAAGATTGAAGAAATGGAGAAAAGAATTGAAGAGTTAGAGACAGAGCTGCAAAATTGTGAGATCCAGATCAAGTACTTGAAAGCAAACGAGAGTCATAGTAACGAACAGCTTCACCTTTTTCAGAATCAAGTTAGAAGCAGAGATCATCTTATCGAGAAAGCTGTAGTCCAGATTTGAGAAGTAGCTCACCATATACAGACTTTAGCAGTACAAGCTGACACGCTGAGTGTGAAATATGAATTAGAGTCCGATCGGGGGCAAAAATTGGCTTTGTTACTTAGACAGATTAGAGTTCTGGGTACTAGGGCAAAGTTGTACTTGTAATTCATTTTATGTAAAGGAATTTAATTTCTAGTAAAGTTTTCTTATATGGAATTGAATTCAAATTGACGCCTTTTCTGCATTCATTTCATGCATTGCATTGTTTCATATGCATTATTAAATACATTAAGGGATTCTAATTAATCTAAATCACTCCTCAGCTAATCTGGAAACCAACCAACCTACCAAGCACCACTATGGTACTCGATCAAAAACCAAGGATATGGATCAAAGAATGGAAAGATTAGAACAAACCCAAAAGGAAATGCAGGAGCTGCTTCAAAAGCAAATGAATGAGCAGTAAAAGATGATAGACAAAATGATTGAGTCTCAAGGGAGTATGATGGCTCAGTTAACTCAGTGGTTCAATAAAGGAACTGATAAAGGAAATGGTTCTCTGCTCAATATTGAAGAAGGAGACAATGAGGGACTTGTCTATCCTCCGGACTTTACACCCCAACAAGTTGAGATGTACCCGCGAAGGTCCTCTGTTACCATTAATCCTCTGGGTGATGCTGCAACGCAAATGAATTTTCAGATGGGATCAGACTCTAACCCCGGTGCCAATTTTGTTAATCCTGCTATTCCTGATTTTGATGAGATGGCTGGAAAGGAAAAAATAAATGATGAATTATCAAAGCAGCTCGAGGAAAGGTATAAATGGCTGGAGAAAAAATTAAAGCAATAGAAGTTACTGAGAGCTACCACGAAATTGATGCTAGAGAATTGAGCTTGGTTCCAAGTTTGATACTTCCTCACAAGTTCAAAACACTAGAGTTCGAGAAGTACAACGGGACTAGTAGCCCCGAAGCACATATTACTATGTTCTGCAGAAGGATGATTGGATATGTTAATAATGACCAGTTGCTGATACATTGCTTCCAGGATAGCCTCACAGGGGCAGCATCCAAGTGGTACAATCGATTGAACCGTACCCAGATTAATTCATGGAGAGATCTAGCGCAGGCATTCTTAAAACAGTACAGCCATGTGACTGACATGGTACCTGATAGAATTACTCTGCAGAATATGGAGAAGAAGCCTGGTGAAAGTTTCAGGCAGTACGCACAGAGATGGAGGGAGGTTGCTGTCCAAGTTCAGCCATCTCTTCTAGAAAGAGAGATGACGATGCTTTTTGTCAACACATTGAAGGCACCATTTATTACACATATGTTAGGAAGCGCTACTAAAAGTTTTTCTGACATAGTTATGAATGGCGAGATGATAGAAAACGCTATCAGAAGTGGGAAAATAGATGCTGGAGAAAATAGCAGAAGGACGGCCTCGAAGAAGAAAGAGAACGAGGTTAACAACACGAGTTCATATTCGAAGACAGTTACAGTGTATCAGCCGGGAAAAGTGGCTGTTAATCAGCAGGGATCATCGAAGCAGAGATTTGACACAAGACAAAATACAGAGAAAATACAATTTATGCCAATTCCAATAACGTATAGGGAGCTATATCAGAATCTATTCAATGCACATGTGGTTGCCCCTTTCCATTTGAAACCACTGCAGCCTCCATACCCCAAGTGGTACGATGCAAATACACGATGCGACTATCACGCGGGAATTGAGGGGCATTCTATAGAGCATTGTACGACGTTCAAAAAGGTGGTGGAAAGACTTATAAGCTTGGGCGTGGTAAAATTGGATGATTCACCCAATACAGAAAATCCGTTACCTGATCATAACAGAGTGAACATGATAGGTGGGAGCATGGGTAGAAAGATCAATGGAGACATATCAGAGGTGAAAATTCCTTTGAGGTGGGTCTGGAAAAATATGGTGAAAAGGGGATTGGTCATCCCGGGTTCAGAGAAAAACGTCGAATGGGTGGAAAATTACTGTTAGTTCCATCACGAGGAGGGACATAAAATCCAAGAATGCGCAGAATTCAGAGCCTTGGTTCAAGACCTGATGGATAACAAGGAGATGGAATTTTATGAAGAAGTTAATGAGGAGGGGAGCATTTGCACATCAGAGGCTTCGAAGGTTCCAAGAATAGTGCAGCCTGCGGTCATTATCTCGCGACCCAAGAAGGATGAGGTGAGAGCACCAGCAATGTCAAAGATCATAATAAAGAAACCTGCAACCTTTCCTTACCAAGACAGCAAGAGGGTTCCATGGAACTACGAGTGCAATACGACTGTCCCAGGAAAAGAGACGGCAAAGAGCCAGTGTGGGAGTACCAATCCAGAGTCTATGAAAGAGGCTATAATAAGGGAGCAAAAAGGGAAAGTAGTTGAGCCAGTGAAGGAGGAAGAAGCTGTGAAATTCCTCAAATTTTTAAAACATAGCGAGTATAATGTTGTTGAGCAGTTCCATAAACAATCGGCCCGTATATCTGTTGTGTCCTTACTCTTGAGTTCAGAAGTGCATCGAAATACGTTGATGAAGATGCTAAATGAGACCTATGTGTCCAAGGATATTTCTGTCGGTAAGCTAGATCAGTTGGTCAATAATATCAGTGCTGATATTTTCATATTTTTCAATGATGATGAAATACCTTCGGGGGGCTGGGATTTACCAAAGCTTTGCATATCACTGCACGATGCAAGGGGCATATTTTGCCAGGAGTACTGATTGACAATGGATCAGCTTTGAACGTATTGCCGTTATTCACACTTAACAGGCTACCTATAGACAGTTCGCACATGAAAATGTGTCAAAATGTAGTGAGGGCATTTGACGGTACAGAAAAGAAGGTCATGGGAATAATTGAGGTACCCTTACTGATTGGTCCAACAATTTATGAGGTAGATTTTATTGTGATGGACATTAAACCTTCCTATAATTGCTTATTAGGAAGACCATGGATACATTCGACAAGGGCAGTTCCGTCATCATTACATCAGATGTTGAAGTTAGTGCCAGATGGCCGGCTAGTGACAATAAAAGCTGAAGAGGATATAATAGCAACTGTATCCAATGAGATGCTGTACTTAGAGACCAATGACGAGTCTGTTGAATGCTCATTTCGATCTTTGGAGTTTGTAAATGCGGCATTTATTCCTGAAGGGAGCAAAATTGTGGCTCCAAAATTATCCAAAACCACAGAGATGAGTTTACAATTGTTGGTAGGAAAAGGAGCTTTACCCGAAAGAGGGCTGGGGAGATATCTTCAAGGGAAGACTGAGGTTCCAATGCTGAAAGAAAAGCAAGATCATTTTGGCTTAGGATACAAGCCGGATAGAGGACAAATAAAGAAGGAGATAGAAAAAAGGCAGGAAAGAAGAAGGGCGCGTTTGAATGGGGAGGAAGCTAAGTGGGAGCCCATGAAAATTCCCCACATATCCAAAACTTTCGTATCTGGAGGAATCATTCATCAGGAGAGAAAGAAATCGGTTGAGGAAAGCATCGAGGAGACGTTGGAGAATATACACATTAATGTCATTCATGAACTTGGGAATGAAGAGAGAAGTTGGCTGGACATTCGCCCTTATGAGCCTGGGAGTGTTCTAGACAATTGGACTGCGGAAGAAATACCTAAAGTCTTTAGAACTGTCTCAGAGTAATATTCAAGAACAAACTTGTTGTTTTAGCCTAGAAATAGCAAGAATTCTTTTGTGAAATAGGCTTATGTTTAAAAATTATTATTTTAATAAAATACATCTTTGTAATTATTTCGAGTAAATATTCTTTCATTCTTTCATACGCCTAAAATATATTCTTTCATTGCATAAATAAATTGTACATAAATTCATACATTCTTTTGGTAACCCTAATAGGTCTCTGTGTATCAATGACGTGAATGACACTGCTACGAGCTCAGAGTGCCATTTTGAACGAAACGTGTGTTTAGAGGGATCGCATAACTTTGAAAGTGATGAAGAGGATGGTCTATCTTTAGACTTGTTGAGGATGGTGGAACAAGAAGAAAAGCAAATCCTACCTCACAAAGAGACAGTAGAAGTTGTGAGCCTGGAAGAAGGGAAAAAGGTGAAAATTGAAACTGAAATTCTCGCAAAAATAAGACGAGACCTCATTGAATTACTTCATGAATTCAAAGATGTCTTCATATGGTCATACCAGGATATGCCGGGATTGAGTGCTGACATTGTAGTGCATCGCTTACCTATAAAAGAGGATTGCAAACTAGTTCAACAGAAGCTCAGAAGAATGAGGCCTGATATGGTGCTCAAAATAAAAGAGGAGGTTAAGAAACAGTTTGATGCTGGTTTTTTGCAAGAAATCAAATATTCTGAGTGGGTAGCTAATATCGTCCCAGTCCCTAAGAAAGATGGAAAAGTACGAATGTGCGTCGATTACAGGGATTTGAACAAAGCAAGCTCAAAGGACAACTTTCCATTGCCACATGTTGATACTCTGGTGGATAATACAGTGGGATTTTCGTTGTTTTCTTTTATGGATGGGTTCTCAGGATATAATCAGATAAAGATGCATCCAGAAGATATGGGAAAGACTACGTTCATTACTTTATGGGGAACATTTTGCTATAAGGTGATGCCATTTGGATTAAAGAACGCGGGAACAACATATCAGAGAGCCATGGTAGCCTTGTTCCATGACATGATGCACAAAGAAATCGAGGTGTATGTTGATGATATGATTGCCAAATCCAGAACAGAGGAGGAACATGTGCAGATCCTGAGAAGATTGTTCTTAAGATTAAGGAAGTTCCAGCTCAAGCTTAATCCAACAAAGTGCACCTTTGGAGCTAGATCAGGAAAGCTGTTAGGCTTCGTAGTCAGCGAAAAGGAAATTGAGATCGATCCGGACAAAGTCAAAGCAATACGAGATTTATCGCCACCACGTACCAGAAAGAAGTTCGGGGTTTCTTGGGAAGACTGAATTACATTGCTCGGTTCATTTCACAGTTGACCGAAAAATGTGATCCCATATTTCGCCTTTTGAAGAAACATAATCCTGACATTTGGAATGAAGAGTGTCAAAAAACCTTTGAAAAGATAAAGCAATACTTATCCAATACCCCAGTTCTGTCACCACCCAGCCCAGATAGACCATTGATTTTGTATTTAACAGTGTTCAAAAACTCTATGGGATGCGTGCTAGGTCAACATGATACGACTGGAAAGAAGGAAAAGGCAATTTACTATCTCAGTAAGAAATTAACCGATTGTGAAATGAGATATTCGCCTATCGAAAAATTATGTTGCGCCCTGATTTGGACGACCAAGAGGTTGAGGCAATACTTACTTTATCATACGACTTGGCTAATCTCAAAATTAGACCCTTTGAAGTATATGATGGAGTCGACAGCATTGAATGGAAGAATGGCTAGATGGCAAATCTTGCTCTCTGAGTTTGATATTGTATATGTAAGTCAGAAGGCCATCAAAGGAAGTGCGATAGCAGATTTCTTGGCTAGCAGGGCTTTGGAAGATTATGAGCCTCTAGACTTTGATTTCCCGAACGAGGATTTAATGTATGTGGCAAATGCTGAAGAAGATCAGCATTCTTGGAGATTAAACTTTGACAGAGCATCGAATGCATTAAGCAATGGGATTTGGGCAGTCCTGGTGTCTCCGAATGGAGATTATCATCTTTTCACCAGTAAATTAGACTTTGATTGCACTAATAATATGACAGAATATGAAGCTTGCATCATGGGTCTACGGGCAGCCATAGAGCGGAAAATCAAGACATTAGAGGTGTACGGAGACTCAGCATTGGTAATATACCAGCTAAGAGGGGAATGGGAGACGAGAGATCCTAAATTGATCCGTTACCGGAGATTGGTTTTGGGATTGTTCGAAGAGTTTGACAACATTACTTTCTGTTATCTCCCACGAGAAGAAAATCAAATGGCGAATGCTCTTTCTACTTTAGCTTCCATGATTAAAGTGAATCAATTAGATGACATGAAGCCTATTCAAATTAGTATTTATGAGATCCCAGCCCACTGTTACAGCATTGAGGAGGCAGAGAATGATAATATCCCTGGTACCAAGATATATTGCAATATGTGAAGAATCGCGAATATCCTAATCAGGCAACGGAGAATGATAAGATGACATTGAGGAGGCTAGCTATTGACTATGTCTAAGATGGGGAGATCCTATACAAAAGGGGAAAGGATCGAGTACTGTTGAGATACGTGGACACTGTAGAGGCTAAGGAAATTTTGGAAGAAATCCATGAGGGCGTTTGTGGAATGCACGCTAATGGATTCACCATGGCTAGACAGATTATGAGATTCGGGTATTACTGGTCCACCATGGAGGGAGATTGCATCAATCATGCCAAGAAATACCATAAATACCAAATTTATGGGGATAAAATGCACGCGCCTCCTTCTCCTCTTCACGTCATGACTTCTCCATGGCCTTTCTCCATGTGGAGTATGGACGTCATTGGACCAATATCACCGAAGGCTTCTAATGGACATCGTTTCATTTTTGTGGTTATTGATTATTTCACTAAGTGGGTAGAAGCAGCCTCATATGCTAATGTCACGAAGTCAGCAGTCAGTAAGTTTTTGAAGAAGGAGATCATATGTCGATATGGAATGCCTGAAAGGATCATATCTGACAATGCGTTGAATCTGAATAATAGCACAATAGCGGAAGTCTGCGATCAGTTCAACATTAGACACCATAATTCATCACCGTATCGCCCGAAAATGAATGGTGCAGTGGAAGCGGCGCATAAAAATATCAAGAAAATCGTGGCAAAAATGGCTGAAACTTACAAAGATTGGCATGAAAAGTTACCTTTCGCTCTTCTTGCTTACCGAACATCTATCAGGACTTCTACTGGGGCAACACCTTTTTCGTTGGTTTATGGAATGAAGGCAGTATTACCCATTGAGGTTGAAATCCCTTCCCTCCGGGTATTGGCTGAGTTAAAATTGGATGAAGCCGAATGGATCCAATCTCGGTATGATCAACTGAACCTGATTGAAGAGAAAATATTAAAAGCTATTCGTCATGGCCAAATGTATCAGAAGCGAATGATGCGAGCTTATAATAAGAAGGTTCATCCCAGAGAATTTCATGAAGGGGATTTGGTTTTGAAAAATATCCTCCCTTTACAAAAGGATTTCAGAGGGAAATGGATGCCAAACTAGGAAGGACCTTATGTCGTGAAAAAGGTTTTTTTGGAGGCGCTTTGATTTTGAGTGAAATAGATGGCAAAAATCTTCCGAATCATGTAAATTCAGATTTGGTGAAGAAATATTTCACTTGAAAGAATAAAGGAATCTAGGTGAAAACCCGCAAAGGGCGCTTTGATTTTCTAAAAAAAAAAGAGAGGCCAAGGTGAAAACTCGAAAAGGGCACTTTAAGACCAAAGGGGGTTTGAGTTGAAAACCAAGAAAGGACAGGTCAAACATTGTCAGATTGGGGCATATGGTGATCTTGCTTCACTTAAGTCAACAAGGATATACGACATCTTGAGGCATCAACAGAATACTGTGGATCACTTAAACACATGTTAAATTCAGAATGGTTCTCGGCTTGCATGGAGAAGTTCAAGCGGCGATATCCAAAGCACCTAGTCTTCATAATATTTGTACTAAGTTTGTTGGGTCTTGTAAAAAAAAAACTTCATTCTTTCCTGTTCTTGAATATATTTTTTTCTTTTTCTTTTCAAGACACTTACTATCAATAAATTCGTGAATTAATTCATCTCTTACTCAGTATTTTTTATTCTTATGCCAGCATGTCGTATTAGAATAATGATTGATGGACTAATAATCTTTCACAAAGGAAGTTTTGTATATTACTTTGGGAATTTCTAAATAATTTAGTAATATGAAACAGAGCTATTGTTTAAGAACACCCCAAGTTCAAATATTAAAGAGCCTAAGAAGGAGAAGTCCAAATTAAGACTGCTTTTTCATATTTGGTTGTCTAAATATCGAATCAGGCAGTAAGAAATCCCCTATAGAAAGGAAGTTCCTTATTTGGGCATGAATATTTGGTAGGACACCCTGAGAGTGGTGTGAACAAATCCTTGAATTACAATAGGAGAAGACTGAGAAGAGTCAAAATTTTCCTACTCTTAAAGCCACGGGGGAAGGAATACAGTACGAATTCTGCGTCCTAGAGAGTAGAGCTTTGGAGTGCAGAACGGGGGGCAATTTGATTAAGCGTTTTTTGGAAATAATAGCCAAGCAAAAGACGCCAGCGACAAAACCTTAATAAAAAATGATAACTCTTGAAAAATGACATTCTGCATTCATTCAAATGTCATTCACACATGTCTAGTTAGGAGCATTTGATGCATTTTTATGCCATCCTAATCATTAGGCATAATTAGGTTCACTATACAGGTCGTGTTCCCCAGAGAGCAGATCAGTAAAGATAATAAATTGAGTCCTATCTCCTTAAAGTTACAGTGGAGCGGATTAAAACCTCAGATCTTATCTCTCTGAAGTTGCAGAGAGCAGATCGCATCTAGTCTTATCTCTCTGAAGTTGCAGTGAAGCAGACTAAACAAAGCGAGTTTTATCCTCCTGAAGTTGCAGTGAGGCAGGCTAAAGATGGCAAATCTTATCTCCCTAAAGTTACAGTGGAGCAGATTAAAGCCGACAATCCTATCTCCCTGAAGTTACAGTGGAGTGGATTAAAACCTCAGATCTTATCTCCCTGAAGTTGCAGAGAATAGATCGCATCTAGTGTTATCTCCCTAAAGTTGCAGTGAAGCAGACTAAGCAAAGCAAGTCTTATCCTCCTGAAGTTGCAGTGAGGCAGACTGAAGATGGCAAATCTTATCTCCCTGAAGTTACAGTGGAGCAAATTAAAGCCGACAATCCTATCTCCCTAAAGTTACAGTAGAGTGGATTAAAACCTCAGATCTTAACTCCCTGAAGTTGCAGAGAGTAGATCGCATCTAGTCTTATCTCCCTGAAGTTGCAGTGGAGCAGACTAAGCAAAACAAATCTTATCCTCCTGAAGTTGCAGTGAGGCAGACTGAAGATGGCAAATCTTATCTCCCTGAAGTTGCAGTGGAGCAGATTAAAGCCGACAATCCTATCTCCCTGAAGTTGCAGTGGAGCAGACTGGTAGATCAAGCTGAAGCTACAAGTCTTATTTCCCTGAAGTTGCAGAGGAGTAGATTGAAGCACTAGTTCCTGTCCCTCTGAAGATGCAGTAGGAAGGAATACCAAAGTCCAGTACGACCGGGCAAAATTGTTTTTGGTCTTTGCTCTGTTCTTGGTACTCGACAACAAGCAAAGAGGGGCAGCTGTAATAACAGATTTTGCCCGGACCTAAAAGGGCTCAAATTACATTGGCCTATATGGCCCAAATCCAAAATATAGCAGGGGCCCAAGGCACGGTGGCCCAATTATGTGTGGCCCAAAGTGCCCAAAACGTTAGTCAGAAACCCTAGGGATTCTAGGGAAATCCTCAAGCGCCGTATGCTCCAAATCTCTGCCCGATCTTCACCTGCAAACACAAAAATGGAAAAGGAATCAAAGATTGGCAAATCAAATCGGAAGGAGATTTGTTCCTTTATTTCTTTTATTATTATGGCTATAAAAAGGCCATTAGAACATTGTAACAGGATCGGATTTTAGAAATCAATAAAAAGGCCCTATTTTCACAATACAAGCAGAAGAAACAAACGCATTAAAGGTTGTTATTTACATTTTTCATCGTTGTTTTTTTATTTTATTCTATACGATTGAAATAAATAGGAAAAAGGTGAGAAACCACCTGTGTTTGGAGCCCCAAATCACCGTGAAAGGCCGAGGGAATCGTCTCCGAGGAAAGACGATCGAGAACCGAAGAGTTTCCTGGGATTTTGGAGGTTTTTCCTTTATTTTTTGAAAGTTTTAAGCCCAGATTTGGGCAAAAAGGGGTGAGTATGCTAAAACGAGGGTTTTTTCTCTTTTCTGACCACCGCAGATGGTGGTGCCGGTGCCGGAGAACGGCGGCCGGCGCGGTGGCCGGTGACCGTCTGATGATCGGCCAATGGCCGGAAGACAGAAGGATTGAGAGAGAGTTTTTAAAGTTTTTTTTTGTTTTTTTCGGAAATGTTTAAAAATGAAATTTTTTTGGAGGTAAAGAGACTTTTATACGACACCAAAACGATGCCGTTTCAGAAAGCTTCCAGACGTACAAAAATGTCGTCGTTTTGAATACCTGACCCGAGTCTGACCCGATCCACTTTGAGGTCCACGTGTTCTTATGCGGAGGGGCAAATTGCATTTTGACCCCTCCGCCTTTTAATGAGTTTTCAATTAGGTTTTTTTGTGCTTTTTTAATTTGTTTTCAAATTTATTTTCCATTTCAATTAAATCCTACTGGAACGGCGCCGTTTTAGAGGAGAAGGGAAAAATTCCCTTCCAGCCCCTCTATGTAATTCGTGTGTTCGAATTAGTCCCTGGGGTTTCATTTATTCACGGATTTGCGCCGAAATTTTTCAATTGCTGTTCAATTTGATTTTTTTTTATTTTCTTAATTAATTTTAATAACGTAAATTTTTTTTAATTAAAATAAAAAACATATGTATATGCTTTATGCGCATTTATATTTTTTTAAACTAAAGTTTTATTTACATTTATATGTATACATATTTTTTTATTTTTTTTATTTTAATAATGTTGACATCATTTAATAATTTTTTTATGTTCTTATAAGTACATTATAAATTTTATAAATCAAAGTTTTACATGAAAATTCATATGTATGCTTCTAATTCTTCGTAATTTCATTTATTATATATTTATATTGCACATTTATTTGATATATTATATGTCATTCGTTATTCATTTGTTCATATATTTGCATCATTTCTATGCTATCGTAGTATTTATTATTGCATTATATATTTAATGTAGCATAACATTACATTTTTTTACTCGTTTTTAAAACAAAAAATCAAACTCTTTCAAAATGGATATTCTTTAAATCAAAATAAACTCATTATTGGGAATTCAACACGTTGTGTCCTAACGTATTGGATGTGACGCATTGATTTCTCGAAATGAAGATTTTTTTTAAAAAATCATGAAGGAAATATTCCGAGTTTGAGATTCTAAAGGAATTGTGCCCTAACGTATTGGGTGTGATTTCTTAAATCTTGGATAAGTGGATGTTCTTTTAAAGTAAAGGAAATATTCCGAGTTTGGGATTCTAAATGGATCGTGCCCTAACGTATTGGGTGTGATTTCTTAAATCTTGGATGAGTGGATGTTCTTTTAAAGTTTTATTGTATAAGTATTCTGACCTAATTCATTTAGGAGGAAATTAGAATGTTGTGCCCTAACGTATTGGGTGTGGTATTTTTGCTTCTCTGAATTGAAAAGGGTCTTAATATGCAACGTTTTAAGTTTTTAAAGATTATATTTTTAAAATTTTCGACCTTAAGACATTAATTAATTAACTAGGTACCAATTTTGGGCGTAATGAGGGTGCTAATCCTTCCTCATACGTAACCGACTCCCGGACCCGTTTTTCTAAAATTCGAAGACCAAAGTCGTTTTTTTAGGTGATCCAATCACACCTCAATAAAAGATTGGTGGCGACTCCCAAATTTTCATTTTTTTAGAGTCGACAACCTAAATTTTTTGTTTTTCAAAAAGATGGTTTCGACATGATGTATTTATGGGTTTGAAATTTGTTTTACTCACAATTCAATCTTTTTTTTAATTTTAATATCGTACATATTTCATGTGTTATTATGATTAATTAGTTTCAAACCATACATTTCATTATTTATTATATGCTATTATTGAGCACAAATCTTTATTTTAAATTCGTGATTTCTACATGCTTATGCGTATTATAGGAGTTCTAGTTTTTATAATACAACAAATATTATCTTGAGGGTATTTTTTCGTTTTTTTATATTTTTGTATAAGATTTCAAAAAACACATATAAATAAGGAGATTTGAACCAAGACATCAAAATTTTTATTATTTTAATTTAAGTTTTGTTTTTAATATTTTTATTATAAATTTAATGCATAAAATTTTTCATTCACGTGAATGCCATAATGTAATAAATCCTTAACAATATGCCAAAGATTCGTTGTCGTGGCAATGAAGGGTTGGTTGTGTAAGATCAGAAAGACAATGAGCGAGGTTGATGTGATCATTTTTAAAAGACTAATACGTTTAAATTTTGACTTTAAGAGCCATCAAATGTGAACATTAGTGGGGTTGGTTTGTAAACAATCTAACCTATTTAATGTTGTGTTAAAATATTTGAAATTGTGTTTATATTTTTAGGAATTTAGTCTTTTATTTTTTTAAAATTTAAAATTTAGTTTCAATTGTTAATATTACTATTTTTGTGGGTTAAATTCACGTTAATTACAATTTTTTTTAATTATATAGCTACCAAATGAGTACTTTTTTATTTTAAAATGTCACTGTAACAAATTTAACAAAAAAAAAACAATGCTAGTAGTTAGACTTGGATTTTGAAATTTGAAAAGTAAAAGGACAAAATTCCTAAATTTCAAAAAGTACAAGGACTATAAGAACATTTCAACCTTAATAATGTGTTTGATTGAGTTGGCATCATCCATCAAACGAGTTTCAATTTAGTCATGAAATTACCAAAACCCTTTTACTTTTACAAAGCATCAAATATTATTCTAAGGGTATATTTGTCATTTCATATAAATCTAGAATGATAATTACTTACAATGGATTTGAACCTAAAACATTGTGATCTTTTATCATTTCAACTTTACCATTCCATCCAAATCCATATGGGTAAACTACAACTAAAATCATTAAACTATTGGAAAGTTACATTTTGATTGCTCAACTTCAAAAAGTTACACGAAGGTCACTAAACTATTTGAAACTTTTTATTTAAGTCACTGAGTTGTTAAGTTTTTATTTTAAAGTCTGGCTAGAAAGCTCCAAGTGATGATTTGGCCATCGATATGGTGGATCAGTACCCATTGACGAGTAGAAGAACATACCTTAGATCCAAGTTGATCTAGCGGCCAGTTTCAAATATCAGAGAAGAAAGTTGTTTGGATCACAAAAAAAATGAACTGTAGAAGAGAAAGGGAATGAAATTTTTCAATTGGTGCAGGTAGTTGGAATAAGAAAGGATACAACAATGATTTTAATAGCCTAATGGCTTAAATGAAAATTTTCAAATATTTCAATGATCATTTTGTAACTTTGTAAAGTTGAGTAACCAAAACATAAACTTACTAACAGTTTAATGACCTTAGTTGCAATTTACCCAATCCACATTTAATTATTATATTATTTTTATAAATTTGTTATATAAATTATTTCATTGTCGTAATCTAGTTTGATATTTAAACTCTTCAGTTCGAATTTAGCAAATGAAACAAATGTATATGACAAGAGTTTTGTAACGACCTAATTTTCAGTGGTAGTAAAAAATGAGATTTTGGAACCCAATTTCTGTAAATCGAGCCCATAAATATCAAATATGAATATTTACAGGGATAATATAAAAATAGATTGAATATTGGTCGAGTAATTTTGTAGAATTAGCAGTAAATTATGGCCTAAAGACTAAATTGTAAAATTTCAATCGTTCTAGAGTTACTAATTAGTGGATACAAACCTAGAAAAACTAAGGGAAAAAAATCATTTTTGAAGCTTTCACATTCGACCACTAATTAGTAAGTGAATTCAAGTCATTTCTTGTAAATTTTATAGATTTGAGGTCATAGGAGCTTGATTTAGCTAGCTCAAATACCAATTTGATAAAATTTTAAAGTTTTATAGAGTTGCCATTGTTGATTACTTGAAGAATTAGACTTGAAATTGATAGATTTTAAGTTTAGACTAAGAAAATGACTAGATTGTAAAGTTAATTTAGCTTGTTTATTAACTTTGTTCCATTAAGGACCAAATTGAATAAAAGTAAAACCTATTATGAAATTAGTTAGAAATAGAAAGTATAGGGTCCCTAATGAGAAATACATGAAATCAGATTTTAATTCGAAGCTAGAAATTGAAAGTTATGTTTATCCTAAACTTAGTGACTAAATTGAATAAAATATAAAATATGAGGGAAAATAAAAATATATATTTATATAGGACCATGCATACCATGGCATAGCATGGAAATGTCTGATATTGATTTGGTTAAATAAAACAATTTTAGAGATCAAGATTTGGATCAAAGTGGAGCTAACAGGAGAAAAGCTAAAATTGTGAATTAGCCCCTGAAGAAGCCACTCGTTTTGGTGTTTAGAATAGGTAAGTTAGCATGGAACTTACTAACTCATCTTGTGTGATATGTATACTTGTAATTAATTTGATACATAAATGTATGTGTATGTTTTAGTATATATTGATATACTAGTAGTTTGACACATATGGTTAGAACGGATTTGAATTGAAACATGTGAATAACTACAGGGTATAAATGTATGAAAATGATTGATTACAGGTATGATACTAAAATATATGCAATTGATTCCCATGTGAACTTAGTAAAAGCTTAGGATATGATTGGCATGCCAATAAGGTCATATGCGTGCTTGATCAAAGATTATTATATATTATAACAAGGTCTAGTATTTGTTGTAGATTCTTGAGTAACATAACGAGATCTAGCCTTGTTGCAGATTCATGGGTTATATAATGAGATCCAATCTTTTTCGTGGATTTTCGGGCAATATATGCCATGGGTTTGGCCTGGACAGGTAACCTGATGTAATTCAACTCGGATAAGAAACTTAATTCACCTGTTTTACTAGAGTTTCATCGGGCAATATATATTATAATCCGACTTCGTTAAACTTAATTCCATATTTTCCATAATTTCACTTATTCAATGCTTTGTGCATTTTTAATCATCACATAACACATCTATTATGCTTTTATTATAATTTCCTACTTCACATGTTAAATTGTTTCAAACATTTTTTTACTAGCTTACTACATATTTCACTAAGTTCACATTTTAATCCTTAAATAACAAGTAAAATCAAGGGTACCTACCTCTTTTCTATAAAAAAAAAACACTTGCTCTTCTCTTTTCCTTATCACTTAATTCACTTTTTCAACTTCTTTCTTCATCAACATGTCAAAAACATAATACTTTTCCATGAGTAATCTTTACTTTAGCATCATCTTTATACTTTTCTAACACTATTAAACTTGAAAAGAACATTAAACTTTAACATCCATACATTGTTCTCTTGAAACTAAGCTTTAACTTGATTTTCTCTCTCATCCAATTTCTATTTTCTGGAATCTAAATTGCTATTCTTGCTCTCCATAGTCTCCTTATGATTTTTCTCTCTTCGTGGTTATGAACATTTTTTTGATTTCTAGGTGAAATAGTAGATTTTTGGTGGAAAGACCAAATTGTAAAGAAGCAAAACTTTCTTTCTTTCTCTCTTCATAGACGTTGGAAGCCTTGGATGAAAGATGAAGAATTTTTTCATCTTTCTTTCTTTTTATATTAGCCTTAATTAAATAAAATATTCAAAAATATCTTATTAAAATCTTAATAAAATAATATTTATCTAATTAATTAATTTAAAATATCATCAACATAATCATTACATTCTAGAATTCTCTCTCTTACTAATTGACCATTTTTCCCTTTATGATCTATCAAAATTCTATCATTGAATCATCACTTAATTTAGTAAAATTGTGATTTAGTCCCTCATAATTCTCCACTTACTCAACTTGGTCCCTACATGCCAATTCCATGTCATAATAAATTGGGCTATTTTCACTATTTTTCTTGTAAATTTTTCATTTTTACACTTCAATCCCTCATATTTTGAATATTTACACTTGAGCCCAAACCTTTCTAATATTTACGATCTAGCCCTTACTTTAAATTAATGTATCTCAACAGACCTCTTAATTAAATTTTTCTTTGACATTACTCAACTTTCTCCTTTTGTCACTTTTATTTCCTTATTTCACTTCATCGAGGACAAATTCTCGATTTTTCACTGCTTTCATAATGTAATGAATTGTGGGGTGTTACACAAATATTATGGCATGTATATAAGGGTACCTAGGTGTGTAAATGGTCATTCTTAAGTTGATAGCTATATGGTAAATATGGTGATGGTTGAACTTGAATGTTTAACATGACATATAGTCTAATGATGCATGATTTGGTCAAGCTTATGCTTTTAAGGATGATGATCTTAAACTTGTATGGTTTGGCAAGTTATAGGTTGCAAGTAAGCTACTTGGAATAGCTAAATTGATGAATAGTTTGAGAAATGGTATATTTGAATGTTAAGTATGAGATATAATTGAATGTATGCTTTGTTTGATTCATGTTAGGGCCATTTAAGTGCTTGGATCCTAAATATTTCAAGTATGGTATGTTTGACTTTTTATACATTAATGGATCTTAAAAGAATCTATATTGTGGAACTTGAACATAAAACATCCAACTTTCTAAATTTTCAATTTTAACATTTCAATTAGAACATTGTTATTGTTATTTTATATAAATTTTCTATATAAAATTTGTTTTTAACCGATATTATTGGTATGCCATAATTTAATTATATTCAAGTTTCTAAGTTAGTATAATAAATTAACCGAAAACTAATTCAACTAGAAATTGATTAAGAATATCATTTTATTTAAAAAGTAATAATTATTATTGTGAGAGTATTTTACTATAAAAAAATAATTGAATCTTAGGACATCAAAATCTTAAACCTCTACTTTATAATTAAAATAAAGCTTTATTTGAACCCTATGTGATAGTTTGATAGTTAAGGGTGTTTGGGTTCAAATCGTGTTAATTGCGTTTGTTGTTCGGGTTTTATCCTGTTATTATAATTCACAAAAAAAAAACTTTATTGTTTTTTATATAAAATTTTTATAAATATATTTTTACATAATTTTTTCTCTCATAGTGTATCATAATTTGTTTATTCATAAAATAGAAAAATAATATTTATTATTTAAGAGTTTGAGTGAGTTGTTATAATTCACAAATATTAAGTGATAATTTTTTTAAAACCATTATTTTTATAAAGCAACAAATACCATTTTGAAAGCATTTATTGTATTTTTATATAAAATCTAGAAAAATAAATAAATGATGAGATTTGTACTCAAGACATCAAAATCTTCTTTATTTTAATCATAACATTTCAATCAAAGTAATGTTAGGTTTACATAATTTTTTTTATTATAAATTTGTTATTTATAAAGACAGTTTATGAATATATTTTTACGTAAATTTCTTGGCTCTACCATAATTTAGTTATTCATAAAATAGATAAATAATACTAGAAATCCTATAAAACGCATATGCATGTGGAAACTATTGACTTAACACACAAGTATATTTTTAAAAATAACATACAATAAAAAATTAAATGTATTATTTGAAACTAATTAACCATAATAATACATGAAATTAACAGCATAAATACATCAGATTAACAAACACTAAATGCACTATAATTACTTATCATGGCATTGTCATCAATTGTGAATTAGTGTCAAGATAAGTTGTAACACCAACTTAATTAACACCATTGTTAATATATGTAAATGATGGATAATAAATTGTGCATATTAAAATAAAAATGTATAAAATATATTAAAATGGAATTTTAGTTGATTGGTAAATTTAAGGGTTTATTAATTCAATTGATGTGTGATTAGGTTCCATTATATACAAATTTTTATTGGCTTTTGTTAAAATGGCTCTTAAATAATAGAAAGATTTTGATTGAGCTAGTATCACCTATAAACTAGATGCCAACTCAGGTATAAAATTACCAAAAATTCATTATCTACTATTAATAAAAACCCAAACTGAGTTAGTGTCACGGGTTAACTAGGTACCAAGAGGGTTAAGAACTTATGAAAATGTCCTTTCATAGTAAAAATATGCATACATAGAGATTTAAACCCGCACACCTTAAATTTACCTCTCTACTAAAGCTTTATTTTGATGCTTTTTTAATAATGTCATACATATTTCATGTATTATTGTGATTCGTTAGTTTCAAACCATATGTTTCATTATTTATTGTATGTTATTTTTAAACGCACATCTATATTCTAAATCATTAGTTTTCACACGCATACTCGTATGATAGGATTTCTTCTAGGTAATGTCATCGGTTGAGTTGGTATCACAAGTCAGCTTGATACTAATTCACAATTGATGATAACAACATGATAAATAATTGTAATGCATTTAATATTGTTCATATGATGTATATATGGGTTTAAAATTCGTTTTACTCACAATTTAATCACTTTTTTTTTTAATTTTAATATCGTACATATTCATGTGTTATTATGATTAATTAGTTTCAAACCATACATTTCATTATTTATTATATGCTATTCTTAAACACAAATCTTTATTTTAAATTCGTGATTTCCACACGCATATGCGTATTATAGGAGTTCTAGTTTTTATAAAACAACAAATATTATTTTTAGAGTATTTTTTTGTCTTTTTAGATTTTTGTGTAAGATTTTAAAAAACACATATAAATAAGGAGATTTGAACCCAAGACATCAAAATTTTTATTATTTTAATTTAAGTTTTTTTAAAAAATATTTTTATTATAAATTTAATGCATAAAATTTTTCATTCACGTGAATGCCATAACGTAATAAATCCTTAAGAATATGCCAAAGATTCGTTGTCGTGGCAATGAAGGGCTGGTTGTGGAAGATCAGAAAGATAATGAGCGAGGTTGATGTGATCATTTTTAAAAGACTAATACATTTAAATTTTGACTTTAAGAGCCATCAAATGTGAACATTAGTGGGGTTGGTTTGTAAACAATCTAACCTATTTAATGTTGTGTTAAAATATTTGAAATTGTGTTTATATTTTTAGGAATTTAAAATTTAGGTTCAATTGTTAATATTGTTATTTTTGTGGGTTAAATTCAAGTTAATTACAATATTTTTTTAATTATATGGCTACCAAATGAGTACTTTTTTATTTTAAAATGTCACTGTAACAAATTTAACAAAAAAAATAACAACAACACTGCTAGCAGTTAGAGTTGGATTTTGAAATTTGAAAAGTAAAAGGACAAAATTCCTAAATTTCAAAAAGTACAAGGACTATAAGAACATTTCAACCTTAATAATGTGTTTGATTGAGTTGGCATCATCAATCAAACGAGTTTCAATTTAGTCATGAAATTAACAAAACCCTTTTACTTTTACAAAGCATCAAATATTATTCTAAGGGTATATTTGTCATTTCATATAAATCTAGAATGATAATTACTTACAATGGGATTTGAACCTAAAACATTGTGATCTTTTATCATTTCAACTTTACCATTCCATCCAAACCCACATGGGTAAACTAGAACTAAAATCATTAAACTATTGGAAAGTTACATTTTGATTGCCCAACTTCAAAAAGTTACACGAAGGTCACTAAACTATTTGAAACTTTTTATTTAAGTCACTGAGTTGTTAAGTTTTTATTTTAAAGTCTGGCTAGAAAGCTCCAAGTGATGCTTTGGCCATCGATATGGTGGATCAGTACCCATTGACGAGTAGAAGAACATATCTTAGATCCAAGTTGATCTAGCGGTCAGTTTCAAAGATCAGAGAAGAAAGTTGTTTGGATCTTATTTCGCAGATTTGCGATGTTCCAAGTTGTTTCATAAAAAAATGAACTGTAAAAGAGAAAGAGAATGAAAGTTTTCAATTGGTGCAGGTAGTTGGAATAGAAAAGGCAATACAACAACGATTTTAATAGCCAAAACATAAACTTTGTAACTTTGTAAAGTTGAGTAACCAAAACATAAACTTACTAATAGTTTAATGACCTTAGTTGCAATTTACCCAATCCACATTTAATTATTATATTATTTTTATAAATTTGTTACATAAATTATTTCATTTTCATAATCTAGTTTGATATTTAAACTCTTGAGTTCGAATTTAGCAAATGAAACAAACGTATATGACGAGTTTTGTAACGACCTAATTTTCAGTGGTACTAAAAAATGAGATTTTGGAACCCCATTTCTGTAAATCGAGCCCATAAATATCAAATATGAATATTTACAGGGATAATATAAAAATAGATTGAATATTGGTCGAGTAATTTTGTAGAATTAGCAGTAAATTATGGCCTAAAGACTAAATTGTAAAATTTCAATCGTTATAGATTTACTAATTAGTGGATACAAACCTAGAAAAACTAAGGGAAAAAATCATTTTTGAAGCTTTCACATTCGACCACTAATTAGTAAGTGAATTCAAGTCATTTCTTGTAAATTTTATAGATTTGAGGTCATAGGAGCTTGATTTAGCTAGCTCAAGTACCAATTTGATAAAATTTTAAAGTTTTATAGAGTTTCCATTGTTGATTACTTGAAGAATTAGACTTGAAATTTATAGATTTTAAGTTTAGACTAAGAAAATGACTAGATTGTAAAGTTAATTTAGCTTGTTTATTAACTTTGTTCCATTAAGGACCAAATTGAATAAAAGTAAAACCTGTTATGAAATTAGTTAGAAATAGAAAGTATAGGGTCCTTAATGAGAAATACATGAATCAGATTTTAATTCGAAGCTAGAAATTGAAAGTTATGTTTATCCTAAACTTAGTGACTAAATTGAATAAAATGTAAAATATGAGGGAAAATAAAAATATATATTTATATAGGATCATGCATACCATGGCATATCATGGAAATGTTTGATATTGATTTGGTTAAATAAAACAATTTTATAGATCAAGATTTGGATCAAAGTGGAGTTAACAAGAGAAAAGTTAAAATTGTGAATTAGTCACTGAAGAATCCACTCGTTTTGGTGTTTAGAATAGGTAAGTTAGCATGGAACTTACTAACTCATCTTGTGTGATATGTATGCTTGTAATTAATTTGATACATAAGTGTATGTGTATGTTTTAGTATATATTAATATACTAGTAGTTTGACACATATGGTTAGAACGGATTTGAATTGAAACATGTGAATAACTACAGGGTATAAATGTATGAAAATGATTGATTACAGGTATGATACTAAAATATATGCAATTGATTCCCATGTGAACTTAGTAAAAGCTTAGGATATGATTGGCATGCCAATAAGGTCATATACGTGCTTGATCAAATATTATTATATATTATAACAAGATCTAGTATTTGTTGTAGATTCTTAAGTAACATAACGAGATCTAGCCTTGTTGCAGATTCATGGGTTATATAATGAGATCCAATCTTTTTCGTGGATTTTCAGGCAATATATGCCATGGGTTTCGCCCGAACGGGTAACCTGATGTAATTCAACTCGGATGAGAAACTTAATTCACCTGTGAATCCGAGTCCGTTTTACTAGAGTTTCATCGGACAATATATATTATAATCTGAGTCCGTTAAACTTAATTCCATATTTTCCATAATTTCACTTATTCAATGCTTTGTGCATTTTTAATCATCACATAACACATCTATTATGCTTTTATTATAATTTCCTACTTCACATGTTAAATTGTTTCAAACATTTTTTTACTAGCTTACTACATATTTCACTAAGTTCACATTTTAATCCTTAAATAACAAGTAAAATCAAGGGTACTTACTTCTTTTCTATAAAAAAAACCACTTGCTCTTCTCTTTTCCTTATCACTTAATTCACTTTTTCAACTTCTTTCTTCATCAACATGTCAAAAACATAATACTTTTCCATGAGTAATCTTTACTTTAGCATCATCTTTATACTTTTCTAACACTATTAAACTTGAAAAGAACATTAAACTTTAACATCCATACATTGTTCTCTTGAAACTAAGCTTTAACTTGATTTTCTCTCTCATCCAATTTCTATTTTCTTGAATCTAAATTGCTATTCTTGCTCTCCATAGTCTCCTTATGATTTTTCTCTCTTCGTGGTTATGAACATTTTTTTGATTTCTAGGTGAAATAGTAGATTTTTGGTGGAAAGACCAAATTGTAAAGAAGCAAAACTTTCTTTCTTTCTCTCTTCATAGACGTTGGAAGCCTTGGATGAAAGATGAAGAATTTTTTTCATCTTTCTTTCTTTTTATATTAGCCTTAATTAAATAAAATATTCAAAAATATCTTATTAAAATCTTAATAAAATAATATTTATCTAATTAATTAATGTAAAATATCATCAACATAATCATTATATTCTAGAATTCTCTCTCTTACTAATTGACCATTTTGCCCTTTATGATCTATCAAAATTCCATCATTGAATCATCACTTAATTTAGTAAAATTGTGATTTAGTCACTTATAATTCTCCACTTACTCAACTTGGTCCCTACATGCCAATTCCATGCCATAATAAATTGGGCTATTTTCACTATTTTTCCTGTAAATTTTTCATTTTTACACTTCAATCCCTCAGATTTTGAATATTTACACTTGAGCCCAAACCTTTCTAATATTTACGATCTAGCCCTTACTTTAAATTAATGTATCTCAACAGACCTCTTAATTAAATTTTTCTTTGACATTACTCAACTTTCTCCTTTTGTCACTTTTATTTCCTTATTTCACTTCATCGAGGACAAATTCTCGATTTTTCACTGCTTTCATAATGTAATGAATTGTGGGGTGTTACACAAATATTATGGCATGTATATAAGGGTACCTAGGTGTGTAAATGGTCATTCTTAAGTTGATAGCTATATGGTAAATA